>NC_069690.1:13302035-13605066 GCF_023699985.2 Odocoileus virginianus | reverse complement strand
TCCTTCTAATGAATATTCAGGATTAATTTTCTTTAGGATTGACTGGTTTGATCTCCTTGCAGTCCAAGGGACTCTCAAGAGTCTTCTCCAACACCACAGTTCAAAAGCATCAATTCTTCAGCACTCAGTTTTCTTTATAGTCTAACTCTCACATCCATACATGACCACTGAAAAAACCATGGCCTTAACTAGATGGACCTTTGTTGGTAAAGTAATGTCTCTGCTTTTTAATATTGCTGTCTAGGTTGGTCATAACTTTTCTTCCAAGGAGTAAGTGTCTTTTAATTTCATGACTGCAGTCATCATCTGCAGTGATTTTGGAGCCCAAAGAAATAAAGCCACTGTTTCCACTGTTTCTCCATCTATTTGCCATGAAGTGATGAGACCGGATGCCATGATATTTTTTTTCTGAATGTTGAGCTTTAACTTTTTCACCCTCCTTCACTTTCATCAAGAGGCTCTAGTTTTTCTTCACTTTCTGCCATAAAGGTGGTGTCATCTGCATATCTGAGGGTATTGATATTTCTCCCGGAAATCTTGATTCCAGCTTCCATATAAAGCAATCTATATATTGTTTTAAATTACTTATCACTACAAGCCAGTGTGAGGCCCTGTAATGAACCTGTGGCTCTGTGTTCCCCCAGTGGAGTTAAGCTGAGAATTCTGAGAAGCCTGGCTGCAAAGTGTGTGTGAGCATTGCATGATTTTTTGTTTCTAGGTTTCCTTGGGCTGAAACAGAACTAGAATATACCTGGGGGCGTAGACAAATTCTGAGATCCTTGGGCAGAGGTAAGAATGAAATATTTTCAGAAATGGTGGGGGGACTGGTAGTGCCCTGGAGGATTTAATCAAATTAAGAGCCTATTGGTTGACCCCATTGCAGTCCCATAGCGCCAGTAAACCCGATGTCACCAGAACAAAAGTGGCACTGGGGGAGGGGGTCCCTGCTCTTCTTGCCCCTGAATTTGCTTCTAGCTGCTGCCCTGACTGCTCTCAAAACCCTACCCCAGCACCTGGGAGCCATCCTAGCATAAATAGAAATGCTTTCTGGGGCGGGGGTGGGGGTTGTTCAGCCTCCCCTTTGAATGGCTGTGTCTGTAAAACAAAAGAAAAACAAAAGGTCACACAGTGAGACTCCAGGCCGGGCACTGCGTGTGGACTCTACACACCGCAGGCTTATTTGTGCCTTGGGGACAACTCCACTTTATAAATAAGGCATAGAGTTCGGAGAGGTCAAGTAATTTGCCTTCAGTCACAGTGTAAGTGGTAGGGCCAGGATCTAAATCCAGGTCTGCTTGATCTGAAGCCCAGGCTTGTAACCACTGTGCTCAGTCTGGACAGGAGGGGAAGGGCAGCAACAGGGAGGGCGCTCAGCCCACAGGGAGGAGGAAAGCGGTTCTTTGCGGAAGCTGGGGCCCACGTGCATACCAGAAAGTATAGAAAGTTACACAGTGGGGGATGTTGGGTCCCAGGGTAGAAACACTTGAGAGATTTCTCCCAGCTTCCTCCTCCTCCTCCCTGCACCTGCAATGCTGACCAGGTTGCTGGCCTGCTTCAAAACCGTTCCATTCATCCCAGTCAGACAGGTCTAGGTCCAAACTCCTTACCAGGCAACCAAGGCCTTTGGAACTTCACGTCAACCAGCCTCTCAGCCTCCTCTTGTATTTCCAGCCCGCTGTGTCTGGTTCCTGTACTCCCTTCTCAAAGCCCTGAAATGGTCCCCAGCTCCTCTGATCTGAAGCCTTCCTCGTCCATGCCCTCCCCGCCCTGGCACCCCAATTCTACTTCTTTCAAGGCTCTTCCCTCGAAAGCGGCCTCCCCTGAAGCCTCCACTGACTCTTCTCAATACTCGGCAGGTTCCCTCTGCCCTGCCCTCCGGACCTTGGCTTTGCACACAGGGCACACGTGAGCCCCTTGTGTCTGCTTCTGGCCTCCAGGTTAAACTGAGCATCCGCCAAGCTCCTCAGCAGCTGTCTCGCTACAGACTCCCAGTCTTTGATTCTGCATTTTATGCTTCAGTAAGACCACTCAGCCTCTCTTGGCCTCAACTATCTCACCTGTAAAACGGAGGAAACAGAATCTACCTAATAGTATCGGGAGGGTTGACTTCGAAGACGCAGGCAAAGCTGGGAGCCCACTGCCTGGCACATAGTACCTGATCTTAACTGTCAGCTACCTATGACCAGTGACCCTGATCACGATTTCTTTAGAATAAACTCACGGGCGATTCTGCCCTGGACGCGGGCAAACGCTGGCATCTCCCCTTCTGGAGAGGAGAGGGGAGCAGTCGTTTCAGGGCATGGAGGTCATGCATTGGCTGCGGATGAGCTTTGCTTTGCTGGCCTCTCTGTTCTTCTCTCACTGAGGCAGTGAAGGGTGAAAGTGACCACCCTTGGCGGTGACCATACTGCGGGGTGAATGAAGGAGAGGAGGCTCGATGCCCTCTAGCACGCGGTGGGCGCCCATGCAGAACTGAACGGGGAAGGGTCAGAGCAGACCTAAACCTGGGGTGTGTGGTGGGGGTAGGACGGTGGGGTGGGGTGGGATATGGAGAGAAGCAAGAGGAAGCAAGAGTCTTTAGGGCTTCTCCGGTCCCTTTCTTCCGCCCCTCCAGGTTGGAGTTAAACACATCGCAGGGAGAGTCGGAAGGGGTGAAGGTCGAAGCTCGGGATGGAAGAATTGGTCCCGCGCCGCCCCAGGGCAAACGGCGGGCTCAGGGACCCAGCGGAAGGCCGGCCGGGCACGCCCCCCCGCCCCCCGCTCCGCGCCCGCCGCCGCCGCCTCCTCCCGGCGCGAGCGGGCGGCGCGCTCCGGAGGGAGAGCGGGGCCGGAGGAGGTTTGCTACCCCCTCGGCGGCCAGCACCTGCCCCGCGCCGCCCTGCGCCCGCCCCGCGCCCGCCCGGACTGGGAATCCAGGGGCGCCAACACCTTTCTCCCCCCGGGCCGGGGAGCCAGCCAGGGGGCAGCGCCGGAGCCCGGGGGGAGCGCGGCCCCGCCGGCCGGCCGGCCCGCCTGGGCTGGGGGCAGCTAGGACGGCCCCGGGTAAGCGGCGGGAGGCAGACGGGCCAGGGCCGGGCTGGGTCGGTGGGGGTGTGGAGGGGGGCCGGCCGGGCCGACGGGGCCAGGGACGCGGAGGGAGGAGGGGGCCGGCAGGCTGGCAGGGAAGCGGCGCGGGGCGGCCACGTGAGCGCTGGTGCGGGGGGTGGGGGGTGCCTGCAAGGTGCTGGAGGCGGAGAGCCGGCAGGGCTCCGGCCTCCCCCCGCCCCTCCACTCCTACCAATCAGGTCGTAGGGAACCCAGCATCCTCCGACGCCCCCACGCACCCACCCAGCCACCCACTCCCACATGAATGTGACGGGGACCAACAGCGGGCCGACGTAGTGCCTCGGTCCACGGGACTTGCAAACCGCCCCCCTCCCACGCCCTCAGCTTGGGGCTGGGACTCAGGTGTCCGGGGCCCCGGCAGGGGAACCAGAAGCAGGCTTTGGCCCCAGTGTCTGTCCCCGGGCGCCGTCTGCAGACTCACCGCAGAGCACAGGCCTTGGGGAGGGAGGCTGAGGGGTGCCTGGGCCCTGCTTCTCTGGGCAGTCCTCTTCCACCGCCACCCCACCCCCCGCAGCTGGGGATGTTGGATTAATAAACACTCAGACCCAGACCCCTGCCTGGGAAGCAGGAGGGGGCCCACGGTCACCTCTGAGTCAGGGACGGGACCACACTTGGGCCTGCTGGGCTCCAGGAGGCTGTTCCCAACCCGGGGGCCTCTCGCTGCACCCTGCTCCTTGGCTCCAGCACTGTGGTCCCGCTTTTATTCCCCAGCTCTTCCCCCAGAAAGGGTTGATTTCAGGGCAAGGGAGTATGTTGTCCAGGAGAATCTGCAGGTAGGGTACAGCCTAGAGACCTCTTAAGTTGCCACACCCAGGGGGAGACCGGAAGTCTTCTGCATCCTTTGCCCTCTCTTCTTCCCCTAAGATGCCCCCCTCCCCAGCGTGTGCTGGTTATGTAATTAACCCAGCTGAGGCTCTCTGCCAAGCTGACAGGGTCCAGGGATGCCTGAGGGGCCCAGGGCCCTGGAGCGGTTTAGGGGGAGGAGGGGCTGGGACTTCCCCACGTTGGGAGCACACAGAAGTAGAGATGCTCTTGTTGGGAAAATGGCACTGCATGGGGCAGGAAAGACATGAGAGTCCTAGGCTTAACTGACAGCTCAACGGGCTACACGGTCTTCACATTCCTGAATTTTTGTTTGTTTGTTTTCACCTGCAATAAAATGGGGCAGGATTGCACACACACTACATATATGTGAGCAACAGTGCAACAGTGCATAGTGACCCATCAGGGATGGCTAGGAGGTCCCCCTGGGATCGTGGAAAGCCTTTGGTGAATGAAGGGCCCTTCACCCCTGTTTAGTGACCACCTCCTCTGTGCAGGCACCGTGCATGCTCAACCTCATAACACCCTGTGAAGCTTCTTGCCCAAGATCACACTGTAGGTGAGGGGCAGAGCAGGGGGTCCAAAGCTGGTGGGTCTCACCCCAAATCCTGCCCGTGGTTTACTCAGCTGTGTGCGCAAATCCATGCCAAATGGATGGGGTCCTCTGAGCCAGGCCAGGCTTAGGGACGTTCAGCTGTGAGCTGCCCACACGGGAAAGGGCACGCACCAACAGAGAAAGCATGCACGCGTGCTGGAGGCTGTGGCCCTATCAGCGCCCCACACGCCCATCTGCCTCGGACCCGTTTAGCAGACAGGAAGTCTCAGGCACATGTACCTGCTTCCCTGGTCACCATCCTCCACAGAATGAGAAGGCACCTGGCTAAGAGGTTTACTTGAATTATTTCAGAAGTAGGGGCTCATGACCCTACTTTATATGTGTGCAGAACGTGGCTCAGATTGGACAGGCCATCTGCCCCCTGACCCGCAGCTAGGAAACATCAGAGCTGGGATTTATTCCCACACTGAACTCACTGGAAACTGAGCAAGCAAGGAGCTAATGAAGCCATGTCAAGGTTCCACCCCATAGCAGCCCATTCCTGGGCACCTGCTGTGTGCCAGGCCCACTGAGCTCAAAGGTTGCCAGGGAATCAGACCCAGCCCTTGGCCTGTGGCCTTTGCCAACTAGAATCATTAAATTTGGAAGCTGGGAGTACTCCGACATTGTAAAAAGGAGTACACTGTAGAAAGCCTTTCCCAGCTGTGTGCCTTGGGCTCATTTCTTCCTCCCTCTGAGCCTTCTCTCCAAAGTGGGAATAACTACCTCCTGGGAATATTTTATTGACTATGGATAACACTGGAAAAGACCCAGATGCTGGGAAGGATTGAAGGCAAAAGGAGAAGGGGGTGGCAGAGGATGAGATGGTTAGACAGCGTCACTGACCCAATGGACATGAATTTGAGTAAACTCCAGAAGTAGAGGACAGGGAAGCCTGGTGTGCTGCAGTCCATGGGGTTGCAGAGTCGGCCATGACTTAGCCACTGAACAACAGCAGCAAAGATAACCACATGAGCGTGCTGACCTAGAGTAACCGCTCAACACGTGTCACCCGCCAGAGCCAGAGCCATCCTCTAGTCCAGGGGTTCTCAGCAGGGGTTGAAGGTGGCAGGTGGTGGGGAACACACTTTGGGTCATCATAGTCCTGAGAGGCTGCTGCTGGCAAGTATCTCCTGGCAGCCAGGCACCTAAAATGTCCTGCTCAGTAAAGAATTCTCTCGCCACAAAAATGCCAGGAGCACCTCCACTGAGGACCAGGAGACTGCAAGGTGTTGTCTTATTCTGGGCTCCGTGGGACAGCTGGGGCTTGAAACAAGGCTAGTGCTCTGTCCACTCCCTTCTGCAGCCTTGCCTGGGGTTTGGGAGTCAGACTGGCCAAAAGTCAGGTCATAACACAAGTCAAGAAAGCTGATTCCCACTAATGGGATGGAGGACAGAATGAAAAAGGGAGGAAGGGGAGGTTCTGGATAGATGGGATAGGAGCTCTGGAAAAAGGAGGATGAGATGTCCCAAGTGGCAGGAACAGCTCCAGCACAGTCCCCAAGGTGGAAAAGTGCAGGATATCTGTCCCAGGAGAAGCCAGCCCATCACAGCCCGCCTCTCGTCCCCACAGGCCAGGTGGAGTCCGCAGAGGGCCCTGGGCAAGCGGGGGGCAGCGGTGATGGGTCCTGACGGTGGCTGAGCCCCCAGCCCCTGGAATATGCAGCCCGGGGGAGCCCCAGGCAGCGGCGAGGACGCGGTGGCGGAGCCGGGCGGGAGGCATGGTCTCCACCTACCGGGTGGCCGTGCTGGGGGCGCGAGGCGTGGGCAAGAGTGCCATCGTGCGCCAGTTCCTGTACAACGAGTTCAGCGAGGTCTGCGTGCCCACCACCGCCCGCCGCCTCTATCTGCCTGCTGTCGTCATGAACGGCCACGTGCACGACCTCCAGATCCTCGACTTCCCGCCCATCAGCGCCTTCCCAGTCAACACGCTGCAGGTAGGGGGGTGTGGTGCGGGGCTGGGGCGGAGGCGGGGCTGGGCGCTGACCCTGCTGCCAGCTTGGAGAGCTCCATACTGCACCACCCGCCACTCTGCTAAGAGCTTTTCGGGGATCCCATTCATTTGTGCACCGGTTCATCCAACAGATATTTGAGGAATGCGGCTTAGGTGGTAAAGAATCCGCCGGCAACGCAGAAGACCCAGATTCTGTCCCTGGGTCGGGAAGATCCCCTGGAGAAGGCAATGGCAACCCACTCCAGTTATTCTTGCCCGGAGAGTTCCATGGACAGAGGAAACTGACAGGCTACAGTGGAATCGCAAAGAGTCGGACACGACTCTTTCACTTTCAATGTGTGCCTGGCCCTGTGGTAGACACTGGGGTGGAATGGTGCTCAAAGCAGAGAGCACTTTGCCCTCAAGGAACTCAGTCTGGTGAGACGACAAACAGGCAATTATACTGATGACTGTCATGACTGGAGGGAACGCAGGGAACTAAGACAACCCTTATGGGGGCATCCATCCCACCACGTGTGTCAGAGTGGGGGTCACAGGAGGTGATGTCTCAACTGGGGGGGATCTGGGCAGGTGAGGGGCAGTGGGGAGAAAGACATAGAGCACCAGACGCCTATTAATATTCTGGGCTCTTCCTCCCTTGGCCTCAGACCCACATCATCTATAGAAGGAATGGCAGAAGAAAAGGCTGGGACCTGGGAGACGTGTGTACTCAGAGGCTGGAGACCCCAACCAGGTCTCTTGCTCAAGGGCCTGTTCTCAAAGTGATGCTCTGTTCCCTGACCTCAGAACTGGCCCCCGGGGCAGCCTTTCCTGCTGGGGCTGGATTCAGATGCCCCCGGGCTCCGGCTCACAGGGTCCCGCCTGCAGACCCGGGTCCTCCTTCCCTCTCTCTAGGTCTGGCTTGAGAGGGGCTTGGGTTGGCTCACTGAAAAAGCCCCTGAGCAGAATGCAGAGCTTCTCCAGGAAAGACAAACATAGAGGAGGCCCTGAAGTCAGGAGCTATAGCTTGGCCAGTTGTCACTGTGCAAATAGAGTAATTTCTTGGATGGGGCTGGGGTGGGGTGGGGCTCATACTTGGCATTGTCTCAGCAACTCCAGGCAGAACGGCTGTAGTCCAACCTCAGGGACACCTATCTCTCCCAGGTCCAGGGGTGTCCACGCCTCACCCCTGGGGAACACTGAGGTCAGGGCAGTGGGTTCAAGGTCAGATGTTCTCCTTCTTCTCCAAAGGAGGCTAACAGTAGCCTGAGTGAAAGCTCAGCTTCTGCTCTGGTCCTGTGCATTGAGCCGGGTTTATTTTTTCACATTTTGTTGTGTGTTTTCATTTCATTTCAATTTCGGCATTGATAAGATCCAATTTAAAAGCCCAAACTTTATGTTTAAAAAAAAAGCACACTCAGAAATCTCAGCCCATTGCCGCCCTCCCCACCCTGATTCTTGCTCCACTCTCTAGAGCCATTCTCACTGGTTTTTTAATTCATATTTCCAGGATTTCTTTATGCAAATAAGAAATCGTATTCTTATTCCACTCCACATCTTGCATTAACCTGGAGGTCTTTCCACTTCCGTACTTTAGAGCTCTCTTCTTCATTCTTTTTTTTTAAATTAAAAAAAATTTTTAAGTATTTATTTTCACTGTCTTAGTTTTTAGCTGTTTTAGCTGTACTTTTTCATGTTGTGTGTTGTTATTTTTTATTAATTTATTTTAATTGGAGGCTAATTCCTTCACAATATTGTAGTGGTTTTTTTCTTCTTCATTCTTTTTTTCATGGCTACACTGTATTCCATTGGAGAAATATATGTGGAATCCCTTCTTGCTGGACAGGTGGGCTGTTTCCAAATTGTTGCTTCAAAACAATGCCACAGTGAATAGGCTTGTAATAGTCATGTTGTACATGTATGTGTTAGTCACTCAGTTGTGTCCGACTCTTTGCAATGCTGCGGACTGTAGCCCACCAGGCCCCTCGGTCCATGAAATCCTGCAGGCAAGAATACTGGAGTGGGTTGCCATTTCCTTCTCCAGGGGATCTTCCTGATCTAAGGATCGAACCCAGGTCTCCTGCATTGCAGGCAGATTCTTTAGTCTGAGCCCCAGGGAAGCCCCCATGTTGTACATAGGAAGGTATATGTGTAGGATCAATTTCTAGAAATGGCATTGCCAGGTCAAATAATAAATGCAACTGGAGTTTGAAAGGTGCCACATTCCCTTCCCCTTCTGTTGGGTTAGCCAAAGTTTGTCCATGTTTTCCCTTAAAGTAAACAGATAACCCTAACCCTAAGGTATTGCGGAAAAACTCAAACTTTTTGACCAACTTAATATAAAGGTGCATATTTTGTGCTCCTTTGAGAGACGTTACATGAGCGCTTGTTTCCCTAAGCCACCAGAGTGTATTGTCAAATTTTTGTATTTTTGATAGTCTGAAAAATGAGCTAGGATAGTCTCGGTGTACTTTTTATTTACATTTCTGATTATGAGCAAAGTTGAGCATCTCTTCATATGTTAAAGGGCCTTTGCTTTCCTTTTTCTGAAAACTGTCAATGCCTTCACCCATCTTTCTGTTGGATCATTGCCCTTTTTCTTCCTGGTGGACCCTGAGTTTTGGACTCTCCAAGGATGTCCAAGACTTCACCCCTGGAATACAAGAAAGGAACATGGTGCCGAGAAATGCTGAGACAGGATCCGGCATGCCCCAAGGAACAAATAGTAGAAATCCCAGTGGCTACTGTCTGAAAGTAAGAACACATTCTTCCCTAATGCCAGAAGAGAACCAGCCTAGGAGGGCAGCGTTTCTAGGGTCTGAGCCTCAGCTGTTGCTTTTGCCGCCCCTCTCCTCCTATCAGAGAAGGGAGTGGAGGTTAGAGGGTGTGTGCGACCCACCAAAGGAGTGAGCAGCAAGTCCCTGGCTGGCACCCATGGCTCCCTCAGCTCCCATGTCCTTGGAACTGGACTCGGTTTCTATGGATCCTTCTCTGTCTTGACACAGCCCCAAGATGGCCCTTTACCATCTGGAATGCTGCATGGTGCTCGCTGGAAGGCAGGCTGTTTTCTTGCTTGCTCCCTTCAATCAGGGGTGAAGGGACAACCCAGCCAATCAGGAAGGAGCCTTCTTCCTCTGCTTCTTCGGACCCCCAGAGAGGAATAGGTGGGAGGCAGTCTGGAGGGCCCCCTTGAGGAGGGAGCAGGTTGGGGGGAGCAGTGGGACTGTCACCCTCGAAGGCTGGCAGCTGTTCCCTCTCCCCAGCAGAGAGCTGTTCCCTCTCTGCCTGTTTCCCCACCCCTCCCACTTCTTCCTGATCGCTACTCCTTGCAGTGGGATGGGGGAGGAACGGCGAACACGCGGGGGTCCCAAGCTCCCCAGAGGTCCCCATGTTCAGTGGACTACAGTCTACTCTGGCCTGAGAAGCCAGTTCCTGGTTTCCTGTGGTTTCAGATTTGTCCTCAGCATCTCCGGCCCCCACCCCCACCCCCAGCACCAAAGTTGAAACTCAGCACAAACAAAAGATGCCACATCATCCCCCTGGAGAATCCACTGCAGCAGCTTCTAAGCCTTTGAGTTGGGAAGCACTTGTCTGGAGTCAGACTTAACTCTCCCCCACTGTCGCCCAAGCCTCTCCCCTTTTCATCCTTCTCTGCAGTGTTAGAGCCTGCTGCAGTCCTCCAAACCTGGTCCCTACCCCAGTTTAGCTTATAAGCTGGTGCCGGAGACAGGCCTGCGCCTCCCTCTAGTCTTTTCCTGGGCTCTGGTTCCTAGAGACAACCCTCATCTTCCGTGTCCTGGGAGGTCTCTGCCTCGCCAAGCTTCCAGGAGCCCCCTCCTTCCCACACATTGGCTGCCTTCGGCTGCCCTTGCAGTTCTCATCTGCTGGCAGGTTAATTGGCTAATTAATCTCTTAAGGAATCTTTCCTTTAGTGCACTCAGCCTTGCCAGGGGCCTGTTCAACTTGAGCTGCAGCCCTTTCCAGGAGAATTTGCCACTGGTGTTCAGGAAGTTCCATCTCCCTGGAGCTGCCCTGGGGCCCTGGTCTAAATCAGCCCCCAGTAGGCATCCGGTCTCAACCTTTCTCTCCACAGGGCTGCTGCTTCTCAACCTTGAAGGCAGAGAGATGCAAGCAGAAGGGACACCTCAGGCAGCAATCTAAGGGCAGCATTACAGGCAGGAATTGGGTCCAGGTGGGGTTCAGGACCATGGAGAGTTCTCCAGCCTAGGCCGTGCCATCCAAGAGCCCGCCAAGAGCCTACAGGTGTGAGGCACCGATGGGAAGGGGAGGAGGTGTGTAAAAATGAGGAAGGCTGGGTTCTGGTCCTCTCAGGAGCTCACAACAGAATGGGGGACCTTGGGATGGAGAAGGTATAGAGCTGTTGCTCTGACCAAGGTATCATGCAGCTGTTCTAAGAACATAGGAGATGAAAAGAAGAGTCCCTTACTTGCAGGAAAGGTTCTTGGAGGAGGAGGAGGCATCTGTGCCGAGGCCAGGGGAGACAGGATTTCAACAGGTCCAACAACTAGCTCAAGGCTGGGCTCTTAGAGGCATTTCATAAATGTAATCAAACAAAGGACTGGATGGACCGATTGGGGCACAAAATGGGACCAGACAGAACTCAGCTCCAGGCGTGCATGGGACAGACAGTGGCCCTGGAAGTCAGACAGTGTGAGCTGACCTATCCTGGCTTGGAGGTGCAGAAGGTGTAGCACTGAGCACTTGCATTCTGCCTGGGCCTGGCCCTGGAGATAGGAGGCTTAGGGTACAGTGGCCGCTAAGAGTGCTGCATATTGCTGGAGGTGGCAGGGCACGCAGGGAGCCCTCGTGGCTGCTCTGACCTTGGTGTGGTTGGGGGTGTTGCAGGAATGGGCAGACACCTGCTGCAGGGGACTCCGGAGTGTCCACGCCTACATCCTGGTCTACGACATCTGCTGCTTTGACAGCTTTGAGTACGTCAAGACCATCCGCCAGCAGATCCTAGAGACAAGGTGAGGGGCTGAGATACACTCCACTGCCCCTTAAGTGGATGCCCCCGTGCCGGCCACTTCCTGTGAAAAGGGTGCAGGGAGGGGGCAGGTCAAGTACCTCTGGTTCCCACACATATAGTTACACACACACACACACACATGCCATTTTGCTGCCCCTGTTTCTGTTAACCCCTTTTGGGACCCTTACCATGGGCTGGCTAGTCTAGTACCGTAGTTAAGATCAGAGGCTCCAGGAAGGAGACTTCCAGGGCTGCATAACTAAGCCAGCCTCTTTCTTCCTCTGTACAATGGGGAGAACATTATTATTACGAATGCTCTGCAGCATGCTGGATGTAAGTTCCCCCACCAGGGATCGAATCCATGCCCCTTGCATTGGGAGCAGAAGTCTTAACCCCAGGGAAGTCCTGGGGAGAACATTAATAACCTACCTTTTTTATGCCAGTCATAGCGCCGCGCCTGGAACAGAGGGATGGTAGCAGTAACAGGGATCAGGCCCAGCCCACCCTACCTTAGGTCCGGGGGTTGGGAGACGCAAGACGGTGGGGTGCTGAGCGGACTTCCCACCTCGGCCCGCAGGGTGATCGGCACCTCCGAGACGCCCATCATCATCGTGGGCAACAAGCGGGACCTGCAGCGCGGACGCGTGATCCCCCGCTGGAATGTGTCCCACCTGGTGCGCAAGACCTGGAAGTGCGGCTACGTGGAGTGCTCGGCCAAGTACAACTGGCACATCCTGCTGCTCTTCAGCGAACTGCTCAAGAGCGTGGGCTGCGCGCGCTGCAAGCACGTGCACGCCGCCCTGCGCTTCCAGGGCGCGCTGCGCCGCAACCGCTGCGCCGTCATGTGACGCGGCGCGGCGCGGGCGGAGAACTCCGACGGCGGAGCGTGGGGCCTGCGACGCCCCCGCAGCCACGCACCTCCCCCAGGGGGAGAGGGAGCGTCCCCGCCACCGCCCGGTCCTCACTCCCGCGCGTGTCCGCCCCAGGACGGCCGCCTCTAGTGCTGTAGTTCCTGCGGCTCCCGGCCCGGCCCCAGGGCCGCCCCGGCCTCCGGGATGGGGTGCACGCGCCGGACACCCAGGGTGGGGGTGGGGTGGTGCTGCCTTGGCCGGACCCCCTCACCCCCCAACACACACCCGTCTTCTCCAGAGAGTGTGTGTGTGTCTTGTCATCGCTCCGCCTCTTCTTTCCCGGTGTCTGTCTGTCCGCCCACGCGTCTGTTGGTTCCCCACCCTCTCCACCTTCCAGCTTTGTTCACAGGGCTCTTGTTTCGTCCATCCCCTTGTCGCGGATCCTGGCAGCTTCTTGGTGAGGCCAGCCTTCTGACCGTCAGCATCGCCGGCACAGGGCAGAGAGATGCGGGTGGCCCACGGACCACAACCGGGGTCCGAGGGTTGAGGTCCTAAGGTCCGTCAGGGGGAGAAGGCTGAGCTCTCCCCCTTCCAGGGAGACCTCCCCGCCCAGCAGCCCCCCCAGAGACACAACAACCTACCTTCCAGCCTTAACTCGATGGTCCGTCCCTGCCGGGTGCCCCTCACCCCCTTCCTGACCCTAAAGCCAGCTCACCCCCTGGGTTAAAATTTTTTTTTTCTTCTTGACAGAATGTGGAGAGGGAATGCCCCAAATGATAGATTTATTTCCATGATGTCAGCTTCCAACCCTCTGTTCCCTTCTGAGTTGGGTGGTCTGCCAGATGCGGGGTGTGGGGGGAGGGGCTGGTGTTGGGCGTGGTGGGGGGGCAGTCAGGTTATTTCACCGAAGACTCTTATTTCCCCATCTGACCCCAAGCTGACTGCCCCAGACCCTGCCTGCCTTGAATCTCAGACTACCCTGATTAATCTGGGAAGGGGCAAAGCCACAAAAAGAATTATGCACCCCCTTCCTCCCGTGCTTGGGGGCGATAACGCGGGCATCCCTACCCCCAGACGGAGGCCCTCGGGATCTGATGCCCCCTTGTCCCAACACCTGGTGGCATCATCCCCTGACCCACTCCACCCCGCTTTCTCCAGCTGCCTGGCCAGTTTCTACCTCTCGTCACCAGAGCTGATCACTGTCAGTTTTGTACCGACTTAGAAATAACAAAGGAAATGAAGACACTAGGAATGGCCTGAGGAGATCACTGGGGGACCTGGAGGGCGGGAGAAGTGGTGCGAGCCCCCCTGCTCCGGGCCAAGGTCTTGAGGCTGAGCCATCAGCCCTGCTCTGGAGGGAGGATAACGAGGTCCCTTGTTAGGAGACAGAACAAGCTAGCCCGGAGGTGGCCGAGCTGTGGATCAGGTAGCCCAGCGTGGTGATGGAGAGGAGTCTGGGGACGGGGTCCTGGGTGGCAAACTTACCATCCAGATCCAGTGTGAGAGGGAAGCTTTGATTCTTTCTTCCACTTCCCCAGGTGATGCCCCCTCCGCTCGCTGGGTTAACGCAGCCCCACCGTGACTGCCCTCTCCCTGGGCGGTCCCATATCAGGGTTCCGGTCCCTGCTGTGCTGCGTGACTTTGGGCAAGTGACCCGCCCTCTCTGAGCCTCCCTCTGAAGCAGAGGCGGTGGCTCCCCTCCCCCACACCTTGGAGTGGCCGGGAGGGTAAAGAAGAGGGGCTGCCCCCTTTCTCCCCTACATCCTTGCCGTCTGACTCACCAGGGGCATGGGTGAGGGAGGGCAGCATCTCACCTGCCCTGTCGCCATTACCCCCAGCTCTGGGGCACCTGAAGTGAGGGTGAGGGACCCAGGCCTCTGGCTGGCCCCCATTGGAGCCATTGGAATGTACCGCCTGGCTGGCCCCCCTCACCCACCCTCCCACCCCTCACTACACCCCAGATCTTTGATTTTGATTCCTTCTGCTCCCATTCCGAGTCTCTGTCCTCCTCCCTGCTCCCCTCCTTCCCCAGGGTTTCCCACCACAGGGTCTGGAAGTGTGTGTGACGCCCATTGCGCTGTGATCGGAAGTCAGATTAAAAATCAGGGAGTGTTTTCCCTCGTTTCTGTACTGAGGTGTTGGCTCAGTTCCTGCTGTGGGGATGAAAGAGGCTCCCTACGGGGCCTGCCTTCTGAGCTCCAGGTGATGAGGGGGCCTCAGTCCTAAAGCCCGGGTCAACCAGGAGAACAAAGAGAAAGGGAGAGTTGGGACTCATCTGTCTCCATCTATCCTGCCTCGGAACCCTCCAACTGATCAAAACCATCCAGGGGATAACATCTCTGTCTGCAACCTTCTTGGGAAAACTTTCGTAAGTGGACTCAGGCCCAGCTTCTGGTTTTGTGTCTTCCTCCCACTCAGGGCTGAGGTGCTAACTCCAGGGGTGTAGATGTGTCAAAGAATGCTGTCAACCATCGCTCTTGACTCCATGATCTCCACTCCCAACCCCCAGGGTAGAGTTTTGAAGCCACACATGCTAAGTGCTACGTTGCTTCTGTCGTGTTGGACTCTGCGACCCTATGGACCGTAGCCTGCCAGGTTCTTCTGTCCATAGGACTCTCCAGGCAAGGATACTGGAGTGGGTTACCATCCCTCCTCCAAGGGATCTTCCCGACCCAGGGATTGAACCTGGGTTCCTCAGTCTCCTGCGTTGGCAGGTGGCTTCTTTACCAGGAGCGCTAAGCCCGGCAGGAGCCTGTATGGGGCACCCTGTCCCTGTCCATGGTGCTGACGCAACAGCCGCTTCTGGGAGAGAAGGGCTGTCTGGCAAGGTTGGCTGACCCTCCAAAGGGGAAGCGTCTCTGACCCCATAGCTCTCTCATCCTTGTCCCTTCCCCCCCCCGCCCCCCAAGTGGGAAAATGTTGCTACACCTTTCTGCATCACCACAGTCATAGAGTGGACTCAAGAGCTGAGGGTTCACGGGCAGACCCTCTCATGTTTAATAACATAAGAGTTCTGGAAGTGGGCCTGGCCAGAGAAGAGGGTGCAGGAATTGGGGGAGCTGTTTTGGGAGAGGGTAGCCCCACCATCCTGGAGTTGGATTGAGACTCATGGGTTGCCTTTCTGCTCAGCTGAGCAGATTTGAGTCTCTATTTGCTTTCTAACCTCTCCTGGCCAAGGCCCTGTATTGAGGGGAGGGACCTTCCCTTCTGTTCCTGCAGTTGGGAGTGCATGGGCATCTTTTCACTTCCCTCCTCGGGGTCAGGGAGGAAAGCATCTTCTCAGACCCAGGACTCCTCCTCAGGTGAGAGGGGGACTGGATCGAGCCACCAGGGCCCCTGGCCCTCCAAAGGCGGGGAGCCGCTCTCCAGGGGTGCGGCTGGCTCTTTCGTCTCCTCTCCGTCCTCCTCCTCCCCTGCCAAGGCTCCATCCAGCAGAGTTGCCTCCCCTCCCTTGCTTCCCAGTGCTGCTCTCACCAGCCTACCCTTGGGCGGTGCCCTGACTGGACCCAGGCGGAGGTAGCTCAGTGGCTTGGGGATCCGTGAAGGCCGCTTCTCAGGCCTGTGATCTCTCCGGGGCCGGATCCTGGGCCTCAGCTTCAGCTTGTAGATGGATGGGATTCTCTGGGGCTTCCGGAGTGTTCTCTTCCCCTTGCCTGGACATGCCTGGGCCCTCTTGGAACTGGGGTCAGAGGGCGAAGGTGTGAGGGGCTCCGGGCTGGCAGACACCGTGGGGGCCGAGCAGGCCTGTCTCCCTTGGACCTCTGTCCTGATGCCCTTGGCACTTGGGCTTGCTGCTATCCTCAGCCCAGTCTCTTGGGCTCTCAGTTTCCCTTTGAGGCTTCCTGGGCCTACAGTTACAGCTGGCGTAGGGGAGCCTGGAGGGGCTGCCTTCCAGGCTCCCAGGTCCACTTTAAGGAGGGGTGGGGGGCCCTGAATCAGCTCTTGGATGACTTTGTCATAAAGACCACCAGGATCAGGCCACCACCCCCCCAGACTGGGGACGTAGACGCCACTGCGAGGAATGACTGCAGACGCAGCGCCCTGGGGGCGGGCACCCGCCACTCCTAGCAGCTTCGTGTTGGTTGAAGGCTCCTCCTCAAGGCCGTGATGGATGCCTTGTTCCTTGGTTCCGCCTGATGGCAAGGGGGTGCCCCTCCCCTCCCGGTGCTGTGGGCCCAGGCCCCGGGGCCCTTCAGCGTCCGCTGTCACCTGGACGTCCAGCTTCAGGTCCTCCTGCCCCTCTTCCACAGAACAGTGCTCATGTCTGGACCCAGACAGGTCTCCAGTGATGGCCCTTAGTGGAAGGGGGCCTCTCTCCAGTTCTGTGCTGGGACCTCCACTTGCAGTTCCTGCAAAGCCTCTTCCCGGAGTTGGGGGGTGAGCTGGGGGCAGCCGGACGGGGATCTTGGTGGACCCTTTGATGGGGGATGGAGAGCAGACAGGTGCTGGCCCCCTGAGCTGCGAGGAAGCACTGTCAGCCTCACCGCAGAGTGGCTGCCTGGGGCCCCCGGGCTTGGCTGGGCTGGGAGAACGCGGCAGGGGAGACAGTCCTCTTGCTGGGGTCCCTTTGGTGGTGGCCTCGGGGGCTTGGTGTCTCTCGGGGGTGGGGGTCCTGGCATGTGTTCCCCGGCTGTCTGTCCTCTCTTGAACCGAAGGTGTGGGAGTCCTCCCCTGGGGGAGTTCAGGGGGATGTCTCTCCTCCCTCTTCCCGGAGCAGGTACACAGTGGGTCTTGACTCCTGGGAGTGGGTGAGGACTGAGGGCTGGGCAGGTTGTCCCCAGCTGGCAGCTGCCTCCAAGATGGGGCGAGCGACTTCTCCTGGCACCTGAAAGGATGAATCATAAACTGCAGGGTCATGTAATCCAGTCCCCTGACTCGGAAGGGATGACCTTCCCGCTGCCAGAACTCCCAGGGGGCCAGACTTCATGTTGAATGAAGTAGACACTTCCTCTCCCCCATGACTGCCAGAGATGCTTCCTTAGAGCAGATGCTGTTTAAGCCTGTTTCCCCCCCCCACCCCATTCCTTGCGGAGCAGATAGAAAGCAGCCTGGTCTGGGCCCCAGGTTGCTTCAGATCCCATGACTATAGGTCAGCTGTCTTGGGTGGAGAGGGTCTTCATTTCTGCTATAACACGAAATGGACAGACAGGCCTTGGGTAAGCCTCTTCCCTTTATGGGCCTCAGCCTCCTCATGTGTGAAATGGGACGATGTATGACGTAACTAGATGATCCTAAAGGTACTGGGTGCTTTTTTTGGTTCTGAACACCTGAGGTCCTGCTGGGATGGCGCACTGCTGGGAGACCTGCTCCCCTTATCTTGGGTTGGGGTGGCCTCTGGGGATGTGGACTCCAAATCAGGAAAGGGCCCTGCCCTGTCCCTCCCCAGTACCTCAGCAATGGTGCTGTCTCTCTGAGGACCCCTGGCCCGGCTCTCTCTTCACGGCGGGGTCTGGGGGAGGAGGCAGCAGGGGGCCTCAGCTTTCGACCTGAAGAGGTATATGTCTTCCAGTCCACGGGGGGCAGCGGGCTCTGGGAGCGGCTGATGGTCATCGTAGGCTGGGGCTGCGAGGGCCCATCCTGCACCCTCACTTCATGCTGTGCAGGGTGGGCAGGGGGCTGCAGGAAGCTGCCTGTTTTGTGTGCTACCAACATAGCCCCCCAGAGAGAGGAGAAGAGGAAAGGGTTAAACTCCTGCTGGTGAGGTCCAGAGTTCCCTCCGCCAGCTGCCCCCCACCCTGAATCCCACATTAGAGACACTGGAACCCACTGGGACAGTGATAACACCAGAATTTCCTCAGGCGAGGAGTTTGGGGCATGAAATCTAGTTGGAGGGCCCAGCTGGGGGACTTGTTTAAAGCTGCATTTGTATTGCAAGTTTACATCCTTTACTTAGATTGCATGCTTATTTGGGACGTCTTGAGGTGCTGATGGAGATTAAGAGAAGACTAAAGACCCTTCCAAGTCATGTTTGGTGCCCCCATCAGAGCCAAACCTGAACCCAGCCGACAGGCACCGGTGACCAAATGCTGATTCTGCGTGTTTGGCTTTGGCGCCATCGTGTGGTATAAACTGGTACTACACTATGACTGCCCGGGTTTTTCCCCTAGATACCACCCACACCAGCGCCTTCTACGGTATCTTTCTCCATCGCCTCGCACACCCCTTGCCCCTGGAGATCAGACCTACCTCCCACCTCTGCTTCTGGCTCCCCAACCCAGAGTCACAGGGAAGGGGCTCTCAGGGGACTCACAGAGGGACGTGCACCGGCAAGGATCATGTTTGTCCAGATAGTGACCGAGGGTGTCCCAGCCGCCCCCTACACGCACCATCACGTGGTTCCGGAGGATCTGCAGGGGGCAAGGGTGAGGTGGAGGCAGGGTGAGTTTGTCCTCTCTCCCTGGACCAGCCTGCAGGCCTTCAGCCCTTGCTTGCATCCATGTACACACACGTGTGTGTGTGTGGTTGCAGCCGGAGACCCTTCTGTGACTGGCATCGAATCACACATGTTGTCAGGGATGGAGGCCAAGCTGACGAACGGCAGGTTGCCCCACAGAGAGACACAGGACCTCACGAGCACTGGGTCGTCTGGCCCCGGGCTCTCGTCTCTCTCTTCACCGTGAAGGGGTTCACACCTGCACCCGTTTGTATCAGAAACGGGGCCCTGGCTTCGCGCTGTGGTGGTGTGTTTAAAGAGTTCGCGGGAGTCCTGGCCTCACTCCACTCCCGGTCACGTAGTCTCTTCAGGCCTCCACTTCCTCAGAGGAAACAAGCCGCCGCAGTCCTTCCCCGCCTACTTCACAGGGCTCTTGGCTCAGGCTGCGGGGCGAGGGCCGGGAGCCGGCTCTGCCCCAGGGGCGGCCTGGCCCCGGGAGAAGTCTTAGCCGCGCCCCTGAGCGGCTGGCCACGCCCCCGGCACAGGTTCTTACTGGCGAGGTGGCCAGGCGTGGGCCCAGGGCTCGCGGGGGGCACAGGGCAGACCCGCACTAGCATCAGAACCCCGTGCTCAGAAGCTGCATGTGAGCGGTGGCCCGTGGCGGGGCCATACAGGGAGCGCAGACTTGGGGGGCAAGTCTCAGGCCCCTTGCTGTGGCCAAGCCTCTGGGTGGAAAAGTCAGCGTACCCTTCACCCCCACTTCTGCCTGAAGACCCCCCGCGAACTAGGCTGAGGCAGGGGTAGATGGGAGTGCGGGCTGTTTCTAACTGCCCTAATGGGAGCAGGGGACATGCTTGCCAACTTTGCCAGGAATCTTCTGGAATTCGCAGAGGGAGAGAGGGATGGATAACTGATGGATAGTTATCTGATGGATAACTAGGGGTGGATGGTGATCTCCCTTCCTCACCTTCAGGCCTAGGTAAACCCCACCGCAGGACGCTGGATCCTGCTGACCCCCTGGGCACCCTCCAACCCCCGCCTCCCCAAACTTACCCGGATGAAGATAAGGGTGTTGGAATCTCCCACGCGATACTTCCCCTCTGACACCTTGACCATGGAGAACTGAACCGGGCATGTGCAGCGGCTCACCAGGCTCTGAACCTGTGGGCAGTGGGCCCTGCGTTCAGCCCTCCCCTCTGCCCAGGGACCAAGCGCCCCTTGCACTCTGGGTCAAGCCCAATGGGCCGCCCGCCTGCCCCCGACCCCAGCCCCAAGGCTTCTGCAGAGTAAGGACCGGGGGCTGACAAGCAAGCAGAGAAGGCGTTCAATGACCTAACGAGAACAAGACCTTGAGTGGTGACCTAGGGCTCAGCGCCCTCGTGGGTCAGCCAACAGGGGCCGTGGAGTGTGATGTTTAAGGCGGACCTTGGGATCTGACGGCCTCCCCCGCACTATAGACCTTGGGCTGGTGAAGAAACCTCCCGGAGCTGGAGTCCTTGGTGGTGGAAGTGGGTAGTCGCTCCCAGTTCACTCCCACCCCGGGACCCGCTGTGCCGGACACACACAGGCCGAGCGCTTCACGTGCCCTGGCTCACCTAAGACCCACGGCGGTCATGGAAGGTAGGCATGGGAAAGGTACACCCCCACGGTTCAGAAAAGGGAACCGAGCCACAGAGAGGGCAAATAATGTGCCCAGAGGTCACACAGCCGCGGAGCAGTGACTGAGACTTGAACCAAGCCGTCAGAGAGGGTGCTGGCGTCTGCGTTTGTAACCACCGGCCCACGGGATTTAAACGAGAGGTTTAGGGTGCTGGATTCCTAACGAAAACGATGAGGGTGGTGGCTCAGAGTGGACACGACTTAACCAAAAACCACCGGGTGGGGGAGTGTCGGGGTGGGGCCTGGAGCTCAAGAAGGGGGTGGCTGGCTGGGGGATGGCTGGCTGGGGGATGGCTGGCTGGGGGGTGGGGTGGGGGCGGGGCGAGGGAGGCGGAGCCCGGGGGCGTGTCCAAGTCCTCACCAGCTGGTCCAGGTCGCGGAAGTGGCAGGGCCTGCGCGCGGGGGGCTGCGGCGGCGGGGGTCGGGCGGAGGCAGGGCCCGTTCCAGCCGCAGCTCCTCTTCGATCTCTTCCTCCAGCCGCACCAGGGTGGGCGCCGCGACGCCGAAGCGCCAGGCCCGGCGGCCCAGCTCCAGCAGGCACAGCACCACGTTCTTCACGTTCTTGCGCAACACGAGGTCCTCCGTCTCGAACATCAGCACCTCTGGCCCGGGGCGAGAGGAGGGTAGGCAGCCTGAGCCCCCTGCTGACCTCCCTGGAGAGATCGCAGCTCGTGGGAGAGCCATGGGGCCACTCTGAATCCGGCGGGGGCCGGGTGGGAGAAGCAGGCATGGATGGGATGGGGGTTAGCATCTCAGGATCTTGGCGTCAGGCCAGCCCCTCGGAGGGGTCAGGGCAGAATTGAGCGGGTACTGAGTGCAGAACAGGTGGCCGCCTAATAGGAGAGGTGGGGGCGGGAAGAGGGGACGCAGCTAAGAGAAAGAACCCAGTTCTACCTACCCTTCTCTCTGCTCTATATTCCAGGATGGGTTCAGCAGGAAGAAGCACCCAGGCCTCTCACTTCTGGTAACCACCAGGCACCCCAGACTCAACCCCCAGCCCATGCATAACCTGGCAGGGTGGAGCACAGCCTCCGGAGTCGGGCTGCCAGCTTGGAACCCTGATGCTCCCACCCACTGGCTGTATGACCCTGGGCTAGTCCCAGCCTCAGTCTCTGCTTCTGTAAAATGGGAATGCAGTCTGTTTCATGGGGTTGTGTTGGGGATAGCTCTATGTCCGCAGGCAGTGTCTGGCCTGTGGTAAGTGCCCGATAAAACACTAGCCTTTATCAAGGCTGCAAGCCTGCTCCATACCGTCGTGGCCACCAGCTGGTGGGCGGGGCCTGACCCCTCCCTCTGCCCCATCCCCACAGCCTGGCGAGTGTTCAGCTTCATCCCTGCCACTGGGTTCAGAGCCAAGGTGATGAGGGAGGCTAATATGTCACCGCCTGAGTCCCGCAAGCCCCAGCAAGACTGGCTGGGGTCCACTTGCCTCCTCTATTTGCCTCCTCCCCATCCCACCGCAGCCCAAACACACGCCTGCTCAGGGCCCCCTCTGCCTAGGGCTTGGGCTCCACTTGCCTCCTCTATTTGCCTCCTCCCCATCCCACCGCAGCCCAAACACACGCCTTCTCAGGGCCCCCTCTGCCTAGGGCTTGGGGTCCACTGGCCTCCTCTATTTGCCTCCTCCCCATCCCACCGCAGCCCAAACACACGCCTTCTCAGGGCCCCCTGCCTAGGGCTTGGGGTCCACTTGCCTCCTCTATTTGCCTCCTCCCCATCCCACCGCAGCCCAAACACACGCCTTCTCAGGGCCCCCTGCCTAGGGCTTGGGGTCCACTTGCCTCCTCCCCATCCCACCGCAGCCCAAACACACGCCTTCTCAGGGCCCCCTCTGCCTAGGGCTCCCTGCCCCCCAAACTTCGGTTTATTCCCGAAGACTCAGCTCGAATCTCTGTCCTCTCTTGGGTCTTTCTAGGTCTCATAGGGTGGCTGCTACCTCCCATCTCCCCAGCACAGAAGCTCTACTTGAGTTTCTTTCAGTTGGGCTGTAATTTACACATCTTCTCAGCTGTCTCTCTCAGGCCACAACTTCTTTTAGCTCTGGTTCTCAGTCCTCTCAGCACTCACTGCCCAGCCCTGTGTGTGACCCCAAAGAGACAGGTGCTGGAATCATTCATTCAACGCATTGACTTATTGGGGATTTACTACGAGATGGGGAAACTGAAGCATAAAAAGGAATGAGCTGGCCCAAGGCAAATCTGGAAGGAGGACCCCTGACCCCGAGGCAGCCTGAGCCTCAGAGAGGAGATGGATGCCTGGCAGGAGAAGGGTCTTGGCGGGGGAGGTGGGGGAACCCAGGAGGATTACCTTGGATGCCCATCTCCTTGCGACACCACTGGATGAAGTTGGAGATGTTGTCCCGGGCCTGGAAAGTGCGAGGCTGGGCAGCCTCGTTACAGGAGACCCCAGCCCGGGGCAGGGGAAGCCTTTGGGCTTGGGCAGGTGTCTCAGCCAGGAAAGCCAGGGCAGCCTCGGTGATGGCGTTGGCATGCTGGCACAGGACCAGGCCTGTCTCCAGCACCTGCAGGAAGTTGGCTGCGCTGACGTCCAGTCCGTAGAGCTCCCGAAGCCACTCAGCCAGGTCCTCCTTCATGGCTTCTAGGTACTGCTCACTGGACTTAAAGGGCTGGATGCTGCGCACCCGAGGCCCCGGGGTCCCAGGTCTCCTCCTGCCGGCCCGGGGCTGGGACATGGCCGGGCCGGGCGCCTCCACTGTGCCGCAGCTGCGTCTTCGCTTCTGCCACCTATGGGGTCTTGACAGGTTCCCCCTGACTCAGGGGTCCCCTTCCACCCTCTGAGAGCCTGGGACAGCTCTGCTACTCACCTCTGCCTTTGGCCACCACCACCGTGGCCAGTGGGCTGGGCCAGGCCGGGCCCCCACCCCCCCACATTCTTCAGTCCCTGCCAGAACTTTCCTACTTGCTAGCCCTGCAGAGGTCTCACGCCCCAGCTGCCCAGTCCGCTCAGAGGTGGCCGGCTCACAGGACAGATGGAGGGGAAGACACTCCTCTCTTCCCCCCAGGGCTGGACAGGCCACCTAGCCACCCCCAACCCCCACCAGCCGGCCTGGAGTCTGGCTGTCTGTCGGCCTCTCCACTTTGCTTTCCTCTCCTTGGAGACCAGCTGCTGCTACAAACACTCCTTGTTAACCCTTCCTGGCATCGGCTGCCCTGGGGCCCTAGGAGCCAAGAAGAGGCTGGGGCTAGCTTATCGCTCACTTGGTCAACACCGGTGGAGGCTTTAAGGAAATGGGAGGAGGGGAGCAGGGCCAGCGGGGGCCGTGCCCCTCGGAGTTCAGTGAGCACTGTCGTTTAGGGGTGAAATAGACGCAGCCATAGAGTCCAGAGCCACGAGTCTGGCCTTGGACTCTTTCCTGAATCCCCCTGTGATCTTCATATACTGTCTCCTCTGTGCCTTCGTTTGCCTCAACTGTAAAATGGGAATAATATCATCTCCCTTTCTGGGGTGTTGTGAGGAAGAGAGGATTCGTGGATGTGGGAAGTCTCTGACTGTCAGGACTGAGGGATCCCAGCTTCATTGATTCTCCCAGCAGCTCTGGCTGTGTGCCACGATCCCCGCCTTCTCTGGAGAACCCGCTCCATCCCCCACTCTACCCACAGTCCTCCAGAGTGAGCTGTCAGTCATAGTTTCTCCTCCATGGCCACAGGGATGCATGCATTCAACAAATATTTCCTGCAGGCCTACTGTGTGCCATGCGCTATTACAGTGCGTGAGGATGTAGCTGTAGGGGCTTCCCTTGTGGCTCAAATGGTAAAGAATCTGCCTGCAATGCAGGAGACCCGGGTTTGGTCCCTGGCTCCGGAAGAGCCCCTGGAGAAGGGAACGGCTTCCAGTATTCCAGCATTCTTGTCTGGAGAATTCCGTGGACTGAGGAGCCTGGCAGGCTATAGTCCCTGGGGTCTTTTCAAAGAGTCAGACTGAGCCACTCACACTTTCACTTTTCATGTAGCTGTAAATGAAGACCCGTCCTCACGGAGGCTGCTTCCATGATGGTGGGTGATGGGTGATAGATAAATGTATGAATCTGTAGTGAGTCCGATGGTGAGAAATACCAGGGAGAAAACAGGACTACCGGAGATGGGTTGGGGCTGGGGGATTTTCTATAAGGTGGCTAGGAAAGATTTCACTGATATGGTGATATCTGGGCAGGGACCTGAGGGAATCGAGGAAGCAAGCCCTGCAGATGTCTGCTGGAAGGGTACCCCGGCAGAAGGAAGAGCCAGGGCAAACGCTCCAGGTGGGGGAACTCCCTGCTGGTCCAGTGGTTAAAACTCAACACTTTCTCTGTGGGGGGCCTAGGGTTCAATCCCTGCCTGGGGAACTAAGATCCTGAAACCTTTTGCTGTGACAAACAAACCACCCAAAAAAACTCCAGGCAGGGGGATACTTGGCATATCCCAGGCATAGCAATGACAGGTAGAAAATGAGGAAGAGGGGAAATAGGGTCTCTATGGAGGGTCTTTGCTTTACCTTTTGGAAAGCAATTTTCTTTCAGTTGCCTTCTAAAGGCATCAAGATAATGATTGTTGTACCCATTTCATGGATGAGGAAACAGGAAAACTGAGGTTGGCAGGAGGCCTGAGTTCCTCAGGATATGGATGGACCTTTCCATGGGCTTGACTGAGTATCTTCATGGCATGGCAGTGAGCTTTCTCCAGAGAGACAGAGCAAGACAGAAGCCACAGGGTCTTTTATTACATAGCCTTGAAAGTCACACTCTGTCAATTCCCACATCCTACCAATGACCCAGGTCGGCCTTATTTCATATGGGATGGGGCTACATCAGAGTGAATACCAGATGACAAGGGTCACTGGGAGCCGTTCTAGAGGCTGGTTACCCCCAAGACAGAGGAGCTGTTTCTTTTCCTTTCTTGCTAATAGGACCCTCTTTTGTTTAGGTATTATTCATGGGTAGAGTTTTTTTGAAGTTAGGGAAGATGGGCCCAGCCCCAAAGAGAGAAACTGTCAAGTCTTCCAGCCATTCTGTGAGCTCTCACTGCTCTTTAAATTAGACAGAGTAAGCTTCTGAACTTTCCAATCAAGAACCAAAGTGGCTAGGGGCTTCCCTGGCAGTCCAGTGGTTGGGAATCTTTCTGCCAATGCTAATGCAGAGGACATAAGTTCAATCCCTGGTCTGTGGACTAAAATCCTCCCTGCTGCGGGGCAGCTAGGCCAGCATCTCAAACCACCGAAGCCTGTGCTTCCTAGAGCCTGTGCTCTGCAACAAGAGAAGTCACTGCAATGAGAAGCTCCCGCACTGCTAGAAAGAGTAGCGCCCCACTCGCTGCAACTAAAGAAAAAGGCCGGGCGTAGCCACGAAGACCCAGCGCAGCCATAAATAATGAATTTTAAAAAGAAAACCAAGGTGGCTATAAGCTCCTTTAGTAAATGTAAGGATATTCAGGTTCGGGGAGGAGGCCGTACTCCATGGGTCTTTCCTATTCTTTGCATGTCTTACAAGCAGAGGTATTTCAAGGGTGTTTATATAGTGAAAAACATTGGGAGATACAATGTCTTTTTCTGGAGCAAAAAAACAGGTTGGTTACTACCCAGTATAAAAAAATTAGGGTTCCCTAAGCTCAGGGTTCCTCTTACAATGCAATATGCATTGCATACACTGCATATGCAGGTACTACCTACCACCCATGGGACAGTGGGCCTAGAGAAGATGACACAGGTATGCTGATGACCTCCATAATGAGGTCTTTTATCTCTAACCCAAGAGTCTTCTGTGTTCTGGCAGCACCCAGGAAAACACAGCAGGCTAACTTGCTAGCTTGCATGTAGGCTAAAATTTTAGATTCTTTACAGTTCTTCACAGTGTTACCCCCACGAGATTCTTGGAGGCTTGTCTGCCCTCTTTGTTCCACATCCCACCAAACTGCCTCCACCAAACTGGGAGGTGCCCGAAGGAAGAGACCCATACCCCCACTTCAGACCTGGATGGAGCACCATGTCATGTTCCCCTAACAGACTGGGATCTCCTTGACTCCAGCAACTGTATCACATCAGACGGAGGCTCTCCAGACCTGGGTTTGCATCCTCTGCCCCTCTGAATACCACTGACTCTGGCAAAACACCCCACTGTCAGGCCAGGCAACGAAGGAGTTTCCCCAAGTTTCTACGATTTTATTCTTTTCCTGAGCCCCAGCTCTCACATACATACTGAACATCCAGAAGCTACACCTGGCTCTTACCTGTGAGCCCTGTTTGCTATACCTTGACACCGTGTCCTCTGCTCCTTGGAGCTAAGGCAATGAACTGGAGGTGGGTGGGGCAGGAAGCAGGGATGAGGAAGGATGGGGATTGAACTGAAAGGGAAGGGGAGAAAATAGTGATGTCAACAGACATAATGCTTTACATGTTTTCGGTGGGCCAGGTAAAGTCTGGTACTGCATGCTCTCTGACACACAGAAAAAGAGACAGAGGGTCAGAAAGATAATTCACTAACGCTCAGATAGCTTTTATATTTATGTGGTAGAGCTGGGAATTGACCACAGTCTCCTGGGGGCCAAAGTCACTCTGTGCCTGTGTGTGCATGCTAAGTCACTTCAGTCATATCTGACTCTTTGAGACCCTATGGACTGTATGTAGCCCGCCAGGCTCCTCTGGCCATGGGACTTTCCAGGCAAGAATACTGGAGTGGGTTTCTGTGCCCTCCTCCAGGGGATCTTCCCGCCCCAGGGATGAACCCATTATGTCTCCTGCATTGGCAGGTGGGTCCTTTACCACTAGTGCCACTTGGGAAGCCCCAAAGTTACTCTCTGTCCCCTTTAATACCTTCCCAAGAGAGAAGGTAGGGTTTGGGATGGAAGCTCTAGAAAAGGCAGTTATTCTGCGGGTGGAATCCTATGGGCAGGTGAGATTCTAGCCCCGCCCCCTTGTAATCCAGCAGTGGCCCTAGAGACCAGACCAAGCTCTGTGGGAACTCTGTCCCATCCCTCTGCCTGATCAGGGGAAGAGGGCAGCACGACTTTGGGGAGAATGGATAAACACGGTGAGTGGGGCTGGAGGACGGGGTCTCTTGACCCCAGGGTGGACCAACAAGCTTATCACCATGGCAACCCCAGAGTAGAAGTCCAGCCTTTTCTCACCCACCCATCCATATACAAGCCCTCTCCTCTCTCTTTTCTGAATATTCCTGACATCTCCTCTCTCATCTTCATCTGCTGCTGTTCAGATCTTTGTCTTCTCTGGCCTGGACCACTGTAATGACTCCTAGGTGGGTCTCTGTCTGTCTCCTTCTGTCACAGGAAACATCCTGAAGGATGCTCTGAGCACATCCCTGTATCAAAATGTCCAGAGGTGCCCCAACTACTGAAGGACAGGGTTCAGACTCCATAGCCTGGCCCCCAAAGCCCCAACCTCCCTCTCCAATTCCTCATCCTTCCCACATGTCCCCAGCACCCCTTCCTGGCTGTGCCCTAGGTCTGGCCTTTCACAACCAGAAATCTCCTTAATGTGTTTTCCTGAATAAAAATACAGTGGAACTTGGGGATTGCCTGGCAGTCCAGTGGTTAGTACTCTGCACTTCCACTGCACAAGGCACAGGTTTGATCCCTGATCTGGGAACTAAGATCCCACAAGCCATGTAGCTTGGCCAGGGAAAAAAAAAAAAATACAGTGGAGCTTGGTTCTCCACCTATAGCAATAACAAGAACTTGTAGAATTTCTGAAAAAAAACTTTTTGGGGGGAAAGCTTTCAAAAGTCTTTGTTGAAATGCAAAGGCCCCTCTCTTACCTACCTCATCACCTACCAGACAGTGTCGGGAAGCAGCAGGACAGATGACGTGGTTAGCCAGGTGACGACATGCAGTTGGTACTCAGCACATGTGGGCTGGAACACTAACTTTATTATCATTCCCCTTTGTTTCCAACCTCTTTAAACAAGATGGGCAGGGATCAATGGAAAATTTTCTGGACCTTTCTAGGGAAAACCCCAGGAGCTGTGTCTTCCCTACCCTCCTCCTCCTTTTTTTCCTTGCAAGTCTAGCTCCCCAGATCCGGGAGACCACAGGGCACTCGGTGGGGCTGGGCCTTTGTTTGCTGAATGAGTGGTGGACACCTCCTGGTAGGTTACTTTCAGATCAGCCATAGGAACTTCCCGCCTGCCAGGACTGCTGCTTGGGATTGTGGAGTTTGTGCCCTGAATATCAGCAAGGGGCGATCAGGGGCGGCTGAAATCCAACCAGCAAGGTTGGGGTCAAGCCTGGAAGGACGAATAGAGGCCTTTTTTTCATTGGTCTGCCCTCCGTGTGTGTATGGGGATAAGGGTGAATTTCCACTTAGTCTGCCCATATGGGGCACTTTTCTGTATTGTTCTGCGCATGGGAGGTGCCATGTGCTCTCCTGCCTGCCTACCCCGCAGCAAGTGACGCTGGGCTTTCTTAAGGCAAGGCCCATTTTGAAGAAGGAAATCCCATTCCATGTAGAAAACAAAACATAGATAACCACCTATTAAAATTCCAATCGGGGCACTTCATGATTACTGACCGCTGCACAGACATCAGTCCGCACCGGGGTCAATTAGAAGGAAGAGGGTGATGAACCACCATACCCGGGCTCAAGCCTCACTGCACCTGCTTGTTGCTGGCCTCCGCCCCGCGTCCCAGCCCTGGGCCAGGCTCGTCACACAGACTCCACCTGATACCTGCTTTTCAGTCACCCTTGAGATGGGCACTGTTTCCTCTCCATTTTACAGAAGGGGAAACGGAGCTTGAGACCTTCTTCAGCTGGGACGTTCAGGGACCTAGGCAATCAGGTTCTCCTTTGCCCAGAAAATCCTGCACACTCTGGAAACCCTCTCTTGGAATCTTGCTGGCCCCGCGCATCTCATGCACGTCCTTCGGGCGCCTGCCTTTTTTGGGGGGATCGGGTTAGGCGCCACAGTCAGGGTACCAGGGAGGGCCCTTCACTGATCTCCACCCCCCACTCCCCACACCCGTGCAGGCGTGAAGGCCCCCTTGTGGAAGAAGGAACTGGAGGAGCCCCGGGCCAGGGAGGCAGAGGCGGAGGCCGAAGCCGCGGAGGAGGAGTCGGAGTCGGAGGACGAGGAGAGGCCGCCGGAGGAGAGCGCGGCCGCGGGCGAGGCCAAGGCCGGCGGGGAGGCGGAGGGCGGCGAGGGCCGCGAGCGGGGCTCGGTGTCGTATTACCCGCTGCGCCAGGAGTCCAGCACCCAGCAGGTGGCGCTGCTGCGGCGCGCGGACAGCGGCTTCTGGGGTTGGTTCAGCCCCTGGGCGCTGCTCGGCGGCCTGGCCGCGCCGGCCGACAGGTGAGGGCGCGCCCCGCGGCGGGGGCGGGAAGCCCCTGGGCGCCCGGCGCGAGCGCGCGGCGCGGTGCCCTGAGCGCCCCGGTCCCCGCCCACAGGAAGCGGAGCCCTCCCGAGGAGCCGTGCGTGCTGGAGACTCGGCGGCGGCGGCCGCGCGGCGGGGGCTGCGCGCGCTGCGAGATCCTTTTCTGCAAGAAGTGCGGGAACTTGCATAGCTCGCCGAGCTACGTGGCCCATTGCGTTCTGGAGCACCCGGATCTGGGGAGAGCCCGGCCTGCTCACGGCGGCCCCTGAGCGCCACCACCACTCCCGGCCTCTGTAGCCCTCCATCCTTGCCTCCACCCCAACTGCCCGCAACCTTCCCCTCTCTTCCCCGACGTCGATCACGTGCCGGAGAGCCGCCCTTCCGGGGCGCCCCCCTCTCGGAGCAGACCAGCAGGCGCATCCCCCATGGGGCGGCCCCACCTGTCATGAGTGCGCAGCCCAACATCATCACCTGGAGGTCCGTTCCTGCAACAGCGCCTCCCCGGCCAGCACGCGGTGCCCATCGCCCACCTGACTCCCGTCTCCTGCCCGCAGCCCTCTCACTTGTCTCTTGGGTATTTCAGGTTCCTTCTGGCCCGGTGGGCAGAGGCATCGCCTAAAGTAAACAACCCCTCTGGGAAACTTGCCCCTCCCCTCAAATCCTCCAATAAAGCCTCTGATCCAAGTGTGAGTGCCTAGAGGAGGGGCGAGGGCCCCGGTGAGCGTGATAAAGAGCAATCCTCCTTGCCCTTCCCCCGGGTTCAAGCCGGAGGGAAAAGGGCAAGCGGAGAGCCTCCTCCCAGCAGCTCCGGGCGGAACCAAGCCCTTGCAGCCAAGGGCAATCAAAGGCCATTCTCCCCACCGCGCGACCAGAAGAAAAAAGGCAGGCTCCGCGCCAGGAATGCCCCCTGGGAGCTGAGGGCTAAGACTGGCCGGATCTTCCTCCCCTCCCGCGGTCAGTGTGTGTGCCCACGAGGCCCTGGCAGGTGTGGAGTGCGCAGACTAGAGAGTTAGCCCAGAAGCCTGCTGAGACTGAAGACAGGGAGGCTGCGGAGCTGGGTCCTTCTCCAGGAATCCCTGCTATTCTTGGCCGGCCAGCGGGAGCTCCTGGAATGCTTCGTGTGTGGCCAGGACAACGGGGCCATTGTGAGCACCGGGGCTCTCCCAACATGCAGAGGCCCCCAGCGCCTGCAGCAGCCAGACCTCCAGAGAGGCCCCGGGCCTCCTGCGGACACACAGGGTTCTCCATCTGGCCTGGAGGGTGAGTGGGCGAAGGACACTTTGCTTTTTGAGGAGAGCGGCAGGACCCCTCTATCACGACTATACACCCGCACAGCTCACTGGGCCTGGCTAGGACAAAGAAGAACATGGTTGCCCCCTCCCCAGCATCCACGCCCGCCTGCTCTCACCGGACACCGGTCCAAGGAAGCTGCTCCCCTGCTCCAAGTCCACTCGCTGGGAGCACCTCTTTATTCCCACCCTCCCCTCCCAAAAAATAGCAGGGCCCAGCAGGTCTGCATTGGTCTCCTTGTTCTGGGTCCTGACTCCCCTGAGGTTTGAGACTCTGGTACGCAAACCATACAAGCTTCCTGGCGGCAGGACCTCTGATTAAATAACACACAGTTCTCTAGGGACCAAGTCAGGAGGTCCTGAGGGGAAGGGACAGCCTGGGAAAGTGTCCCAACTTCTCCGCTGAGTTTGGCAGCCGTCCTGGTTGTCCAGTACTGTGGCCTCGGGGACAGGAACTGCACCTTTGGGGCAGAAGCATAATCCCCAAGGCCTGGGGAGGAATGAGTCCCTGGGGAAAGGGCCCATGGGGTCTGGGACCCTTTTTAGCTTCTCGAGTTGATCCCACAATGGTCAATGTCTCGGGACTTCCCTGTGGTCCAGTGGTTAAGACTTCGTGCTTCCTCTGCAGGGGGACAGGGGTTCGATCCCTGGTTGGGAAATGAGATCTCGAATGCAATGTCTTGACAGCACAAAGACATCCTCCAGGGAACAAACACAGACCACCTTTCTTGTCCTGGCTTCTGTGGGGAGGCTCAGAGGCTTGTCTGCCCTTGGAGCAAGGGACACACATTGGCCATGAAAGCACTCACCAAGAGGTGGGGGCGTCTTCAGAACAGGGCGCCCCCTGAGTTGGCGTGCCAGCAGCCCATCCAGGGCAGCTCTGTGGCCCAGTGGCCAGAGGTGGTTGTCTGGAGCTTGGCCTGGTCGAGGCGCCAATAGCGGTCGTCCCTGAAGAAGATGATGGAGCCGTCAGGCCTGGGCAGGGCACCGCTGACCTCCTCCGGGATACCGCCCCAGTCCTGCAGGCCTCGGGGGTAGTAGGGCTCCACCTGCAGCCCCCCTCGGGCCAGCACGTAGTAGCGAGTGCCTTTGAAGAGGACAAGGCGGCGCAGAGGAGGGAAGAAGAAAGGCAGCATCGGGGTGGCTGGGCAGGCCCCCCGTCCGGCACAGCTGTGGGGAGCCCCACACTGGCTTGGGGCCCCGGAACCTCCAGCATCGACTCCCTGTGGGATGACGAAAGGGCCAGGGTGAGTTGGCCGTGTACCCCACCCCTGTCCCCCCACACCCCTACTCCCCATTGAGTTGGAGCCCAAGGTGGTTAGTATTCACGATAACCAAAATGGATCAGTGATAAATCGCAGAGGAGGAACTGCTGCGGCCTCAACTTCCAGCAGGTGTCAGCAGAGGGCGGGGAGCGCTGAAGACCCCCCCCGCCCCCGCCCAACCCCGGGCAGGAATCACACCCCCTCCCGGGTGAGGAATGGATTCCCGCGAGGCCAAGGGCTTTCTCCAAGGCCATTACTACCAACAATTCTTTGGGTTGGGGATTTTTGTTTCGATCACTACTGTATCCCAACACCTCCAACCCAGTGTGCAGAAGGCACTCAGGATTGGTCGAATCAATGAATAAACACTATTTTCTCATGTCATATACTGCACATTCCTCAGATTAATCCTCCTTAATTCCTCACATTAATCCTCCTTTCCCAACAAGGCTGAGGGATTCTCTTCCCCGTTCAACAAATTCAAGCTCCAAAAGCGGTGCTGGAGAAGACTCTTGAGAGTCCCTTGGACTGCAAGGAGATCCATCCAGTCCATCCTAAAGGAAATCAGTCCGGAATATCCATTGGAAGGACTGATGCTACAACTGAAGCTCCAATACTTTGACCACCTGATGCGAGGAGCTGACTCGATCAGGAAAGACCCTGATGCTGGGAAATATTGAGGGCAGGAGAAGGGAGTGACAGAAGGAGATGGTTGGATGGCATCACCGACTCAAGGAACATGAGTTTGAGCAAACTCTAGGAGATAGTGAAGGACAAGGAAGCCTGGCAGGCTGCAGTCCATGGGGTCACAAACAGTTGGACATGACTTGGCGACTGAACAACAATGAGTTAAATGACAGGCCCAGCCTCACACAGCTAGGCTTCTAAAGAAGGTTCATTCTTCTGCTGTATTGCAGAGCTCGGAGCTGTCCTCTGCCTCCCTCGTCTCTGAAGTGCTTCCACCCTCTCTCCTGGGACAACCTTGGCACCTGTGTCCCCCAATCCACCACTAAAGGAAGCTCCTGGGAGAGTTCCTGGGGCAGCAGGTTCAGATTGCAATCGAGACTCCTCCCCTGTTTTGACCTTGGGTAGGACTCAATTTTCTCTTCTGCCCCAGGGCTGGTACCTTTGAAGAAGTAGAAGTCTCCATCCTCCAATGACACGGCGGCTGCCTCGATGTGGGGGGGCAGCCCAGCCCACCTTTCCCGCAGTGGGCGGGGCTCTGAGACGTTGCCGTCAGCTGTCACCTCCCAGAACTGGTTCCCTTGAAAGACGTACAGACGCTGTTGTCCGTCTGCCCGGAGCCAAGAGAGAGTTGAGGAGTGACCGTCAGCCTCCTGCCTTCCTTTCATGGGAGGTGCTTCCCTAGAGCCCAGCTTCCCAAACTGATGAGAGGACCCAGCGGAGAGGATGCTGTGTGCACAGCTGGGACAGAAGCGAAAGTGCAGGAGGGAGCAGGATTTTGCTTGGCGTGGGCTTGCTACCCTGAGGAATGCTTGTGACTTGGGATTTCTAGGTTTTATAACTGCCACCCTCTCAACCTTGTACTTCAATTCCGGAGACCCTTGAAGATGCTGGGGGGAGGAAAGAAGAAAGCGAGGCACTGGTGGGACCATCTTACCTACAGTGATGGCATCGAAGGAAGAATGGCAATATTTAGGACCTCGGGTTTCCGGGCGCCTTCCCTGGAGTCTCAGGGGGTCCCAGGCCTCAAAGTCAGTGAACAGCTTTCCCGGCAGCTGGATGGCCGCTGAGCCCCCCTGGGGCTTCCCTTGGTGGGGGGAGGAGGAGGAGGGAAGCAGGAAAGAACACACACTGGCTGTGGGGTGGGGTGCTGAAAGCTCAAGACCTCCCCCTTGGTTCATTTCATTATCTGACAGGTGCAGGGAAGGAGAGCAGGGGTGGGTGGTGGGGGTTAAGAGTTATCCCTGGTTGTTGGTGTTAACTACAGCACCAAAGTCAGAAGTCCTCTTTCCTACCCCACAGCCTGTGAGAGGGTAAAACTGGAGCGGGGAAACAAACAAGGGTTTGGAACTAAGATGGGCAGAGGGTCCTCCTTCCTGCGTCCTGGACAATGCAGATAGTAGGAGTTTACAGTTCAGGGACCCAGGCTGTGATGATGACCGCAGTGATAATTACATCACTGCACCTCACTTGTGAGAGTGAGGCAGAGTCCAACAAGCTTAGAATGTGGCCTTAGTTCCTGAATCCTGGCCTGCACCTTCCTAGCTGTGTGACCTTGGACAAGTTATCTAACCTTTCTGAGCCCCATTCTCTTCATTTGCGGATAAAAAGATACTTACTTCTTGGGTGTGTTAAGTAGCCTGGCCCATGGTAGACACTCATGAAATATCAGCTGCTATTATTATGTTTATGTAGATTTCTTGGGCTACAAAGCATGTTCATAGGCACTAGAACAAGAGCCCTGTGGGGGTAAGCAGGGCCTAAATTATTCCCCTCTCCTTTTTTTTTTTTTAAGGTAAAATGGAGGATTCTAACAGAGGAAATGCTTTACCCATGATCAACGGCTAGTCTGATATGAAATGGAGACTTGATCCCAGGGATCCTGGCCCTGTCCACTGCCCTCACGTACTCAGGGACGCAGCCCCCCAGGCGGAGGCAGGCCTTGGGTCCCTATAAGTCTCCGGGCAACAGCACGGGTCAGTTCACTCTGGGGAAGACCTTGTCTAAGTCCACCGCCAGGCAGAGACCCAGGCTCGGGGGCGAGGGGCGGGGGGTTGGGTGGGAAGAGTGGGCATCAACGTCACGGAGGCTAAAGTTTGGGAGAGAGCCACGGGAGCTGGGAGCAGGAATGATGGGGGCGGGGGGGGGGGGGGGCTGGAGGCGTATGGGAGGAACTGCGCAGCCCGGGGTTGGGCAGGAACAGACAGTTGGAATGCAGAGGAGAGCTGTGCCCAGGGCGGGTCGGGATGCTGGAAATAGGCGTAGGGAAGCAGCAGAGCGGGAGATGAGGTTTTTCAGATCTGAGGGGAGCCTGAAGCTACAGATCGGAAAGGACCAGTGATGGGCAAGCCAGTTTCCTGCGCTTAGGATGGGGGATCCTCTTTGAAGAGCCGGCGTCCGAGCCCTGGGGGTCCCGGGTTGGGGGTGGGGGGCGCAGGCGGCGGGTAACGGCGCAGGGGCGTGCGCTCGGGAGGCTCTCACCATACAGGCTCTGCACGGCCAGCACGTCGTCCCAGCTGAGCAGCGCGTCGCGGCCCAGCCTCTTGTAGTACGGCGCCATGAGCGCGCGCGGCGCGGCCGAGTGGGTCAGGCCAAGCGTGTGGCCGATCTCGTGCGCCAGCACCACGAACAGGTTGCGGCCGCGCCGGCGGCTCAGGGACCAGCGCTCGTCTCGGTCGAAGTGCGCTTCCCCGCGGCGGGGCAGGAAGGCGTGCGCCAGGGCGCCCCCTGCAGGCAGCGTGGCGGGTCAGGGGCAGCCGGCGCCTCCGGCCCTCCACCCCCACCACCGCCCCGCGCAAACGCCGTTGGCTTGGGTGTGGGTGCTTTTCTGATGGGTGATTTCCCTCCTAATTGAGTCTGGCAGAGGCGGAAGTGTGGAGCAACGAACAGATGACTAGGCTGTGGGTCTGGACGCCTCGGGGGCAGCGTGGTGTGCAAAGAGCATGGGGCCAAACTGCCTGGCTTGCAATCCTGGTTTTAACCGTTTATCCTAGCTGCTGCGACCTGGGCAGATAGCTCAAAGCCTCTGTGTCTTAGCTTTTGGATCTGAGAAATGAGAATGTTGACTAAGAGAGTCGATCCTTGCAGGGCTGTTCTGAAGATTAAAAAGGGATGTGTTGCTCAGAATAAAAGTTCGATTTTTAAGTTGTAAAAAAAAAAAAAAAAAAGGATGTGTGCACAGCCCACAGGGCTTCCCAGGTGGTGCTAGTGGTAAAGTACCCGCCTGCCAATGCGGGAGACATAAAAGACATGGGTTCGATTCCTGGGCAGGGAAGATCACCTGGAGGAGGGCATAGCAGCCCACTCCAGTATTCTTGCCTGGAGCATCCCCGTGGACAGAGGAGCCTGGAGGGCTACAGTCCATGGGGTCGCCAAGAGTCGGACACGTCTGAGCACACCACACAGTACATGTGTATGTCACATGTAATACTTAGAGCCTACTGTGGGTAATAACTACTACTTATTTTTGAAGAGATCTAGGATTAGGGGTCACTGGTTACCCCAGAAGGGGGCAGAATGAGACTTCTGGGGTGTTGGTAATGTTGTTTCTTCATCTAGGTGCTGGGTGTGTTTATGGGGAGATACAGGCTTCCTTTTTAAGAAGTATATATAGGGGAATTCCCTGGCAGTCCAGTGGTTAGGATTTGATTCCTATCAGAGATCTAAGGTAACTAAGAGCCTGCATGCCTCTGAGTGCAGCCAAGAAATAATAGAAAAGAAAGAAAAAAAAAAACTTGCATTCACTTGTTCTTGCCTTCCCTCTGCCAGGGCCCTCTGTGGGTCTCTGCTTCCCTGCTTGTAATAGGCGTGAGCAGAGGGAGATGGGCTGGATCAGTCATTCTCAAGCTTATAGCAGGGCCCAGATGCACTTTTAGTTTCTAGAGCCCTACCCCCTCAGAATTCACTTTCCCCAAGGGTCAGAAAACAGCACTGCAATGATGCTGGCTTAGGAGCCCATTGAAAGTCCTTCTGACATGGACTTCTTGGAACCCAGGCCAGCAGGGACTGACAAAATTTGGGGGGTTACCACTAGAGGGAGCCTCCTGGGGCATGGAGAGCCGGCCTGAGGAGGAATGTGTGTGTGTGTGTGTGTGTGTGTGTGCACATGCTAAGTCATGTCTGATTCCTTGTGACCCTATAGACTGTAGCCCGCCAGGCTCTTCTGTCCTTGGGATTCTCCAGGCAAGAACACTGGAGTGGGTTGCCATGCCCTCCTCCAGGGAATCTTCCTGGCCAGGGATCAAACCTGAGTCTCATGTCTCCCGGATTGGCAGGTGGGTTCTTTACCTCTAGTGCCAACTGGGAAGCCAGTGTAGGAGGAATATTTGCTTCTAATTTTGAACATGCCTCAAGTTGTTTTGAGCCATGTAAGCCCTTACTGTGTAACCCTCACCATGATCCTGGAAGACAGATGGGCAGGTTTCAAAGGGAGAAGACGTAAACTCAAACAAACTCCAGTTTCAAATCAGAGAGCTGACTGCCAGTCCAGCGCTGTCTTAGCAACCAGACTCCACCTGGGTACGGCTATCAGCGTCTCATGGCGATATTGTGGGTGAAGGGAGTTATATGCAAGCGCATGTGAGTGGTACATGTGGATTCTTGTAAAGCCTGGATTTCTCCCAGTCCTACCCTGGGTCCCAGGAGCAGGGCTTGGAAGTGGGTTTTGCTCTGAGTGGGCTTGATGGAAAGTAGGAGGGTGCAGGGGAGGTGGGGGCCCAAGTTCCCAGGCCACACAAGGGCTTAAGTTCTGAAGGGGTCTAATGAGGTCTCCTTGCCTCCCTAGCGGAGAGGAGATACACAGATAACCTGTATTCAGGTCATGAAGGCCAGTGCTGGGCAGACCGAGATGAGGGCAGTTTACATTATAACTAAAGGGCAGTAAGCCTTTAGTTTTGGGACCAAACAGAAGAGTCTGGGCTGTGAGTGTGTGAAGCGGTTGGCATGGAGGGGATAGAATGTCCCTTTCCCTGCATCCGTGATTGTGCTGTGGGTGGTGGGAGGGTAGGGGTGGAGTTGTGGTGGCCTCCAGGTGTTTTTAGAGCCTTGGTCTGAGGGAACATCCACTCCTGGAGAAAGAGAGGCACCAGCCTGACAAGAGGCAGGGTATGGAGGAAAAGACCCCAGGAGGTTCTCCCAGTAGAGATAATACTCCTTAGAGTTTGCAAGACACTCTCCATGCAGAACCTCATGTGACCAACCCTTCAGCCATGCGGCACCTAAGAGAGCAGGGATCACTGTTCCCATTCTACAGGTGGGAAGACTGAGGGTTCTCTGGAGGGGGCTGCAGCCTGGCCAAGCCTACAGGAGGAGCGAACCCTGCACTGCCTTCTCTCCAGACTGCCTTTCCTAGTTGGGTGTCCCTCCTGCCCTGTAGGAGAGAGGCTCGGCGTCAGCACCTGGGCCATCGAAGGCGTTGCTCAGCCCGTCGTTGTGGTCCCCTTGGAAGAAGGCGAGGCGGATGTCAGCGGGGCCCGTGGCCGGGGCCTCCCAGAACTCCAGCGCCGAGACGTTGCTCCACAGCTGGAAGGCGGCACGCACGGCCCCCCGGACTGCGGGCTCGGGCAGGTGCTGGGGCCAGTTCACCAGGCGGTAGGAGAGATGCCGTTTGTACCACTTGTTGCCTGCCACCCAGAGAGGCTGCGTCAGTCACAGCTGCTGCGGAGCCTGGGGCTGGCCCTGTGGACCCTTTTGATGGGGAGATCGGCCCTCCCCCGGGAAGTCCGTGAACTGGCGAAGGAGACACAGCCTTGGCCCAGAGAAGCCCCCATCGGTGGAGGCACTGATCTCAGACTGACAAAGCGACCCTTGTCTTGCACAGTCTCTGGTCCGGTGGCTTGGCCGGGGGAGGCCCCCATGTGATGGGAGCTGTGGAGCCTCGACTCAGGAAGGATCCCTAACCCCAAGGACTCTCGGGTCTGGGGTCACCTTCCCCACTGTCTGGACCAAGCTTGAACATTGAGCCATGCCTCTTGCTGGTAGCGGATCCCAGCCCCTGCCTACCGTGTGGGGGCGGAGGAAGGGGGGCCGTGGGGGCTGCACCCGAGATTCCCCTCTCCCCACTCCTCTTCCCCACCCCTCTCACTCTCCTGCTATCTCCCCTTCCCCGCGCCCCCAGGCCTGCCGCTGACAAGAGACCACAAGGCGCATTTATTTGAGGTCCTTCTCTGCCCCCCCCGGCCCTCCCCCCTCACTTCCTCAGGGACTCTGCAGAGCTCTGAGGTGAAAACAAATAAGAACAAAGGATGTGTTTTGTCACTGACCAAGAGAAATTTTTCCATTTCCACTCAGTGAAGAGTTCCTTTGCCCCAAACTGCAGTTCCTCCCAGAGGCCGGAGATTCTGGCCTCTTGCCCGCGTCCCCAGCCAGCCAAGTCCCTCTGCAGCTCATCGGTCACCCAGGACCAGGGTGCTCAGAAGGTCCAGCTCTCAGACTTTTTAATGGGCTATTTCTGAGCTCTGCAGGCTCAGGGACTGAGACTGTGACCCCCAAGTGGAAGACTTGCAGCTCAGAGGTAGGACTCCTGGGAGTGCACGAGAATCACGTTGTCTTAATCACATTGTCTTTTGGGTCTCAGTGTCCTGAGTTACGGTAAAGAACCCGCCTGCCAATGCAGGAGACATAAGAGATGCGGATTCGATCCCTAGGTCGGAAAGATCCCCTGGAGGAGGGCGTGGCAACCCACTCCAATACCCTTGCCTGGAGAATCCCATGGACAGAGGAGCCTGGCGGGCTCCAGTCCATGGGGTCGCAAAGAGCTGGACATGGGTGAAGTGACTTAGCACTCACATATGTCCCACATGGACCAGACTTCCTGCAGCATGGGTGATGAGTGGGCAGGGCGGGCCTGCCTGTGTTGGAGGACAGCCCCCCTCTCTTCTCGGAGGGGGGACCAAGTGAAGGTTCAGAGCTCCTGCCCTTTTGTCCTGGGGCTGTCTTTGCCTGACCCAGGCAGAAGGCGTGAAGTCATGGGTGTTCAGCCATCTCCTTATCCATCTCTCTGCTCTGTTTTGCAGAGACTGAGACCAGGAGGAAGGGACTCAGAATGAGTGAGTCGGGACTTCCCTGGTCATCCAGGAGTCAAGATGTTGCCCTCCCCACGCAGGGGGCACGGGTTCCATCCCCGGTTGGGGAACTAAGATCCTGAACTTGGCACGGCATGGCCAAAAAAACAACAAACAAAAACAGAAAAAATAAAGATAAAATCTCTTAAGAAAAAAAAAAAAAAAAGAATGAGTGAGTAGTGGAGCTTGGCCCTGAGCCCCGGCCCGACACTGATAAGCAGGCACATTGGCTAAGACTCAAGGCTTATACATTTGCCTAAACATCGCTCTTTTGCGTCACAGCAGGGGCCCTGCAAGAGCTGAAATTCTCCTGAATTCTCTGGAGAGCAGAAGAGCTGAGTGCCCTTTCCCTCCTCTCCACCCCTCCACGCCCTATGGCAGGCAGGGAGGGACTGTCCCTTCTCCTACCCCGAGCCAAGCTCCAGGCAAGGCAAGGCTGCCTCCTGGGACTGTAGGGTCTGGCAGCCACCCAACCTCTCCCAGCCAGTGAGCAACTCTCAGGGAGGGAACAGGGGAGGATCTAAGGATGGGAGGGGGCCCAGGAGGGTAGAGGAAGGCCTGGAGTCCAGAGGCGCCGCCTGAGGCTTCACTCTACGCCAGGAAGCTTCTCTTTAACAAGTCTTCACTGGGCTGGACTCCTCTCCACCCTGCTATGGGTAAGCCACTCTCAGACTCTCTCCCCTCCACCTTCAAGCTTCTAGAAAAGTATGAGGCAGCTCCTTCTGCCTTTTTGCAGCTAGGAGAACCCCTCACTCTGTGGGCAAGAAGTGGGGAGGCTAGGGAGGACAAACAGAAATGGGAATTGAGAGAAAATGACTAACTGTCCTTAGGAGCGGAGCTGGGTGAGGGGCAGGGGAGCAAGGAACCACTGGGCCAGCAGCCTGAGCCTTTATCCCCTGTCTTCTTCTAGGTGTGTGTTCTCGGAGCAGACCGGCCACTTTGGGCCCCCATCCCAAACGCCTGGCCAGGCAGGGCTGGTTTCCATGGTGACCCTCAGGCCACAGTAGCACCTGGCATCGCACCCCCTACACCTTTGCTCCAAAATCCAAAAGGGAGGAGGGAGGAAAAAAGAGACGGGGAAGGGCAGAGAGCTAGATTCCTTGCTTGGGAAGATCTTGAAGTCCTGATTCCCAACAGGGAACTGATATTATGGAGAGAACATGGGTCAACATCCCAGTGCCTCTGCTTACAACCTCGAATATCAAATTAGTTGAATCTTTCCAAGCCTAAGTTTCCTTACTTGCAAAGTGGGGTTGGTAAGACCCACCTCCTGGTAAAAGTGAAATAGCAAGTGTAAAAGTAACACAAAGCTGCCTGGCATGTGGTGGGTGCTCAGTCAATATGCCGGCTCCTTCCTTTTATATCCCAGATACAACCCCCGGGACCCTCACCTGCATCAGCTCTGGGAGGTTTTGGGAGCATTGAAAATCAGCCCTGTAAGCACATCTAGTTCCATGTGAACTTCGGATAAACAGCAAATACCTTTTTTTTTTTTTGGTATAAGTATGTGAAAACAAAATAATTACTTGTTGTTCATCTGAACTTCAAATTTAAATGGGCATCCTGTGTTTTATCTGGCAACCCTGGAGCCCAACTTCATCAGTACAGCATTCATCCACATCATGGAAAGCCACTGGCCTAGAAACCCACATCATTTTTTATGCACCTACCCACGTTCTGGGGTTTTTCACATCTGGTGATCACTTAATCCTCCCAATGACAAGAAGGCTTGGCTACTGTGTGGCCCTGGGAGAGTTGCCCAAGCTCTTGATCCCTCATTTTCCCCATCTGTAAACTGAGGGTGATAAGGGGGACCCATCTCATACAGTTTTTATTGAATACAATGAGTTAATCCACGTAGAACCATGCTTGGCACATCATCAAGACTCAGCAGCCAACCAGGCTCCTCTCTCCATGGAATTCTCCAGGCAAGAATACTGGACTGGGTTGCCATCTCCTTCTCCAGGGTAACTTCCCAACCCAGGGATCCAATTCAGGTCTCTTGTATTACAGGCAGATTCTCTACTGTCTAGGCCACCAGGGAAGCCCAGTAATGATTACATTCTCTTTCCTAAGGCATAGGAAGTGCTCAGTGCCTGCCACACTCGCAGCTCCATTCTAGGGAACGTCCTCCCACCCAGGAGGAAAAGGAAGTCAAGCTGCTCTGGTGCATGTTGTGAACCAGAGGAAATTCTCTGTCTAGTCTGGCCACTGCTGTCTGGACAGAGGGGGACAGTGTCATGCAATGAGATGGAGAAGGAGGTACCTTAGCATGGATTGATGTTCAAAAGGAATGCTCCAGGACTTTTTACAATAGCCAAGACATGGAAGCAACCTAAATGTCCATCAACAGATGAGTGGATAAAGAAGAGGTACATATATATAATGGAATATTATTCAGCCATTAATAAAAATGAAATAATGTCATTTGCAGCCATGTGGATGGAGCTAGAGATTATCATACTGAGTGAAGTGTCAGAGAAGGAGGACGATCGTATGGCAGTCCTTGTATGTAGAATCTAAAAAGAAATGATATAAATGAACTTATAAAACAGACAGAGACAACAAACTTATGGTTGCTGGGGAGAAAGATGGGGGGATGAGACAGTTAGGGAGTTTGGGATGGACATGGACACCTTGGGGCTTCCCTGCTGGCTCAGCTGGTATAGAATCAGCTGGCAATGTGGGAGACCTGGGTTCGATCCCTAGGTTGGGAAGATCCCCTGGAAAAGGGAAAGGCTACCCACAAGGTAGCCAACAAGGATGTACTGTATAGCAAAGGCAATCTGCTCAGCGTTACGTGACAGCCTGGGTGGGAGAGGAGTTTGGGGGAGAGTGGATACATGTACATGTATGGCTGAGTCCCTTCCCCTTTGCTGAAACTATCACAACATTGTTAATCGGCTATACTCCAATACAAAATAAAAAGTTAAAAAAAAAAAAGAATGCTTCAAATTGGATGTGGTAAATGGACTCCGCCAGTTCCTCCCTTGGGGCTTGCCTGGAGGCTGCCTCCCTGTGCTCAGGTCACGTCCTGAGCGCCCAGGAGGCATCGCTTCAATTCTCTAGGACACCGGCTCTAGCCTGGACGTGTCGCTATTGAGACTGTCTGTGGCCCCATTTTCCACTGTATTCTCACGACAAGTCCCTTCCCCTTGGTAATCAGGGCCTCTCCTTTACAGATATTTCAGACACAGCCCAGGTCACACAACTAAACGCAGAGCCCCAGATCCATCCAGGGATGTTACTCCAGCTCACACTGCTCCTCCATTCTGCCTCACCCTTCCCCTCCACTGTCCAGAAGCATGGGGGGGCTGCAGAATATGCTGACTCCAAGGACATCGTGACCGCAGAGTCCAGATCCCCAGTGCTCCTCTCTGTTCTACCAGGAATGCATTCGGGCAGTACGGGGCACCCGGAGGGGCCGCACGTGTGGACACAGTGGAGCCGGATTGGCAAACACCTGGAAACACCCGTCCTCCGACAGCTGAGGGGAACGGCCCACAGTTTCCTTACAAATCAGCTAAGAAATACAAAAAACAGCATGCCTCCTGTTCTGTTCCTAATGGGTATTGTCAGCCAAAGTCGTTCATGCAAATTAAAAGAAGCAATGGCCCTAAGTGCCCATAGTAAAATTAATAATAGATGAGAACCTGACTGAGCAAACTCGTCTTGTTAGAAATCTTGAAAACTGCAAAAAACTGATTAGAAAAAACTAGACTTAGTACAGACAAGACGTTAAAATTACACAGTCAAACTTGTTATTGACAAAGAATTGACAAGAACCGAATCTTCTTCATAAATCTTAGTTCTGTAACATCTGATCCTGGAAGATTGGATTTGGACAAACAAGGAGAAAGTGGAGGAGGAGAAAGAAGGGAAGAAAAACCCCAAAACTACACAAGGAGACGTACAATGGCAAAAACTGTAACGTGAAAATGTGTAAAATAGACAAATTCAAACAGTCGGGAAGGAGGTTGATCAGTGTTGCCAACGGCTGGCGGGCAGGGGAATGGGACAGACGGTTTCTTTGTTGGGATGGGGTTTCTTTTTGAGGTGATGGAAATGTTCTGAAATGAGATTGTGGCGATGGTTGCACAATGCTGTGAATATACTAAAAATCACTGAACTGTTCACTTTAAGTGGGTAAATTGTATGGTAAGTGAATTGTATTTCCATAACACTGTAAAAAAAAATGTGCCATGACCAAAATAAAACTGATCGATGACACATCTTTGTTGAATAATTCTTATGAAAAAGAATCGATTCAGATGAAAATGACTTCAGTCAAATATAAAAGAAAACAGCGATGGTTTAACTGCCATAAATAGCAAATTGATCAAGGAATTAAGTGGGCTTGATGTGGTTTGCTCTGGAAAATACCTGCACAATGAAAGTTCATCAATGTAGGCATCATTCTGGTTTAAATGTGTGCTCACAAACATGAGCTTTGGGTTAAGAGGTCCCAGTTGCCCTCCCTAAGGAAGAGAGGTTATTGACAGAGCCTGGTCTGAGTCTGAGAAGTATTTTTCTGGCTACTGGGGAATTCCAGCCCACCTAGATTTTAACAGTACTCACCTTGCCTTGCAAAGCGTTTCTTACGCCTCATTTTGGCCCGGTGTCCAGCAAAGAGGGCACTGACTCTCTCGGTCCAAGGCATCTGGCTGTCAGTATCTGCCACCCCGCAACGGGGCCGCGTCATCTGACGCAGGGTGGCGGAGTCCAGCACCCCACTGACGGGCAGCTGGGAAACCCACTGGAACTCCCTGTTAGGAGGAATTGAGATAAAGGACCACAGCGGGAGGCTGGCTGGTGCAGGGGAAGGCAGGCGGTGGGGGACAGGGGAGGGAGCCATGAGCGTGACCTCCTGCACACAGGTGGGAGACCAGCCTTCTAGCAGGAAAGCAGAGGTGACCCAAGCTTTTGCACGCCAGCATCACCAAGTCTTCCACATCCCTCTGCCTTACCTGATGGCATTACTGAATCGCGTGGAGGAAGGACTACTGGGGACCTGGTCACTGAGATATCCATACTTCTCCAGGAATGCCTGGGGGAGAGATGAACATCAGCTTTCCCTTCAATGTAGCATCCTTTCCCCTTCCTGAATCTCCCAGGGTCCATGGCACAGACTTCACGTCCAGGCTTATGCTCATTCCCAACCGGGTCTATGAGCTATAGCAGAGAGAATCCTGGCATCAGAGTCAGAACCTGCACTCAGTTCCTGGCCACCACTGATGAACTGGATATAGTTCTTTTTTTAAATTAATTTATTAAAACATTTTATTGTTTATTTATTTGGCTGCACTGGGTCTTACTTGCAACACGCAGGATCTTTATTTGCCGCATACGAACTCTTAGTTTCAGCATGTGGGATCTAGTTCCCTGACCAGGGATCAAACCCAGGCCCCCTGCACTGGAGCACTGAGTCTTACCCACTGGACCACCACGGATGTCCGTGGATATAGTTCTTGGAGGCCAGTGGAGAGAAGTGTGGGACTCACTGCCCATACCTATCACCAGTCCAGCCCCTCGGGTGAGTGAGGCACTGGGCTCCCTGTTTGCCCTTCTCATGGATAAAGTCCCATCAATGGATTAAAAAAAAAAAATGCCACCTCAGCTCCTGAATTCTTATATAGACACATCGACTCTTCATTTTACCCCTCTTTGCTATGTTACCTATCCAGAAACAATTTTCTATCTTTCTTGTTCTCTTTGCTGTATTTCTTAACTCAGATCAACTCCAATCATAGCCGATGCTTCAAGGAAAAGGTACAAGTTGGGAACAAAATCACACTAAGTAAGCAGCCCCTAAACCTCCCGCCTCCTTTTTGTGGATTTCATTACCTCGATCTCCAGCACACTGTACATCCTCTTCTCAACACAGCCCTGTTCCATAAGAAACCCTCGTTCTAGACAAACTCTTTCCAAGTCCATTTGATTGTTCTTCTGTGCTAATTTATTGGTATTTCAGCACTATTGTTTCCCTCTTTCTCTTTGCATGTTGGTGGTGGTTTAGTCGCTAATTCGTGTCTGGGTGACCCCATGGACTGTAGCCGGCCAGGCTCCTCTGTCCTTGCGATTTCCCAGGCAAGAATACCGGAGTGGGTTGCCCTTCCCTTCTGCAGTCTGTTTGCATAGGTACACTGTTTGGGGTTGCACCTTGGATTAAAGGAGTTCTAGGGGTTTAATCTGGAAGACTCTTTATGGCTCAAACTAGTGTGGCATTATAGAGTAAACTCTGGGCTTGGAATCAAGAATCTGTTCACCACCATGACTCTGCTGGGTGGCCAGGGACCTCTCTGAGCTTCCATTTCTTCACCCACAGTGTGAGACCAGAAATAACCCCACCGGATTCTCAGAAGGATTAAATACAGCAGTGTCCATCTAGCATAGTTGTCTGGTATATAGAGAACACTCAATGCACAGTTGATCTGGCTGATCGACCTTAGTGGGAAAATCAACAAGACTTTCGGAAGGCAACCCCTCTATGAGACAGGAAGTGCTTTGAACAAGGCAGTTGTGCCTCTGTTAATCAGGCCCTCTATCTCAGACTTGCCTCACGCCAGCCAGGTGCCTAGCTCTCGTCCGTGCCTCTTCCCTCTCCCCTGGGGAGGGTGGACAGAGTGGCTTTCTACTGGAAGCCAGGGAGGAATTAATGTTTCCCCAGAAGTGGTTTTGCTGAGTGAGTGACCTGGGAGAGACTGAGTCACAGGCTAACAGGGTGGCACTCCCCGTGTTCCTCCCCCTAAACCCACCCAGCCCTTATCAGGGAGTTGGCTCTGGTTCTGGAACTACGAAGCCTTGCACAGAGCGGGAGGGGAGAGGGGAAGTGGGCTAGCGGCGTCTCCTGTTTCCTGGCTGGGCTGCCAGCGCCTGGTACTTCTGGCAGGCAAGGTGGGTGGAGGGCAGGATGGGGCTGGAGGCTTTTGCAGGGGTCTATCAGAGGGGAAGTCCTGGGCTGCCTGGTCTCTGGGAATCTGTGGGTTGCAAGGCAGAGCTGAATTTCCAGCAGGCAGAGCGCGCAAGCATCCAGGACACCAGCCAAGAGACACCAAAAGAATGAGTAAAAGAAATGTTAAGAATCTGACACTTTATACTTCCATAAAAGCACAGAAATGTTATAATGGGGATTATCAGGATTTCAGAACTCCCTTATAGTTATTCTATGTTTAGTATGCATGCGTGCTTAGTCGCTTCAGTCGTGTCCCACTCTGCAACCCCATGGATGGTAGCCTGCCAGGCTCCTCTGTCTGTGGGATTCTCCAGGCAAGACTACTGGAGTGGGTTGCCATTTCCTCCCCCAGGGGTGTTTAATATGCACATATTTTAAAATATTTTAGGTACAGGCAGGGGCCCCTTAATCCTGAGTGTCCTCAAGTTCTGTCGAGTGGATGGAGGCCCACATCTCAGGCGAGGAGGAGGCACGGCTGAGATGCCCTCTGCTCCTGAAGGCTCCCTCACCCCCTTCTGTGTGCCCCTTTGCCCTGCCTCAGTTTTCCTCCTGCAAAGCTGAGAGAAACTCCCCTCTCTGCCTGGGAGAAAGAGTAGGGGTGCAGGGCTGGAGGGGCTTCCCAGGTGGTGCTAAAGAACCCACCTGCCAATGCAGGAGACAAGAGATGCAGGCTCCATCCCTGGCTCAGAAAGATCCCCTGGAGGAGGGCACGGCAACCCACTCCAGTACTCTTGCCTGGAGAACCCCATGGACAGAGGAGCCTGGTGGGCTGCAGTCCTTGGGGTCACAAAGAGTCAGACACGACTGAAGCGACTTAGCATGCACACACGCAGGTGGCAGCGTGGCCGAGACCCCAGGAGAAAACGCAGGCCTGGGGGGCTGTGCTGTGCGCTCTCAGGGGCTCCCAAGCTGCACCTGGGGTCACCTCTGTCCCCCTTCTCGGAGCCCATGCCCAGGTGCTCCTCCCTGCCTCGCCGTTCAAGCACCAGGTTTTCTCCCTGCCCTGTCCTCACCCCGTCATGTCCCCCACGGAGCCCAGGGCTGCAGCTGCAGGAAGAGGAAGCTGGAGGGCTGTGTGCCTCCATGATTCACGCTCTCAGGTCTCAAAGTGTGTGCCAACCTGCTTCACCCACTCACTCAGGACGGGGGCCGCTTCCCTGCGGAGTCGCCTCCGTAAAGCCCTGGGAGTGGCTGTGGTGTCTGAGAAAAAGGAAAATGGTTCTCCCTGGACCCAGAAAGCTAAGAAGGATCAGAATTCCAGGGGTTCGAGTCCTTCATCTGTCCTGACTTGCCCTGGGAGGGTGTGTAGAGCCCAGCCCACCCAGCGCCTGAAGGAAGGGGAAGTTCTGGCCATTTCTGAGCAGGGCAAGACTAGCAGTGAGGTGTAGCAAATGAATCCCAGAGCTCTGAGTCATGAGCCGGGCAGGGCAGGAGCCCAGGACTGAGCACTTGAACTTTATTCTTGGTGCTGCGGAGAACTGTGTGTCCTTAAGCAAGTCCTGTGCCTCTCTGATCTCAGCTGCCTCTTCTATAAAACGAGGGGGTTGCAAGACCTCCCTGGCGGTACAGTGGCTAAGACTCCATGCTCCCAAAGCAGGGGGCCTGGGTTGGATCCCTGATCGGGAAACTAGATCCCACATGATGCAACAATGAAGACCCAGTGCAGCCAAATAAATAAATATTAAAAAAAATAAAGTGAGGGGATTGGATTAGTGCTAAGATCTGCCCCAGTTCCTTCTATTATTGGAGCCTTGCTTCTGCAACTGATTAGCTGTGTGAACTATCCGACAGAGTTACTTACCCTCTCTGTGCCCCCAAATATAAAATGGGGTTAGGAATACTGCCTTATGCTTTTCACAGGAGCATTGTAAAAATCCAGTAAGAGGAAGCTTTGGGAAGCTTTTATGATAGTTGCTTCATTAAAAATGTTATTTTCCCCTTTACAGACACAGAACTTAATTGCTGGAAGGGACCTTTGGTAAATGAGTTGAGGAGGGACCAGCTCCCAGTCTCCTGTCCACAGAGTGGCTGGGACATCCTCCATATCAAAAATTGCAAGGACTTCTCTGGTGGCCCACTGGTTAAGAATCTGGCTGACAATGCAGGGGACACCGGTTTGATCCCTGGTCAGGGAACTAAGATCCCACAGCCACGGAGCAACTAAGCCCGTGAGCCACAACTAGAGAAAAGTCTGTGCACCGCGACGAACGACCCTGCATGCTGCAATGAAGATCCCACGTGCGGCAACTAAGACCCGATACAGCCAAAGAAAGGAGTAATTTTAAAAAGAACTGCAGCAGCAAATATGAAGCAAAGAACTTGGAAAATTGCAAAATGGCAAGCTCATGAAGAAACCGCATTGCTTTACCTATGATCTTTTCCTTCTCATATTATGTTCCCTCTTGATTTTAATCTTTCTATAGTGACTCTGTGATTGTGCTTATCATCCAATACATCTGTAGCCCTATTAGCTAAGTCAAGATGCAGGGGGTGATAGCTGACGTTCTTTCTTGGCCTGAGTGCTGTGGTGCTTCAGTTGTGTCTGAATCTTTGTGACCTTACAGACTATAGACCGCCAGGCTCCTCTGTCCATGGGATTCTCCAGGCAAGGATACTGGAGTGGGTCACCATGTCCTCCTCCAGCAGATCTTCCCAACCCAAGGATCAAACCTGTGTCTCTCATGTCTCCTGCACCGGCAGGCGGGTTCCTTCCACTAGGGCCATCTGGGAAGCCCAAGCCCTCTCTTGGCATGTCCCATGAATAAATATATTTTCTGGTCATCAGGTGACCACAGTGAGCTCCTGCCTATTGCAAAGTTTTCAGGACAGCTCACTTTCCTTGAGCATCACAATTACCTTGAAAGAATATAGGCAGGACAGTGTCACTCCCATTCTAAAAATGCGAAAAGTAAGTCTCAAGGGAGTACAGCGTCTCATATGCTATGCTGTGCTTAGTCGCTCAGTCATGTCTGACTCTTTGAAACCCCATGGACTATAGCCTTCCAGGCTCCTCTGTCCATGGGGATTCTCCAGGCAAGAATACTGGAGTGGCTTGCCATGCCCTCCTCCAGGGGATCTTCCCAACCCAGGGACTGAACCCAGGTCTCCCGCATTGCAAGTTGATTCTTTACCAGCTGAACCACCGGGGAAGCCCACAGGATCTCATACTTGAATCCAAATTCTCAAAAACCTACCCCAGGAAGTCTTGTTACACATTTAAACAAGTGACTCAGATGCTTTAAAGCTGAAGGATCAGGGTCCAGCCTGCTCTGGTCCCTGGGAGACGGTCCTCAGATTAAAAAAGGTAAAACTGGGAGCATTTCTAGCTAGATTCCTTCTGTCTCCTCTGCAAGCGGGTGCAGAGGGAAGAGGCTGCTTAGCCAGGGAACTCCGGCTTTCAAGAAAGAGGCTGGGATCACATCTCCCATGACATCCAAAGGGGCGATCTGACAAGCCACAGGTATTCGACAGCACTCAAGTATGTTCTTCACAAAGACAAACATCTGCTTCCAGAATTCATTGCTTTTGCTCTGACTTCTGGAACCTACTGAAAGCTTCAGGGCAGTGGGACCAGCTTGGCCCCTTTCCTTTATTTTGGGTGAAGACCTCCCCTCCTCTTCTGACTCCCTTCCTCTCATCCTCCTTTCCCTTGTCCCTGGTTCAATATTCACAGAGTTCTGTCTGGGTATAACCTAGACAACTCTTACCATAATCCTCATCCTTTCTTTCACTTTCCATCCTTAAGGAAGTTGGAAAACATTAGCTGCCTACTCTCCAGCCAGATCCCATCTTGTATTTTTTTCTAATGTCAAATAACCAGACTGTATGGAGCCATGGTCCTCATTGGATGCGGGGTTAAGTTTAAGGCATAAAATAACGTCCCAACTTGGGGACTTCCCTGGTGTCCAGTGGCTAAGACTCCACACTCCCAGTGCAGAGGGCCTGGGTTTGATCCCTGGACAAGGAATTAAGATCCTGAATGCTGCAACTAAGACCTGGCACAGCCAAATAAATGTGAAAATATTAAAACAAAGAATGCACTAACAAAGGTTGTGTTTAGGGAGAGTTGTCCAATAGTCTCTCTCTTCTGTGTCCCTGCGCCCACCATCCAGCTTTCACTAGATGTCTTGTTTTTTTCAGACTGGCTTGACAGCTGCTTTTCCATCAACTCTCGGTCCTCTGAGACCCCGCAGAGCCTCTTGTGCACCCTGTGAGTCACAGAGCGGAGCTCTTGGGAACGACTTCCACACCTGGGCTTCTGGGTTTCTGACTCACATGAAGTCAGGAGAATGGCTCTGGGGTATGAGAAACAGACACTGCATCTGGGGGTGGATATTCCACAGAAGCCCTAAAGTGTCCCTAGAGAGACAAGTTACCCAGCTCCCTGTTGCACCCGCGCACTGGGAGTAGCTATGCAGATACGGAAGGCAGGTCCTGGACACACTGCCTGGTTGTTCTAAAGAAAGTCCAAGCAATGTATGGTAGACAGACAGATCCCTTGGGACAGTCTGTGCTGCCCCAGAACAGGACAGGGCCTGGCTGGGAATGGGAGGGGGAGCCGGGGTGGTGATGTCATTCATTAAGTCTCCGTCTGGCAACTAAGCAATGGAGGCGCTTCCTACTCACTCACACTGTGAGCGGCCCTGGTTTTCCTAAGTGGGCAACAATGACCTCGTTCACAATGCAGCTTTGTAAGCAGTCAGACCCCTCCCAGGCAAAGCCCACTCCGGAAAACCCTTGATTTCATTTCTTTGTGTGCATACAGGGGACACACGGAGCCACTCTTGCAGGGCACAAGAATATACACAGAAAAGAAAAAAAAAAAGAATATACACAGGACTTCCCTGGTGGTCCAGTGGTTAAGAACCCGCCTGCCAGTGCCCAGGATGAACCCAGGATGAACCCACATGCTGCGGGGCAACTAAGACTGTGCCCACAAATACTGAAGCCTGGATGCCCTAGAGCCGGTGTTCTGGAACAAGAGAAGCCACTACAATGAGAGGCTCTCGCACTGCAAATGAGAGCAGCCCCCAGTCACTGAAACTAGAGAACGCCCACATGCAGCAAGGAAGACCTGGTGCAGCCAAAAATTTTAAATTAAAAAAAAAAACTGCACACAGAGACATCCAGATGGATAGACATGGACATAGGAAGATGAAACATACACACACATACACGCAGAAGCACAGGCATACAAACATACCAAAGTTAAAGAAGGTTAGTGCTGGAGAGAATCTTAAAAGTCAGTTAAGGAATGTAACTCCTTCATTTTACAGAAAAGGAATCTGCAGAGTGGAGAAGGGAAGTGGAAGCTTAAGATCCCATGGCTTAAAAAAAAAAAAAAAAATGATCCCATGGCTTGTTCCCGCTGTGCCTCTCCTGCCATCTCCAGAATGCTGACCTTTGCCTATGAGCTCAGCAGGACTGCTGGGCTTTGTTTGGGATCTGGCTCCCTGCACTGTGGTCAGAGAGCTGCGGTGATCAGGAGGCTCACTTTGTGTGGGTTCCTGTCTGTGGATGGTTGTCTTTCCCTAAATGATCACAACACCTCCCATTCCTGTGCTCTCCTTACCATGTGACTGCAACACCCCTCCCGCCAATTGTGGGATTTCAGCTCCCTCCCCTCCAGCTGGGGCCCGGGGCTCCAGTCAGCGGAGTAGAGCAGAAGTGATGCTACGGGAACGTCCCTGGTGGTCCAGTGGATGAGACTGCGTGCTCCCAACGCAGGGGGCCCGGGGTTCAGTCCCCAGTTGGAGAACTAAGATCCCACATACAAAGCCCATGTGCCACAACTTCTGAGCCTTCTGAGTCTCGTGCACCACAACTGGAGAAGCCTACACACCACAACACAGAGCTCGCACACTGCGAGGAAGACCCAGCTCAGCCAAAATAAAAAAGTCTTTTAAAAAAAGAAGTGATGCCATGCAACTTCTTAGTCTAGGTCACAAAGACATAACACCTTCTGCTTCTCTTACTCTTCTCTCTCTCTCAACACTCAGGCTGGAGACCCAGCCACCATGTTTAGAGATATAGCCCAAACTAGCCCACCAGCAGAGACCACGTGGAGAGGAACCGAGGCTCGCAGCTGACAGCAAGCAGCAGCTGCCAGACAGGTGAGTAAGCAGCCTTCAGATGGTTCCATCTCCAGACACTGCAGAGACAGACAAGCTGCCCTCCGGGGCCTTGTTTGAAATTCTAACCCACAGAAGCTATGAACACAATAAATGGTTCTTTTACTTCACTGAATTTTGAAGTAATCTATAACATAGCCATAGTATCTGCAATACCATCTCTTAGGAATTATAGTCTTGTTGTCAAATGCTGAAAATAGTTGCCTTACATATTTTGCCCTGTGTTACTGCTCTAGGGGACTAGTCACCATGCCAGGACTTTAATTTGAAGCTCTGTTTCCCTGGTGGCTCAGATGGTAAATAATCTGCCTGCAATGCTGGAAACCTGGGTTTGATCCCTGGGTCAGGAAGATCCCCTGGAGAAGGGAGTGGCAACCCACTCCAGTGTTCTTGCCTGGATAGAGGAGCCTAGCATAGAGAAGCCTGGCAGGCTATAGTCCAGGGGGTCACAACTTTCTAAGATAACACCAACAAGAACAACATTGAGAGCAATTTTCTTTGATAGACTGTTTTCTACATACTAGGCACCATGCTGAGCCTAGAACGCATTTCACATACATTATCTCATGAAACCACACCAAAATCTTGTGGAATAGGCATTACTAACCCATATTACAGAAAAGAAAACTGAGGCTTATAGAGTTTAAATAATTTACCTGTAGTTTTTTGTACACAGGTCTGTCTGACACTGAAGCCCATGCAATTGATCATATACAGAAACACATATATACATACCAACATGACACAATTTGCATATATATTTATGCATATAGGGACCACACCTATTGCACATTTCACGAGTTCTTCATGCTTTTAAAAATATCTCTTGTTCTCAGAGTTAACAAAAAAATCTCCTTCCTTCAATTATGTTAAATAGACGGAAAGAGACTCAGTCTGCTAGATATTATGTTTCCCAAGCACACCCGAAGATGAAATTCTCTCCATCTGGGGCCACCAAAAGCATGGGCGGCAGAGATATGGTCTCTATTCTTGTGCCAAGGATTGTCTGGGACCTGGACTTGGGAGGAGGTGGGGTGGACTCTTAACAAGACTTGGCTTGGTCCACAGAAGCCTTCCCTGGGGCCAGAAGGACTCTGCACTTGATGTTGTAAGACACTAAAGTCAGAGAAACAAAGTGATTCTCGAATGTGCAAAAGTAGAGAGCATAGAGCAAGAGATCAGGGCTTCGAAGGGGAGGGAGTGAAGGCGTTGGGGGGAGGACCCTCTTGGAAGCAGGGCCATCTCCAAATATTTCAGAGCAGTGATGAGAGCCGGCTGTGGAAGGCAGAGCGGTGCAGAGGTGGCCCTCCTCATTCTGCAGGGTTCTTACATTTGGAGATTCTCCCTCTTCTGGGGGAGGGGAGTGGGGATACTGAGAAGCTTGCATCTGGCAGTTTCAGGGCAGGAATGATGCTATTAGAGGAGTAAGAGTCTCAGGGCAGAGTGCTGGACTCAGTCATTTAAAACTAACTTGGATCCCTACTCCTTAAAATAGCAGAGACTTCAGTTCTAATCCAAAGAAGAGATAAAAAACACGGAGATGCTTCTATGGGGAAGAAAGAAATGAAACTGGTATATATTATTACAGTCACCTTTATCTAGACGACAGACGCCCCCAATTCATCTCTACTTCCACTTCACAAAAAGTTCCCCTTGTGCAACCTACACCAAGCAGTTGAGTCCAGGGGAGGAAAATGAGATGGGAAATCTTTAAGGGTCACTTCCACCTCCCCACCCACCTTTCTAAGGTTCAGTCCTGAAACATTGTTTAAAGATCCTTAGAAACAACTCAAAGAGTATGCTACTCTTGGGGCTTCCCTGGTGGCTCAGGGAATCTGAGGAATCTGCCTGTCAAGGCAGGAGAGATGGGTTCCATCACTGATCCAGGAAGATCCCTCATGCATGGGAACAACTAAAGCCCCTGCGCCACGACTGAGCCTGAGCTCTAGAGCCTGGGAACCGCGCAATTACTGAAGCCCTTCGCATCCCTCCGCTCTCTAGATCCTGTACTCAGCAACAGGAGAAGCCAAGGCAATGAGGAGAAGCCGGCACACGACATCTAGAGCGCAGCCCCGCTCCCCAAAACTAGAGAAAAGCCCGGCTAGGCAAGGAAAACCCAGGGAAAGAAGACCCAGCCAAAAACAAATGAAAATTATTATTATTTTTAAAAAGAATATGCTACTTTGGGGGATTCCGCCATGGTCCAGTGGTTAGGACTCCATGCTTTCACTGTCAAGGGCCGAGGTTGAGCCCTTAGTTGAGGAACTTAGAATGCACATTCCGGGCAAAAAAAAAAAAAGAGTGTGCTACTTTTACCCATTTTACAGATGGGAAACTAGTTCTGAGCTTGGGCGCTCACTTGCCTCAGCTGGTCAGCTGCAGCACCAGCCCAAGGAGGCAGAGCTCTTCCCCGTGCCCCACGTCGGGGCCAGCCAGCGGTACCCTCTCCCCACCAATCTGGGAGTCTCAGGAGCGTCTGATCCGGGAGGGCTCTGGGCGTCGGAGGAATGAACTGCTAAGTCTCCCCAGCCTAGGCAGTGAGGGACAGTGGCTGCGCTCCAAACTAGGGTGTGGGAGTCCCCTCCCCCTCAGTTCTTGCCTGTCTATCCCATTTCATCGCTGACCCCTTCCCCGTGTCCTGGGAACCCGGTGAGGATCCGCGTGTGCGTGTGGTTCCAGCCCCAGCTTGGGGGCTCGGGATGGGGTGGGAAGGAAGAGAATGCTGCCCCCGGCTCTTTGCGTGCAGGTGTGAAGGGTGCGGAGGACAAGGGAGGGTCACGCCGACGGTCAGCGCGGATGGGACGGCTGGGTGGCCTGACTGCAAGTTCGGGCCGGTCCCCAGCGCGCGGACCCTCTCCGGCCGGCTCTCACCGCGTACCTCCGCCTCCCGGCGCAGCTCCCGGCCTACGCGCTGGGCGTCCAGGCCGCCCCACAGCAGCAGCGGCAGTACGCGGAGCAGCAGGGCGACCCGCGCGGCCATGTAGCCGCCGCCCCTGCGCGGGGCACCGGGCGCGGGGCAGCCGGCCGTCGGTCCGCCGCGCCCCGGCCCCGGCGGACACTCCAGCGCTGCGCCGGCCCAGTGCCGAGGGGAAAGTCGCAGGGCCTCGCCTGTTTCCCGGCTCCGAGTGCCGGGCGGTTCCTCCGCAGCGCTTCGTCGCGAGCCGGCTTCGAGGTCGTCCAGCCCTGCAGTGCCTGCCCACGGATCCGAGCGAGGGCTCCGGACCTGGAGGCGAGGGAGTGGGGAAGACGGGGCGGGACCCCGGCACTCCGGCCCCACCCACCCGGCTCGCCTCCTGGAACGCGCCGTTGTGTTAACAGGCGCCTCTTCCGCAGGCGGCGTGGCCTCGCCCCGCGCGGATCCGGATCTCTCTGCGGAGAGCAGGGGAGGAAACGTCTTCTCCTGGCGCTTGTGGCTACCTAAGACTTCGAGGAAGAGGAATTCTGGCCTACTCGAGGGTCATCGATTGTTTCAGCCGGGCCAACGGGGACGGAGGCCCTGGGATGTGAGAGAAGGAGCCCTGGACTGGGGTCCGTTCAGTTCAGTCGCTCAGTCGTGTCCGACTCTTTGTGACTCCAGCACGCCAGGCCTCCCTGTCCATCACCAGCTCCCGGAGTTTAAGACTTGAATTTGAGCTCCAGATGGGAATCCTGCCTCAGCCACCACCAGCTCGCTGTGTGGTCTTGGGCAAGTCACGCACCCTCTCTGAACCTAGCAGTAAATGAAGACAATAAGAATAGCGACCTCATGTGATAATAGGGAGCATTTAATGAGAGAACAATGCCCGTAGATAACGGAGCAGCGTACCTGGCTCCATGAAGTCCACGTTTTATTAATGGTAGGCTGCAGCTTATGACTTTTTGACTGCAGGGGTCCGTTTTCTCTTTAGTAAGATGAGCATGAATGATATTTAGTTTGCAAAGTCGCCTGAAGATCGAGAAAATGTGTAAAATGCCTAGCTGAATCTATCCCACACAATTGCAGTAAGGGTTGAGAGATGATTTACGTGAAAAGCTTAGTCAAACTCGTAATAAGCCAAAGTAAACTGTTTTTATTATCTGCCTTAGTGACTGCGGACAGGTTACTGTCTCTCTTCCAGGCTCAGTTTGCTAACCTGTAAAAAAAAAAAAAAAATGTCTAAAAGCTGTGGTTTTTCCAGTAGTCATGTATGGATGTGAGAGTTGGACCGTAAAGAAGGCTGAGCGCGGAAGAATTAATGCGTTTGAATTGTCAGTTCAGTCAGTTCAGTCGCTCAGTCGTGTCCAACTCTTTCCGACCCCATGAATCACAGCCTGTCAGGCCTCCCTGTCCATCACCAACTCCCGGAGTCTACCCAAACCCATGAACTGTGGTGTTGGAGAAAACTCTTGGGAGTCCCTTGGACTGCAAGGAAATCCAAGCAGTCCATGCTAAAGGAAATCAGTCCTGAATATTCATTGGAAGGACTGAGCTCCAATACTTTGGCCACCTAAAGCTAAGAACTGACTCACTGGAATGGACCCTGATGCTGGGAAGGATTGAAGGCAGGAGGAGACGACAGAGGACGAGATGGTTGGATGGCATCACCGACTCGATGGACATGAGTTTGAGCAAGCTCCGGGAGATGGTGAAGGACAGGGAGCCTGGTATGTTGCAGTCCACGGGGTCCCAAAGAGTCGGACATGACTGAGCGACTGAACTGAACTGAAAAAGCAAATGGTACAATGATACCCACCACTGGGGGTCGATGTGGGGTTTAGATGAGTTAATGTGTGTAAAGGTAATTTGAAATCTATTAAAATCTAAGCAAATGAAACGCAGTGTTCTTATCCTAAGGTCGAGGGATTCAGTAGCACGCAAGATACTTTTGCATCGTTTAGAAAAAGGTGGGGGGTGGGGTTTCCCTGGTGGCTCAGAGGGTAAAGAATCTGCCTGCAATGCAGGAGACTCAGGTTTGATCCCTGGGTTGGCAAGATCCCGTGAAGGGAATGGCTACCCACTCCAGTAAAAATTCTTGCTTGGAGAATTCCATGGACAGAGGAGTCTAGCAAGCTACGGTCCAGGCAATTACAAAGAGCTGGACACGACTGAGCAACTAACACTTTGAATTTAGAAAAAGAGGCCACTTGGATGGAAGAATTCTTGAATTTCCTTCAGTAGACTTAGAAACAGGAGTTCTTGTGGGCGGACTATTTGGAGATTGGCCCCGCCCACCTCCCAACCAGCCAATGAAGAGGGGGCACTGATTCTGGGCGAACCAATTAGAAGCAAGAGTTCCTCTGGGTAGATAGGTAAGAAAAAAGCGCCCTTCAATGGTTCACAGTTTCGTGAGAGGGCCCTGCGGGGCAAAGAGTTGAGGGTGGATTTCTTTGTAAATTCATGTTTACTCTTGGCCGGTGCCCTTGTGCACATCTGTAGGGAGCATATCTATCTGGAACGGAGATGGTGGACAAAGGCCTGGGTCTTACCCTCAGAGAGCAGGCAGCCTGAAGCCAATGTTCTCTGCTAAGGAATGAACAGAGACCTGATTCAGGCCGAGTCCTGGGGTGAACCTGGGGGAGGAAGATTCTGAAAGGTTCAGAATTTAGAAGGGTTGCTACATCCAGAAGGGTAGCTTGACTATCAGATTAACAAGTCATTTTTTGTTTCTTTTTTTAAATATTTATTTTTAATAGAAGGATAATTGCTTTACAATATTGTATTGGTTTCTGCCATACATTAATATGAATCGGCCATAGGTATATATGTCCCCTCCCTCTTAAACCTCCCTGCAACCTCCCATCCCATCCTATTCCTCTAGGTTGTCACAGAGCATCAGTTTGAGCTCCCTCAGTCATATAACAAATTCCCACTAGCTACCTATTTTACATATCGTAATGTATATGTTTCCATGCTACTTTCTCTGTTCGTCTCACCCTCACCTTCCTCCATTGTGTCCACAAGTCTTTTCTCTGTCTACATCTTCAGTGCTGCCCTGAAAATGGATTCATTAGTACCATTGTTCTAGATTCCATATGTGTCTGTGTGTATATACATACGATATTTGAACGTTTCCCTGGTGGCTCATCGGTAAAGAAACAGCCTACAATGTAGGAGATGGGGTTTTGATCCGTGGGTCAGGAAGATCCCCTGGAGAAGGAAGTGGCAAACTGCTTCAGTATTCTTGCTTGGGAAATGCTATGGACAGAGGAGCTTGGTGGGCTAGAATCCATGGGGTCACAAAAGTGTTGGACAGGACTAAGTGACTAAACAAAAACCACAGTGATGTGTCAATGCAATATTTGGGACATATTTATACTAAAAAAGTATTTGTCATTTATCTGAAATTCAGGTTTAACTGGGTGTCCTCTATTTTATCTGACAATCCTAGAGAGTGTGTGGGAGGCAGTGTCAGAAGGTTGCAGTTATGACATGGCATGTGGTGCCCTTGACCAACAGATGGACTTTGATAGACCAGATGTGGCTTTGCTTTGGGGCAAGAAGCTCTGAGGAGCACCAGTTGGTAAGGACACCAAGGGCCCAGCTGGAGTCAACACCAGGTTTGCCAATTCTTTCTCCAGGCAGAATGTTTTCCATCCCTTCCTCCAGCACGTCCTTAGGGTCCTCCATTCAGCTGCACTGGCAGGAGAGGGGAAGGCAGGAAGCAGCCGTTCTCCGGAGGCTGAAGGTCTGGAAGGAGACAGGATCAGCCACATGGAGAGCTGACTCTGCTTCCTCTGCATCCCAGGTTAGCCTTGTCCAGAGACCTGAATACTAGCACCACTTCTGTATCTGGAAGTTGACTTCCTCTGCTTTCCTTTGTGTCCCTTAAAAATTTTTTTAAAAATATTTTTACTTATCTGGCTGTGCCAGGTCTTAGTTGTCGCATGTGGGATCTTCTATCTTCGTTGTGGCACGTGGGATCTTTAGATGTGGCATTTGAACTCTAGTTGTGGCATGTGGATCTAGTTCCCCCGACCAGGGATTGAACATGGGCCCCCTGCATTGGGAGCATGGAGTCTTAGCCACTGGATCACCAGGGAAATCTCTCCCTTGGTGTCCTAGGTTGGATTGTTTCATCTCATCCTCACCTCTCCCCACTCCACTTCTGCTTGTGGTCACTTGGAGATGCCATCAGACCTGGCAATGTTTGCAAGAGTTTGTGCAGAAGCTTCATTCCACCCCTACCCCCACATCCACCTGGGTGTCAACCATGCCTTTGCGTGGGATATGTCTGTTTCCCAGAAAGACACTGTGTTAGTACCTGGGTAGCAGGAAGTTCAATTCCCCATCTGCCTCTGAAGCTTGCTCATAGATCTTGGAGCACCAAATTCTGTGATCTTTAGGAATCCAGGGGCATATACACCTCCATAATGGACTTGCTATATGTTTTTACTTTCCAGGACACATCTTGAGGACACTTTGGATGGTATGAAGGAGGGTGGTTTGCCATGTGAGAGGGAGACTGAGGGGGAAAGGAAAATGAGAAAGGCAGGGCAGTTTATTGGAAAGAGAGTATCCACAGCAAGGGTATCAGAAGAGTGATGGCAGGAGAATGGCTTTGGAACGGGAATCCTTAAAGCATGAACCAAAATCATCCAAAATAATACTCTGGTGACAAGGCCATTTATTTATCCAATACCATTATTTCTTCCTCTGGTGGGAGTGGGGGTGGAGGTGGGAAGGAGTATTTGTAACAAATAATAATGGCTAATGCTTGCTGAGAAATTAACATGTACCATGTATGTGCTATGTGCCTTACATAAATCATCTTATTGTATCTTTTCAGCTTCCTTATGACATAGCTACTCACACAAGCATCTTTATTTTACAGATGAGGAAGATGAGACACAGAGAGATTATACCACTTGTCCACGATCACAAATCTAACAATGGAGCCAGGGTTCAAACCTGCATAATATAGCTCCAGATCTTGGGCCCTAAACACTATATTATCCTGCCTCAAGTTCAAATTTATAAAATGGAACTCGTGGGAATTCCCTGGCAGTCCAGTGGTTAGTTCAATTTCAAAGGGCACGGTTTGATCTCTGGTCAGGGAACAAAGATCCTGCATGCCAAGTGACAAAAAAAAAACCAAAACAAAACAACTTACTTAGGGATATACATGAAAATTGATTGTAGATTTTGGTTTTTAAAAATGCAGTTCTTGGACACCTGCATTAAATCATCTGGAGACACTTGTTAAAAATTCAGATTCCTGAGCCCTACTCCAGACCTATTAGATCACTAAATACTAGAATCCAATGTTTAAGAGGAAAACAGGGAAACTTCCCTGGTGGTCCAGTAATTAAGAATCTGCCTTGCAAAGCAGGGGAGGAACTAAGATCCCACTCACACAACCAAATAAATATTAAGAGAAAAAGGAGGAAAACAGCTCCAGGTTTTCCCAGATTCTGGCTCTCTCATTCCCTCCCTCCCATCTTGGTTGAGCAGGTTCCCGACCCAACTAGTCCTTTCCAATAGCTCCTCTTCAAGGAGAGCTACTTCCATCCCCCGTCCCTGGACTGGGGCTCATTTTAGGTCCACAGTGCCTCCTAGCCCTCCCAGAGTAGACGGAACTTCTGAGGAACTCATGCTGAGGCCGGCCGGCCATTCCTTCCTCCCTGTCAGAAGGCAGCAGCTGGCCATCGAGTCCTCTTCTGGATCCCCGTGAATCAGTCAGGATGTGTGGACCTGGAAGAGGCCCCGCTGGGCCTCAGTTTCTCTTTTCATAATATGAGAAACAGTCAGCCTGTCTCTGTCCCTTCCTCCTCCCCAGGAAGTGTGCAGAACACAAAGCAGATATTATCAGAAGGAATTCTGGGCTCCGGAGAAAAGTGCTAATGGAGTGATCAACCTCTGAAAACCACAATAATAGGTATAATCAGAGGAATAATGAGGATGTGAGATTAGTTTAGGAGAACTGAAGAGGACGCATTTCCCAGAGTTGTGAGGACTTTAACTGTGATAATTTAGATTCTTTATTGACCTCTGTGCATTTTAAGCTGTGAGTCGATTTTAGAAGCCCTGACTTTCTAGCAACCCCCTCTTTCTCTGGAAGAGAAATTTCCTCTTTACAACACAAGATGGATGTGGTCTCATCAGCTTGGGTCATATTCAAAAGTATACCTGCCTTTCTAATTGCCTGTACATACGCACACATGCCATGCTCCTAAGGAACTGGAAGAAGCAAGAAATTTTGTGCAACACAGACCTGGGTTTGAATCTTGCCTTTTTTCACACTCTGTTGACCTTTGCAAATCAACCAATCTCTGAGTGTCTGCCATTTAAAAATGGGACAATAGGGGACTTCCCTGGTGGTCCAGTGGTTAAGAATCCACCTTCCAATGCAGGGCAAACAAGTTTGATTTCTGGTCGGGTGGAGAACTGAGATCCCACATGTTGCTGGGCAACTAAGCCTGTGTGCTGCAATCACAACTAGAGAGCTAGTGTGTTGCAAAGAAGACCCAGTAAAGCCAAAATTAAAAGGGGGGGGGCAATAATAATTCCTGCCTTTTCTGTGCTGTGCTGTGTTTAGTTGCTCAGTACTGTTCGACTCTTCGTGACCCCATGGACTGTAGTCCGCCAGGCTCCTCTGTCCATGGGGATTCTTCAGGCAAGAATACTGGAGTGAGTTGCCATGCCCTCCTCCAGGGTATCTTCCCAACCCAGGAATTGAACCCAGGTCTTCTGCATTGCAGGAGGATTCTTTACTGTCTCAGCCACCAGGGAAGCCCAACTAGACAATTAATAGCTGTTCAATTTTATCAAGTGGTGGGGGTTGGCCATATGGACATAAGTGGACATGCATGTGTTCTTCACACGGGTTTCACACTCAGATGCTCTCACAGCCACTAGACACACACAAGCCCGTCCGGCTGCAGGACAATCACGTGAACATTCCCTCCCAAATGCTTTCTGGCTCAGAGTCACACCATCAACTCTAACCTTCATCATGGTTTACTCTTCTGGTTTGTTTTTTCACTCACAGCAGGGCCCAGGGGACTTGCCAGGAACACAATAAAAGCCTGGCCAATCTGGCCATGTGCCCCACTTCCCTTCCACATAAAGGCCGTCTAACCACCAGGCATCTGGCCTGAAAGGCCGGGTCAGGACCTGTTTGGCATCTGTGGCTTTGCTTAAAAGACCTGCTAACAGGAAAGTGTCTGGTTCCTTTCCACCCCAAACAGGAAGGGCCTGCCTCTGTCCAGAGGACAGGGCAGCCAGTCACTCACAAGAAACATACCCACCTCCAGGCTCTGCTCTGGAGTGTCAGCCTAATCTTTGTGGGAGGGAGTTTGCTCTCTAGGAAGTTTGGAGGTGTGGGGCCCCAGGGACCCCTCCGAGGGGTGGGCGGTGGGTGATGACGACACCTGGCACAGAGCAGGCCTAGAGTGTTCAACGAATACTCACTGAACACTTATTCTGTGCTCTGTGGGGAAGTAAGAAAGTTGTAGACTTGGTTTTTGAGATTGGGGAGTTTGTAGATAAACCATACCACTTTTTTTTGGCCTTTTATTTATTCATTCAATACAAGTTCTCCCTCTTTCACTCACTCTCTCTCTCTCTCTCTCTCTCACACACACACACACACACACACACACACTTTTTTGGGTGTTTACTGTTTCAAGTGCAGTACCAGGCACCGGGGGTGTTCAGAGATGACCGATGCCGCCCAATGACAGAACAAGTTGGCCTCTGAGCAGGCCGGCAAGCCTTGAATTGTGTGGTACAGTTGTGAGTTCCACAGGATTTCACAAGTGGCAAAGGATCCCTGTGGTCTGGTTTTTACTCTGGTGGGAGTAATAATCTCTCCCTGCTTCCTCTCTTGCCGGCTAGTCTGCTCTCCAGATAGCAGCCAGGGTAATCCTGGTAAAACAGGTCAGATCCTGTTGACACTCTGCTAAATGGCTCCCTCTACTGGCCTCTCTTCTCATCCTCAGTCCTTGCAGGGTCCTACCAGGCTCTATTCCAGTGCTGGAAGGGTTGGGAGGCCAGACTGGGTGGAGGCAACTTAGAAACGACCAATAGCAAGAAGACTCTACCAGCCATAGGCTGGAAGGATGAAGGGAAGGAGCCCAGGAGCCAGGGTCATTGAGGGAAACTGGGTCTCTGGAGAGACACCCCCTGTGGCAGACAGAGAAAGTGGGGGATGAGGAAGGAGAAATAGCCCTCAGAAAGGAGTCTTAGCCACTGGACTACCAGGGAAGTTCTGATCCTCCCTTCTTTCTACTACCTAATTGCCCCACCTAGATGCTCACTAACCATTCTAACTGAAGCTACCACCTAAAGGAAACTAAAATTGAAACCAGCCTGCAGTATTCAACTCCCCAAATGAGGACCCGAGGAATGGATCAGGCAGAAACAAGACACAGTACTAAGACCTTCCCAGATACATTCTGCTAAATGCTGATGTGTGAAAAGACCTGCTGTCTTCCCTAAGTACAGTGTACATGCTAAGTCGCTTCAGTCGTGTATCTGAAGTGGGTGCCATGCCTTCCTCCAGGGGATCTTCCAGACCCAGGGATCGAATCAACATCTCTTATATCTTCTGTATTGACAGGAAGGTTCTTTACCACTAGTGCCACCTGAGAAGCCCCCTAAATACACAAAGAATCTGCCCGCAGATACACAGAGTGAGGATTAAAGTTTGTTGCAGATAATCACCCTCAGGCAAAAGCCTGGAAGGCAGGAGGATACAGGAGTCAATCTTGAGTCTGTTGGCATTAGAGAAGAACCCCTGGAAAGAAGCCCCAGAACAATGCGGAGCTGGGAGGAGTTCTCTGTTTCACAGAGTTCTCTGACCACACACACTGTAAGAAGAACAATGAGTTTGGCCCAAAGGCCTGGTCGTGAGCTCTGCTTCTGTCCTTCATTACTGTGTGAACATGGTAACAAATTTCAGTTTCCCAAGCTTCAGTGTTCAGTCTACAAAATGTGCATATCAGCAATGTCTATTTCACAGGGCTGTCCAGATTAAAAGAGATAATGGATATATGTAAAAAATTAAATGTCACTGCTCTGATTAGATTTCTCAGAAATTCCCCATTGTTTTAAATTTAACATCCAAACTCCTCCACAAGGCACACAGGATCTTCAGGATGTGGCTTCTGCCTACTTCTTTCACTTATCACTATTCCCCACCCCTGCAACTCTGCAGACCAGCCAGACTGAATCACTTAGAATTCCCAGAACTTTGCTCTTCCCTGGTGTTTGCAAATAACAGCCCTTTCTGCCAGTTCCTGATATACAGCCCCGTTAATTCCTGTTTTTTCTTCAAAGCTCAGTTTAGGAAGCATCTCTTGCAGGAAGCCTTCTTTCATCACCCCTTCACCCTTCACATGGGCTAGGTGGTCTTCCTCTGCACCCTCTGATTCTAGGACATTCAGTAGTTGATTGGAATCACAGGTTTTGCTGTCCCTCTTACGAGAAAGCAGTTCCTGGAGGACAGGAGTTGCCCTGCTTCCTGTTTCTCTATCTCTAGGCCTTCTAGGGCCTGACACTTCGTAGACCTCAGGAGATGGCAGCTGAGAGAAGAATGCATGAATGCAAGCATGCATGAATCGTGGTACAAATGTAAGGGGTCCATGATGAGCAACAATTTTTGTATATCCATCTCTCTTTTCTTAAATTAGACTTAGATTAGATTAAAAAATAATTTTTATTAATCAATTAATTTTTGGCGGTGCTGGGCCTTTGTTGTTGTACCAGCTGTTCTCTAGCTGAGGCCCGCAGGGGCTACTCTCTGGTTGTGGTATGTGGGTTTCACGTTGCAGTGGCTTCTCTTGTTTCAGAGCACAGGCTCTAGGGCACTCGGGCTTCGGTACTTGTGGCACGTGGGCTCAGTAGAAGTGGGTCCCCGGCTCTAGAGTACAGACTCAGTAGTCGTGGCTCACAGGCTTAGTTGCTCCTTGACATGTGGGATCTTCCTGGACCAGGGATTGAACCCGTGGCTCTTGCATTGGCAGCTGGATTCTTCTCACTGAGCCACCAGGGAAGCCCTATCCATATCTTAAAATACTCCAATTCTAAAAAAATTTGAAAGAGGAAGAAAAACCTAGAAGTCCTGTCCTCTGCTCTCCCCACCAGCAATAACCCAATTCTTTTCTCCCTGACTTCTCCTCTGGGTTACCTTCCTTGATATATAAACTGAATGGCTACATCATTTTTAGTCATGAAAGAATTTTTATTCCTGGGACTTCCCTGGTGGTCCAGTGGTAAGACTTCGCCTTCTGTTGTAAGGGGTGTGGGTTCGATCCCTGGTGGGGGAGCTAAGATCCCACATACCTCATGGCTCCTCATGGCTAAAAAACCAAAACATAAAATAGAGACAATGTTGTAACAATTCAATACTTTGAAAATGGTCCACATAAAAAGTTTTTCAAAAAAAAAAAGAATTTTTTTTCCTTTAACCTTGCTTGTTTGAACCTGTCTATAGAGCTCTGTGACCCTCTACATCCAGAGCTGAGCTCACATTCACATTCACTGCCAGCATAATGAATAAAGATGACCTCTTGCCTCCTTTTCTTACCTGAAGGCAATAATTCTTTTTTTTTTTCCTTTTACAACAGAACTTATCATCCAAATATTAACAGTAATGGCAGCATTTGTCTTGAGATTCTAAGGTCACAGCGGTCTCTAACACTAACTATTTCAAAAGTACTTTTGTCCATCTGTTCTCTGTTGTGTGATCCCAATCCAGATGATCCTTTAGCACCTGAGATTGCGTGAATCATTGGATTGGTCTTCCCATAGTTCTTATGGAATGGCACATAGAAGAACATCAGAGCAAAGACATACAAGTTCCATATGCCATAGATGCCAGTGAAAAAGGCACTATTCACTTGGACTGTGACGTTGCCCCTCTTCCAATGAACTTCAGTCACCTAATGATGAAGAAGATGATGTCATGGCAGCATAGGCCAACGAGATAAGCATGAGGAACTCGAACTTGAAAATTAGCCCTGAATTCTCCCGGCTGGTTTTGCCCATACTGATGAATCTGAGGTTCTTGCTTCCTTGGGAAAGAATTTGGATACAAAATGATAGATAAGAAGTGGATTTATTTAGAAAGAAACACACCCCACAGACAGACTGTGGGCCATCTCAGAAGGCAAGAGAGCCCTGAAGGGAGTAATTCTGAACATACCATTCCACCTCCAGCCCCACATGCTCCTCCTCCTGCTTCCTATCACACAGTGAATGACTACCTATCCACCTGTCCAGTGTGGAATTTACCCAGGACTTCTCGCTTTTTTCCCCACTCAAACTGGTCACCAAATCTTGCCCGGTCTGCTACCTTTGTATGTCAGGGACCTTTTCACTCACCTCCATCCCCACAGTTAAAACCTAAGTCCACCTCTTTTCTCTTCTCCACCATCCTATGTGCGGTTGAGGTCTGTCCTCACCATGTCTTCTCACAAGACTTTCAGGATCAAGCGATTCCTGGCCAAGAAGCAAAAGCAGAATCGTCCCATTCCTCAATGGATTCGAATGAAAACTGGCAATAAAATTAGGTACAACTCCAAGAGAAGACATTGGAGAAGAACCAAGCTGGGTCTATAAGAAGCCTCACATAAAAAGTGGCACACGTGTTAAGACCACTTATTTAAGCAGCCGTATCACAGTAAGAACATCACTACTGTAATGCTTGGCTCCTGATGTTTCTTATTTCCTCGCTATCAGTTGAGACCAGTAATAAATATGTAACGTTGGAAAAAAAAACAAACAAACAAAAACACACACAAAAAACCTAAGTCCAGGCCACTATGATCCCTCACCAGAACTATTCATTGGTCACCTAATTGGTTTCTCTGCTTTTAGGCACCTCTCATCTCCATACATTCTTCCTATTGCAGCCTGAAAATGCAAATCTGATCTTCCTTTAAAATCATCTGGCAGGAGGTACCCACTGCCTTCAAGATAAAGCACAAACTCTAATGAACTTTACAAGATCTCAGCTCTTTAGCCCCCTACTCGTCTGGCTTCATCTCCTACCACACCTCCCTTGCCGGTAAACGTCAAACATATTGAATCATTTGCTTCATAGCTAGTGAAAAGCACTTTTCCCTTCTAGAGAAGTGACTGGCTTCTAGTCATCGTCTATAGTTTGCTCAGAAGTCACGTCGCCTTTGGAGAAAGTGTCCTGTGTGCTCTCTGAGCTTTCACAGCCTCATTTCACTCTGGAGAGCTGGAGCCCCCTCGAGCCCCCTCGAGCCCCCTCGAGCCTGTATAACAGATGGTCAGACACACGGGCAGTGGTGTCTGGTTACCGGGATTCCAATTCCACATTGGCCATTTATCAATTGTGCGACTCAGGGCAAGTGAATTTTGCCTTCTTGTCTGTAAGGTGGGGACAGTATTTCATTAGTCAATTGTGAGAATTAAATGAGATGATGCGAGGTGTCTGACAATTAGAATTAGCTATTATCCTAGAACTCAAAACTAAAGCTCGATTCCTCACCCTGACACATCCTCACGGTTCAGTTAGTGTGTGAATTTTTTCCCCCCCAATCTTTTGGCCCCGCGGCATGTCACATGGGATCTTAGCTCCCACACTAGGCATCAAACTCGCGACCCGGGCATTGGAAGCGCGGAGTCCTAACCACCGGACCGCCACAAGAGTCCCCTTTGTGTGTTATTTTAAGACATACATTTGTTCCAGTATCACCTCGTAGTCTGTTAGTTAACCGGGAGGCGACTTGGTCCGTCAGGACTTTCCATCTGGGAGCAACTTCCAACGCCCCCAGGTGGTTCAAGCAGTGCGCAGCCAAAACCTACTGAACTAGGGCATACCATTCGAAATCTGAGAGAAAGAAAGGCCTTTTCTAACCATATAACCTATGTTTATAAGGCCTCTTTCTCTTTCGCTTCCTAACCTCGAATTATATTAGGTCAAGTCAAGTGAGAAACAAGACTGTAATCAAGACCGAGCGGGTAGGCTCAGCTTCCACCCCCATCCCGATCGCGGCATTGGTACTTCCTCTCCTCAATTCCCTCTCAATAATGGTACCGTCCACGGAGGGGGGAACCGGAAGGGATTCTGAAGTCCTCCGAGTTCGGAGGCCGATCCTAGCACAGAGACACCCCTCGAGTCGCGGCGCTGTCGTACCGCCCACTGCTCTCTGATTGGCTGCCGAGGCCCCGCAGTCGAGCCCAGCGCGCCGCGCCGCCCTCACTACAGCTCCGGCCGCCGCGCCGCCTGGGTTTCGTATACCTTGTTCTCTGCGGGCTGTGGGGGCTTCGCGCCGCGGCCGTTAGTCATGTCGGGTAGGTGACTTCTTCAGCGAGCAGCGGCAGCGGCGAGAAGGGGCCCGGCGGGGTTGGGCCGTCTTCCCGCCCACCGGAGGGCCCCGAGGGAAGCCTCCGGCCCTGAGGGAGGCTGGGGTGGGGGGGAGCGGCCGCGGCCGCCGCCATGTTGGACTGAAGGGACGCACGCTCCCAACACTCTCCGTCTGCAAATCTCGGCGGGAGCGCCTCGAGCCCCCTGTCTCTTGACCCAGCCCTTGGAACTTGAGGCGACGTGCCGCCCCCGGGGGAGGGTGTGTGAATCGGGGTGGGGGCGGAGGCCGCTACGCCACCGTAGGGGCGGGGGGAGCCCGTGATTAGAGCATCAGCCGGAGAGAATCGGTGCTTCTGGTTCTCCGCTTCGCCTCAGATCTTTCAGCGAGGCCTCAGGCCAGTCGTCTCGCCGTCTCGTCCCTCAGTTTCCCCATCCGTGAAGTGGAGCTGGGCCTTCCTGACTCACCCATTCATCAGGTGCGGGCGTTGATGCTCTAGGAGCCCTTTTTAAAAGGATGTTGCCTGACACGAAATCCTACATGTCGTCATTCATGTAGTAGCCTCCCGGATTCGAGTTGGGGGTGTTTGCATCTAATTCAGCTTCCTCTTCACCCTCCTCTGTCATCTTCTCAGACCCTCTAAAGTTGTCTCCTCACGAGCTTGAAAGTGAGCCTTGTCTATTATTAATGGGCTCGTGTGGATGCTTGTTGCATTTATGTTGAAACATACAAATGAAAGGAAACGCAGTCTTCCACCAAGCACCTAAAATGATACGGGGACACCTCCCCCACCTCCCGCTCCCGCCCCCGACTCGTTGTGTGGAGGAGACAAAGAGGCCTTGGTCTCATCAGGACAGCCCATTTAGATCCTGCTAAAGCAGAATATACAGTCTGGGAGGTGGATCTGCTCTTTTTTTAAAAAAAATTCAGACTTTAAACGTTTTATTTTGTATTGGAGTATAGCCGATTAGCAGTGTTTACTGGTAGTTTCAGCTGAACAGTAAAGGGACTCAGCCATAGATACACATTATATCTATTCTCCCTCAAACCCAGATCTGCCCTTGATTTAGCATTCTTAGGTGCCACACAAGGTCCTCTGTCGTTGGGTACATCACAGGCTGCAAAGACAGACTCAGCTTTCCACTTACTAGAAACCGTCATAAGAGGTGGAAAAGCAGAACACGTCCCCGAAAGCCAGGTGATTGGGATGAAAATGACAGCTGGCAGAGTATTTTACATTTTTTTTTCCCCAAGGGAGAACCTGTTGATAAAAAAAAAACCCCTTTTCTCCAAGTAATCCAGTTTTGCAGAAGGGTGGAAATGTGTGACAAAAAGAAAGCGGGCTAAGAGGAGACCATGTTAGCAAGAATGGTTGGACCGAGGAATGATAAACATTCCTTATATTAACATGGATGTTAAGTCAGAATGTTGATCTTTTGGGGAAAGGGGCAAAAGATACCTGATGTAAGAGGGTATTAATTGCACAGAATTAATTTCTTTAATTCTTGCTCAGGTGAGAAGTAACTTCTTACCCCGAAGTAGATGTTGGGGTATATTTAATTAGGTGCATAATTTGGAATGAAGTCTGGTAAAGTTCCACAGAAGAACATGTAAACACACTCTAAGGAGGGTGTGAAACCTCTCTATGATTTAAAAGGTTCTCCTACCTTCAGGGAGAAATTTACCATTTCAGTGGATATAGTTCTCATTAGGAACTATTGACCTGTCTTGATTTTTAATGTGATTATTGGTTTAAAGCAGTGGCTTATTTTTGTAGAACTGGGTAGCCTTTACAGAAAATTAAGTTTTAGAGGTGTACTGTCTGCAAAATCCAGGATTTTCAGCGTGTCGTAATAGTGTGTGAGCTGGTTAATGCATTATTACTGCTCTTCAAAATTACCAAGACGGTACATATCCTTGTTGTTTGGTAATTTGAGTGTTTTTAATACTGAAATTGACTTTCATGTCAAAAGAAGCTATTTAGTAATTTGCTTGTTTCTACATTAAGTCAACTAAATTTAGAATTAACTTCTACTTAGTGTTAGATGATATTTGTACATTTTGTAATTTGCGTATAAAAATAATACTTTTCACTTGATATAAAAATAGGAGTGATGTTTTTGACTTATTCTTGATGAATGTTTAAGTTAATAAATTTAAAAGAGCAGACTCCCTCCTAAACAACTAATAGCATTCAGTTTAGGTAAATCCGTTAAACATTCCAAACTACACTTACAAATTTATCAAATTGACTCAACCACTCTAGGTGCCTGACAAGACAGATTTATAAATCTAGTAAAATAAGTGTGTACATAATCAATAAGTCAGAATTGTAAATATTGTGAGTCAGACTCTCAGATAAATATTAGCTGACACCTTTTAAGTTAAAGTCAAATCTGATACCACTTACACATATAAAAGTTACAAAGTCAAGATACTTCTTTTGGCAATAGGGCAGACTAAGATAACTTGCAAATATTCTGTCTACAGATAGCTAAAAATGCGGGAGCTTAACATAAAACAAAGGGTGGGCTTCTGCTGCCAGAAGTGAAGTAGAAGCCAGCATGGTAGGCATAGAGCTGACTTGGTTTCCCTGAAGAGGAGGGTGTAGGTCACAGTATTCAGAGAGTTGAGTTTATTGCTCAAGTAACTAAGCACAGGAGATGAAGTCTTGAGACCTTTAGAGCCTTGTAGTGGGAACTGAGACTCTTACATAAACCCTGGATGTTTAAAGGACTGTATCTTCAGTGAAAGAATGAACTAGGAAAAAACCTTCATATCAGCATAGGAGATAACAAACCTGGGCATTGAGTAAGAGGGAAAAAAGTCTTTTTCCAAGAGTTTGTAACCTGGGAACTGGGCTTCATAATTTCAGTGTACATTTAGACTAGTTATGAGATCCAGGAAACCTCAAGCCAAGAAATTTAATGTAAAAGTTTGTTCTAGACTGGCACTAATAACCTTGGGGTTCTTAGTAGAAACAAATGAAAACCTTTTTTGAGTAAATTTCAGGGTGTGGGTCACTAGGAATTTTATAGGAAAAACCTTGCAGTTCACAGTAATACATTGCAGAATTCTGGGAAACAGCCCACCGAAATGAGTGACAAATGGCAGTTGAACCCCTAATTAGATGGTTTGGACAAGAGTATTAAAGGTTTAAAATTATTAAAAACCTAAAAAGGAATCAGCCCTAAGACCAAGACTTGAAAAAAGGTTACATAGATTTGAAAAAGAACCAAGTGTAACTTCTAGAGGTGGAGAAAGTGTCTAAGTTGAATTACAAATAGACCTAGCTGGAAGAAATAACTAGTGAGGTAGGAAATAGATGGGGTTTAATTAGCAATTACCCGGGATTCAATTCAGAAGGTTAAAATGAAGATTGAGAGGTTAGGAAATGTGGGAGGGACTGTACCTGGTGGTCCAGTGCGCTTCCAGTTCAGAGGGTGTGGGTTTGATCCCTTGTTGGGGCATTAAGATCCCACATGGTCTGGAGTGCAGTCAGAAAGTTTAAAAAAAAAAAAAAAAAACGTGGAAAGTAGATTGGGAAGCTCTGATATACATCTGAGTTTGAGGAGAAAATGGTAATTGATAGTTGAGAATTTTCCAAAATTGATGGATCAAGAAGCAGTAGTCTCAAACATGAGACATAAAAGTCAGTTCATACTCATACATAAATGTGAGACTGAATTTATGAAATACCAGTAACCTAGCAGAAGAAATAGGGAAATGGTAAGATTGGTAGATTTCTTAAAAGTTTGAAGAAGCTGCTAAATACTGAAGTGATCTTTGAAGTTTAGAGGAAAAATAACATGTGACCTTGAATTTTTTATCCAAATAAAAGAGTACCACTTTCAGGTGTTTACTGAAGGAACTCATAAAAAGAAATCCAGAAGGGAGGAGTAGGATGCAAAAAAATGTAGAGGAAGTAAATGCAGTAGATAAAAAGTATTGACTGTGTGGGATTTTGAAGATTAAAATGATTACATTTAGAGTTTTTACAGTGGAAGCAAATGATACAGGAAAAAATGTGGAAGCAAAATAATAGATGAAGGCTGTAATTGGCATTATAGCATTAAAATTCTTATATTCTAGTGGAGGTTGAAGATCATTTTGAACTTTGTAAAAAATGTATGTTAAAAATTGAACATAATCTTTAAATTAATGAATGGTAATTTATTACAAGAACAGAATTTGAGCATCTAAAGCAATAGAGGGGGAAAAGAGGAAAATCCAGTAGAAGGAAACTAAGGAGTTGTGGGGGAAAAGGCCCTGGTAAGTAGAGAGTCCAGTATAGGCTACTAGGAATAAATAAAAAGTAACAGTAGTGAAAATATGAAAACATCAATTGAGAGATTTTCCACATTGGGAAAAATTGATCTGGATACATGCTTTCAAAAATGATACAAAAAGTGAAAATGTTAGTTACTCAGTGATGTCCCACTCGACCCTGTGGACTGTAACCGGCCAGGCTCCTTTGTCCATGGGTTTATGCAGGCAAGAATACTGGAGTGGGTAAGAATTTCCTTCTCCAGGGGATCTTTCCGACTCAGGATTCGAACCACGAGCTTCTGCATTGCAGGCAGATTCTTTATCATCTGATCCACCAGGGAAGATGTCTAAAGCATCAGAATAAGAAATGTTAAGAAATATAGAGATAGAAAAAGACTAATCAGGCAAACATCAACCAAAAGGAAGATTGCTTGGTTACCAGTCAAAAGAAAGTTTGGACATTTTTAATGATAGTCTTCATGTAATGTTAAAAGGAAATTCACCAGGAAGGTGTAAATATGTACTTTTATGTGACAGTATAGCCTCAAAATGTAGAAGCAAAAAAACACTGTTAGAAGAAATCGACAAATACAGAGTCAGACAGGGAATTTTAAGTTTAAACACACCTCTCTGTGTAATTAATAGATCAGGTAAATGAAACAGGAATAGGAATGATAAAATTAACAAGCATCTTACAGACAGAATTCTTTGAACATTTAGAAAATGCAGTTCTTTTCAAGCACATGGGGGCATTTATGAAAGTGAAAGTATTTACCAAGGGGAAAAGCAAAATCGTGACAAATACCTAGAGTAGAGAAAATACCTTTTCTGGCTGCAATGGAATATAATTAGACACCACAAAGAGTATCAAAACCCTGTACACTTAGAAGTAAAAGCACTTCTGAATAATTCATGGGCCCAGATATAAGGCTCAAGTGCCAAGAACTTAATAATGAGCAGTTGTTTGAAATGCCTTAGAATTTATTTTTTGTCATACAGTTTATAAACTGATTTTCTCTGAATGTAAAACATGTATACTTTCTTAGTCAAGTATACTAAGGGCTAGACTTGTTGGTCAATATGCTTATTTCTGTGTTCTAGAGTTTTAAAGTCAGTCAGCTAAAGAAGTCATATTTACACTTTCAGAGAACAGAAGTGACTGGGTTAAGAGGTCTGATTCTTAATAGATTAGGGTCCTATAACATGTGTGCTGTGTACTTCTATAATTCTTGCCTGAGCCAAAGTATAATAAGATCTTGGACTCTACTCTGTTGCTGGGAAAACCCACATCCGTGCCTTGGGATATAATTTAACCTAAAGCTTTATATCCCCAGTGTTGTATATTTGTTTCACTTGTACACTCGCTCCTTCCACTGTAATCCTTTTTAGTTTCTGAATTGGTTGAAACTAATTTCCTTTGCCATTTGAAAGAAGCATCTAATCTTTTAGATACATCTAGTCTTTGAGATACATCTAATTTTTTTATGATCCAGGTAGATTCTATATTCTTTTCATATATTTCTTATTTGATTGTTAGCTACAAATCTAGTCATTTTATTATTACAGGCTTGTGTGTGCTAAGTCACTTCTGTCATGTCACTTTAGTCATGTTCGACTCTTTACAACCCTATAGACTGCAGCCCACCAGGCTCCTCTGTCCATTGAATTCTCCAGGCAAGAATACTGGAGTGGGTTGCCATGCCTCCTCTAGGGGTTCTTCCCGAGCCAGGGATCGAACCCATGTCTCTTAATGTCTCTTACATTGGCAGGCAGGTTCTTTACCACTAGCGCCACCTGAATATTATGGGCCGTGATGCACAATTTTTTTCCACCTTGGTTAGCCACCAGGGAAGCCCACTTCTCTTTCCCAGTAGCTAAGTCATGTCCGACTCCTGTGATGATACTGTGGACTGTAGCCCACCAGGCTCCTCTGTCCATGGGATTTCCCAGGGAAGAGTACTAGAGTGGGTTGCCATTGCATTCTCCAGGGGATCTTCCTGACCCAGGGGTCAAACCCGCAACTCTTGCATTGGCAGGCGGACTCTTGACCACTGTGCCACATGGGAAGCCCCAATTCTTTTACTCATCACTAATAAAGGTATGTCATTCATTTGAATCTGAGGAGAATCCCAAAGAATATATGCTAATTGCCTAAGTCCCTGAAAGCTTTGATCAAGTTGGGGTTAAACAGCTGACTTAGCTGTTTTTACCAAGTCTTCAGAGATCTTTTTGTTGCTACTGACAGCCAGAGCAATCCAATCCAATCCAAGGGAGTGGTGTATGTTCTTAGAGTGTGTGTGTATTTTCCTTTTTTTTAATCCTGATTAGTTTTAACAGATGTCTTTTTGTATATAAAGATAATATAGCTTGAGCTTTTGAGTTTCTGTTAAAAGGATGGGTTTTTCACTGATTGTTTCTCACTTATTTACTTGATTTTTGTGACATCGGGACATTTGTAGAGTAGTTATTTTCAGAGATATTACTGTAAATAGCCAATACTGTTGACACAGATTTTTCCTTGCACTGTATTTTTAACTTCTAGTTTTCCTTTCTGTAGTTACTTTTTATAATATTTTCTTAACATTTCATCTGTAAGAGCTAAAGTCAGCCTTTGAGGGAAGCCTACTTTTAAATAAGATTAAACATTCTTTTTATGTGTTTTAGATTCTGGAAGTTACGGTCAGTCTGGGGGTGAACAGCAAAGGTAAAGTATATGCACATTTCAATAATGCCATGAATGAGTAGAACTGAGAAAAAAAGATATATTTAGTCAGGTGTCCCTCTTGAGATTTGGTATCTTGACGTCTTAAAGAGTTAAATATTAGCTTGTCGAGGGGAAAGAGTTGGCCTAGGTACATAGGTGCTGTAAAACATTTTTCTTTTTTTAAAAGGCTGTTTCAATCAGTCAATATAGATGCCCCCTAGAGATTAAAACAGATCTCACAGGTATTGTAAAGATTGTTTCCTTTAAGAAAGTTTTTAGCAGAAATCATTATTAAAAGGATATAAACAGTTAACTATAACAGCTTCTTAGAAAAAGCATTTTTTGGATGGTATATAATATGCTAACATGTTTCTGGAGTGGATTTTCTTGAAGCGCTATGATAGAAATGTTTAGTGTTTTTAAAAGGCTCCTTGCTATGCTCACAATAAAAAGTCTGTTTTTATGTGAATACATTCACATGTAGTAGGATTCTCTTGCTTAACAGAAATACAGCCTTCAACTTGTACTATAAATGTTTTGTAGCTCGGTGTGAGATTTTCAGGAGAGCATCTCAGATATCTTCTGTCATCAAGTTTTAAGCTTAGTGAAAACAAAACTGATTTGACTTTTTTATTCTCATAGGATAGACCCTTGTAGTAGGCAACTGGCAAATGTTTATTCAACGAAATATATTTTATAAAGTTAAATTCTTTTAGTACTTGATAGCTCTAAACTAATAATTTATTTGGCAGATGTTTTATTTTGCTTTGGCATATATTCAGAAAGTTTTGACTCGTTAAAGCTTATATATAATAACATTAAAGAAAGTTCAAATCTGAGGAAGCTACATGTATTCATTCAGTTAAAAACTGTATGCCAGGCTGTGCTGTAACGCAGGGGGTACAATATAGTTTTACTCTGTGATAGTGCTCTGAAGATACACATACCTCTATTACTGAGGCACTAAAAATTGGACATTTAATGCCACACTGTGCCTTTTCTAGGATTTTAGAGGCAAGTTAAGGTAAATGGTAGGAAGAAATTCTGTCAGAGCACAGTTAAATTGATTGAAGCTCTAACTTAAAGTCTTTTTTTTTTTTTCTTTCACTTCACATATTTATTATGGGTCTTGCTACCATTCTATCCCCAGCCTCCTACCCATCCAAGCATAATTCTCTTGGGATTTTCTAGCTCTGGTGGTAAAGTTTTTTTTTTCTGCACAACAAGCTTATTTTTATTTATTTTTATCTTGGGCAGCGTTGGGTCTTAGGTGTGGTGAAGTTTTTTTTGTGGGAGATTGTCAAAGCAAAACGTCTGGTGATTGACATTCAAGAGGTCTTGAAATGACTTCATTTGTGTCTTTGTGTCTTTGGTTATCACCTTTTGGTTAGACTTTAAGAGGTAGGCAGATTGACCATTTTTCAGGAAAGAAGCTTGTATTTGAGTTGATAGTTGAAAATAAGGATAGAGTTCTTTTAAGCTTTTAAATTCTAGCACATTTCTTTCAAGTAGTACGTCTTTCTTTTACAGTTATTCTTCCTATGGAAATCAAGGCAGCCAAGGTTATGGACAAGCACCACAAGTAGGTTAAATATAAATTGAGTTCTTTATAAATAGTTTTAATCTTAAATATGCAGTGAAACTTGTATTTATCTAAATTTCAGAGCTATTCTGGCTATGGACAAAGTACTGACTCTTCATATGGACAGAACTATAGCGGCTACTCCGGTTATGGACAAAGCCAATCAGGTTGGACTGATTTGTTAAATTTACTGTTTTAGATGTTAAAAAATCAGAACCTTTCCTAAATGTGTATCCATTCAATCTTTAGGTTATTCACAGTCCTACAGTGGTTATGAGAATCAAAAGCAGAGCTCATATAGCCAGCAACAATCTTATAATAACCAGGGACAGCAAAACATGGAATCATCAGGAGGGTAAGGAAACAGTAAAGTACTGAGGTTGTGTTGGGAAGTGAAAAGAACACTTGGGGCATTTAACAGTTTTCACTAAAAAGTCCTTGCTTTAAACACTTTTTTCAGAAAAGTGTTGATGAAGTATGAATTTCATAGTTTGTGTTATAAAGAATGTGGAAATTGTCAGTTGATATTTTGTCCTTTTCATGTGTTACTTATAAAATTAGTGCAGCTCTAAATGAATGCAGATGATTTAAATATTAAAAAGTAAAATTTGGATCTCTGCTTTATACGTGAGATGAAATAAAAAAGCTGCCTATAAAGACTTACCAATGTTTACTTTTTATTTCCATTTTATTTTTTAACCATTTTAATGTCTTACCTTTTCAGGGACAAAAATAATAAAGAAAAAGTGCCAAAAACTATCCATATATTTCAGATACCTTAAAAATGTTTTAATTGTTAATATGGGTAGGTGAATATTGGCAGTTTTACAGGTTTTTGTTTTTTTTTTTAAATAATTTTTGGATTTGAGGAGCCTGTCCTTGTTATTAGTTTTAATAATAGCAACTTTTTTTTACTGTGCTTTACAGTTTGTGAAATGCTTTTGCATTTCCTAATTTAATTGATTCTGTTTTAATTACCACTGAGATTGTTAAGATTTTGTTGGCTTGCAAGTTACACAGCTAAAAAGTGAGACAGAAATGGAAGTCACTAGTATTTTTTTGCTTCTGCAGGGAAGAAATTATTCTAAGTGAAATTCAGTTAAATAAAAGCATCGGGAAAAAAATTAGGAAAAGATTTATGACATCACATTTATCAGTCTTAATGGATAGGAGAGTGCTTTGAAAAGTAGAAATGGAATACAAGCGTAGGGAATACTATCAAGAAAGCATGTTATATTAGAAGGTTCTTCAAGTCCTATTGGTTAGTTTTAAATTTAAGGAGAATCTTTTTATAAGGATACAGTTTTGGAAATGAGACATCTAAGTGTGGACCAAAGAGAAATGTTAGATTTGGTTTAAGTCATTCTCAAGGAAATTGTAGGGTTCTGACCATTGTTGTGATGTGCTTTGGATAGGGAGTTGGGGAACATACTGATCTTTATTAGATATTTTGATCATTTGATGTGACATAAGATGTGACAATTAAGATAGGAGGCCATTTTGTTCCCACTCCCTTTTTTTTTTTAGTAACTCAAAACATTAGAACTCAAATCCAATGAAGTATTTCTTTCAACACTCCCATCCTGAGAGTAGGTAATTAATAACCATATTGCTCAGAACCTGCTTAGAATTTTTTTTTAATGGCCAGAGATAATAAAGCAGTCTTTGATGGTTAGACTTCTTTTCAGTTAAAAAGTGGCATCACAAAGCAAGTTCCTTCTTCCTACTCAGCAGACTAAAAATTTGAATGATTTATTACTCTTTTCTAATAGCAATATTTTGTACTATTGGAGATGCTTAGAAGAGTATACTAATGATAAGGTTCTAAAGATAAGAAAGTAGTCCCCAAAATATTCTTGCTTCTCTATAGTTTTCAAAGGTGTGTGCTTTTTCTCATAATGCAACACCTCTTCAGTGATAGTAGAATTATTGTTTGAAAGTCATTCCATTGGTGATAAGATTCTCTAGATATAAAAACTAGATGATTCTCACCAGAAAGTAAATGTGGTTGAGGTCTTATAGCAATCACTCAGTCAGCTTAACTACAGTAAACAGTCCTGTAAAGTCACTTAAGTTGTTGATCTCTGTTTTAGCCAAGGTGGAAGAGCACCTTCATATGACCAGTCAGACTATGGTCAACAAGATTCATATGACCAGCAGTCAGGCTATGATCAACATCAAGGCTCTTATGATGAGCAGTCAAATTATGATCAGCAGCATGATTCCTATAATCAAAACCAGCAGTCCTACCATTCACAAAGGGAAAATTACAGCCACCACACACAAGGTAAGATATGCTGACCTCTTATTTTTTTTTAACCTTCAGAGAATTGTTTGTATATTGAACTTTGTTTTGAAAGACCCAATACAAATTACAGATTTCAGCTGTAAACATTTGGAGTGACCTTGAACATATGTTCTCTCATATCCATCAAAGTTAGTTTCTTAGGTTGATATTCCTGAACTTCTTGGAGACTCCAAATGGTCATGTGATTTTTTTTGCTGGCTAATTAAAAAATTTCCTTTGTTGTCTCAATAAAGTGATCAGTTGACAGTGCTGCTACTGCCATTTTTTTTTTTTTTAAATTTGAAAATTTTGTACTTTTTGGCTGCACCATGAAGCATGTGGAATCTTAGGTTCCTAACCAGGGATTGAACCCTTGCCACCTGCAGTGGAAGCACAGAACCTTAACCACTGTACCACAGCCGGGAAGTTCATGCTACCAGTTCTTTTTGGTGGTGGTGCTGTATGTGATTTGAGAAAATTATGATCCTGTATTAACCTTCTCTAACGTCATACCACTTTTATCTTTACTGTGGTATTTAAGAATCTGACCAGCCATGAAAATGAATGCTTCAAGGGCAAAGGTCCTGTCATTTTTGTACCTGCTTAATATTTGTTGACTAGTTGAATGAATGACTTAGCAACTGAGTAAAAGAGAAAGTTCATTCACTAAATACCTTATTCAGTAAATATATTCACTACTATTTCTCGGTTTGAAAATCGGGTTATTCCTTATTTGTGTTTTACTTACATTCAGATATTTTCGACATGAAAAAAGTAGCCTTTTAGGTTAGGGTGTCCTTTTAATTAACTAGGATTCTGTACCTAATGTACTTAAACTGTTTCATGTTACCATCACATCAAAAGGTGATAACTATGCCATCGTTTTGCTGTCTGACTTTGGTAGAATGGAATTTGACACAGGTATAATTCTCATACATTTAATTCCAGATTGAGTTATGGTGACTTGCATTTGAGTTTTGTGCACAAGTGCCATTTTCTGAAGGTGATTTAAAGAGCCATTTAGGATTGTGTTGTGGAAAGCCTTTGTCAGAAATTTCAAGTTACTCATGTATGTTTGTATTAATTTTCTTTTCTGTAGATGACCGTCGTGATGTGAGTAGGTATGGAGAAGATAATAGAGGATATGGCGGGTCACAGGGAGGAGGTAGAGGGCGTGGGGGATATGACAAGGATGGAAGAGGTCCTATGACAGGATCAAGGTAAGTTTTTAGATACGGATGCCTACATTTCTTTTTCTTTTTTAAAAATATTATTTAGCTGGTTTGATTCCATCATCTGATTTTGTTAAGATGCCTAAAAAAGAGATTATGTTCTAGACAAGAGGACAGAACTTCAAATTTTATTTTCAGTGTTAAGATGTCACATAAATTACCTCCACCTTTTGTTGTATTAAAACCAGTGGAGAAAAGTCCCCTGCTGTAATGTGGTTAAACCACTTAACTATGTTTTTCATGCCAGAGCTATAGACTCTAAACTCATTTAAAAGATGACTCTGGGAAATCCAAGTGTTTCAATCTATAGAAAGTAAAAGGTAAGTTTAGAATTCTAGATTAGAAGGTAGGGAGGCTGTTTTAATAATGAATCCCTTTGGGATGGGAAAATATTAGGAAGCAATAGCAGAGTATAAAGTTGAGGTTGGCAGAGGAGAGAAAGATTGTATATAACTGAACTATTTTGTTCCTATTTTTAAGTAAATAATTACTGAAATATTTAGTACAATGTCACATACCATTGTGTATTTTGTCTAGACTAAGCTGTGGAAAAGGAATGACTTTAATTCAGCTTTCCTTTTTTTTAATTGTTATTTTTATTTTAGGTTTTGGTATTTACTTATGGCATATGTTATGAAAGCTGGTTTTAAAATTACTTTCAAGTATATCTGTAAATTTAGCACTTTTGCTCTAAAAACAGGAATGAAAAAATAGTTGGCACTTACTGTCTTCAGATGAAATTTGTACATGGCGAATTTCATGTATAAAATATGCAGGCTTAAAGGATAATTTGTGTTCTTTGGGCATTGAAATTGTCAGCAGCGTGTTAACTGACAATAATATATCAGTACTCTTTTGCTTCTTAGGGACTGAGTGTCTGTTCCCTGAGGTAACCTGAGAAAATTAGTTACATACAGCACTGTTAATTTTTCAACTGAGCCAGGAAGTCTATCTCACTGACTTTTTCTGTTTAGTGTACAGTGCTTTGATCTAACAAATCTAAAGTCTAAACATATTTGAAAAACGTTTATAAGACTTGAACATTAAAAGTTTTGATTAATAGCTTAAGTCAGTGTATTAAGGTAAAGCAACTATGTTGTATGCCTCTTTGTATCATAGAGGATAGTGTACCATCATGTGGATATAAATGAACAGTGTACAGTGATACAGTGCTTACTATCTATCCATAGCTTCTTCCCGTCAAACAGCATCCCAGACAGGATAACTATTAGGTTATGTGATTTTTCCAGGTAATATGTTTTAGATCAGTGGTCCCCAATGTTTTTGGCACCAGGGACTGGTTTTGTGGAAGACAATTTTTCCATGAACTGGGATCAGAGGGGGATGCTTTTGGGACGATTCAAATGTTTTTACATTTATTGTACACTTTATTTCTATTATTACATCAGCTCCACTTAAGATCATCAGGCATTAGATCCTAGAGGTTGGGAACCCCTGTTTTAGATAATTGGCTGCCTTGGGATGCTATATGTTTTATAGTATATCATAAGTTTAATTTTCTTAATACGGAGGTTATAATCATATGTATAGATTACCTGTTAAATTATGTCTGTCTGAGAATAGCAGAATCCCACTTTTTAAAAGGAGGAGGGTAGGAAAGTCTTTAAAAATATGTTTTCAACTTTGGTAGATGACTAATCTTAGGATCAAAGAGTTGAAGGACCTTTCCTGATAAAGGAGGGAAGATCCGTATCTTAACCATCCCAGGTGTTTTAAGCACTTTGTTAACTCCTTGGCAACATATTTCAGTATAATTTTTGGCCCATGAGCTAAATTTTTGATTTTCAAACTTTTATTTAACCTTAGAAGCTCTTCAAACAAAATCTTATATACAAGCCCAGTGTATGTTAGGTCAAAATGTCTGGTTCAGGTCAGGGTAGAATTTGGGGGTGGGGAGGGGTTTTGCCCAGTTGCTGTCTATATATATATATATATTTATTTATTTATACACTCCCTCTCCCTCTACCCCCCTCCCCACCCCACTAGTAAATGGAATGTACATAAAAGACCTTTTTAAGAAATTTATGTGGTTGATTATGTTTACTTTCTATATTGGGTTGGCACACTATGTGAAAGGCCACGTAATAAGTGATTTAGGCTTTGCAGGTCATGCGTTTTCTGTTGCAGCTGCTCAGCTCTGCTCTTGTAGCACCAGAGCAGCTATAGACATTGTATAAGTGAATAAACATGGTTTTGTTCCAATAAAACTTAATTTATGGGTACTGAAACATGAAGTTCATGTAATTTTCATGTGTCACAATATCTTCTTCAGGATATGATTTTTTAGTTTACTTATAGGAGTAAAGTATTTTTTTTAAAAAAAGGCCCAGTTTCAGGGCTTGCTTTCCTGTACTTGGTTTTACATTTAAGTATCAAAATACCCAAACATCTTTTGTTAGTGTTCATTAACACTCCCATTTGTGTTTGTAATCATCTTATTTAAAAATAGCAAGATTGAAAATATCCTTTCAGGGCTGTTTGAAGAATATCTGACATTAGTTGGGTTTATAATTAAAGAAGGGGCACAGTTTGCTGGTGAAGGTGGAATGGGTGGTAAAGGATGGGACATTTCTTAGACTCAGGTTGTTGCTTGACTGCAGGAGGAATTAGGACCAAAGAGATCTGTGAGCTTTCCAGTTACAAAAGAGAAACTTGTGAAGACTATAGGAAACAATGTTTTTCTTGGGAAAAGCACTTGCAGCAAAAAAGATTGAATTTCTAACTGTCATCTATTAGGTTGGTGCAAATGTAATTGCGGTTTTGAACTGAATTTTGAATCATTAAACTAGGTTCAAGCATGTCTTTATTAATCAAAGTAGAAGCCGTTACAATCAACCATTTTTGCCAATGACAGATAAGTTTGTTTACTCCTGTAGCATAAAAATCCATGCTTTGGGATTCGATGAAGGCTTGGAAAGCACTTTCTGCCTTCTACTGGTTATGGAAGCATTTTCCCTGCAAAAAGTTGTCGCGATGCTTGAAGAAGTGGTAGTTGATTGCAGGAGGTCAGGAGAATGTGGCCGATAAGGCAAAACTTCGTTGCCTCATTCATTCAGCTTTTGAAGCATTGGTTGTGTGGTGTGTGGTCGGGCCTTTTCTGTTGACCAATGCCAGCTGCAGGCATTGCAGATTTCGGCGTGTCCTATCAATTTGCTGAGCATCCTTCTCAGATGTAGTGGTTTTGCTGGGATTCAGAAAGCTGCAGTGAATGAGGTGGGCAGCAGGCCACCAAATAGTGACCATGGCCCTTTTTTGGTCCAAGTTTGACTTGGGAAGTGCTTTGAAGCTATTTCTCAGTCCATCTACTGAACTGGTTGTCACCAGCTGTCATATAAAATCCATTCTTTGTCCCACGTCACAATTCCACTGAGAAATGGTTTGTTGTTGCATAAGAGATGATGACATTTCAAAATGAATTTTTTGATTTGCGGTCAGCTTATGAGGCATCTACTTATCAAGCTTTTTCACCTTTCCAGTCTGCTTCAACTGCCTAGTAACCATAGAATGGTCAACGCTGAGTTCTTCAGCAACTTCTCGTGTGGTTGTAAGAGCATCAGCTTTGATGATCCTGTCAGTTGGTCGTTGTCCACTTCTGATAGCCAGCAAAGCACTCCTCATCTTCAAGGCTCTCACTTCATCTTGACCACTTCTGCACTAATGTGTTCATTAGCAATTTCTGGGCCAAATACGCTGTTGATGTCATGAGTTGTCTCTGCTGTTTTATAACACATTTTGAATAAGAAAATTGCCTGAACTTGCCTTTTGCCTAACATCATTTCCCTAGTCTAAAATAAATGTAAAATAGACAGCAAATAATAAGTCATTAGCAAAAAAACATAGTGAGAAATGTGCATTAAAATGATGTATAACATAATCACATTTTAGAGTGTATTCCAGTATCAAATGGCAAAGTTCAACAATGCAAAACCACAATTATTTTTGCACCAACCAAATAAAATGCCACTGACCTTCTAGTGTACTAGAAGCTTAAGGCCATAATTTTTCTCAGTGTGTTTAACTTTATCATTGCAGTGAATGCATTGCAAAATTACTAAAACTAGACAATCTTTCCATTATTAGTATGTCATCACATTAAGTAGTTTTTTAGGCTTTAATATCTCAAGTCTCAAAAAGTTACCTTGAATTTTGAATGTTCTTAAAAGAGTTTTTGAATAGCTTGCTTAGAAATGTGCATGTGTGCTAGTGATAGTCCAGACAGTGCTGCCCAATAGAAATATAATGTGGGTCAACAGTGAGCTACATAGGTAATTTAAAATTTTCTAGTAGCGACATTAAAAAAATAAGCAAGTGAAGTTAACTTTAATAATAAATTTTATTTATTCTAATATATCAAAAATATTTTATCATATTATTAATATAAAAATTGAGATATTGCATATTCTTTTTTTCATACTAAGACTTTGAAATCCATTTTGTATTTTACATTTAGAGTACATACATGTCGATTTAGATTGTCCATATTTCAGAAGGTCAGCAAACAGCTACATATGGCTAATAAATGCTGTATTGGACAGTGCAGCTCTAGAATGTTAAGATTCTTGGCCTTCTGAAATGTTGATAAGTACTGAATCCAGAAAGCCTTTTTACCACACCTATAAGGAATGGGAGGGAATAGAACATAAATACTGAAACTTCCCTGTGGTCCAGTGGTTAGGACTTCTCCTTCCAATGTAGGGGGTACAAGTTCATCCCTGGTTGTGGAGCGAAGATCCCACATGCCTTGTGGCTGAGAAACCAAAACAAAACAGAAACAATATTGTAACAGTTTCAGTAAAGATTTTAAAAATGGTCCACGTCAAAAAGATCTTAAAAAAAAAAAAGAACAAATACAGCTACTGTTGAGAAATGGGATCTAAATCCACTTGAGTCATTTATGTTTGGAATTAATATTAGTCTGGCATGCTGTAGTCCATGGGGTCACAAAGAGTTGGACACAGCTGAGCAACTGAACTGAACTGCATGTTAGTCTTCATATCCAAAAAATTACATTCTGGACTACTGATATGAAAAATCAAACATAGTTTTTTTAAGAACTAATCTTTTTCAACTTTTGGCTGAGTTGCTTTTTCTTTCTGGGTATTGAGTTTTCTGGGAATAAAGATTCTTGTATTGTACTGTTACTTTTTGCAGGTTTTAGTCCTTGAATATAGATATATTTGGAATTTTAAAAATTAAATTTTGAAAAAAAATTAAATTTTGGAAATAAGAGACTCTGTCGAAGAACATTTTCTTTCTTGACAAGCACCTGAAGTTAAACCTCATTGTCTTCTGTAAATAACGCTGCAACAGTGAAGGAACCCTCAGTCTACACTGTGAACCTGGGACAGCCATTTCTGTAATTGAGTCAAGGATGTACAGTTGATTTTCTTATGCAGGGGACACTCAGTCATAAATTTGAGTATGGTTATATTATATCTCTAGTAAATACCTCTACTTTTTTACTTTAAAACATTCTTCAGAAATTCTTTGTGTGTACAGTTTTGCTTTTTCTGGGAGGAGAAAAATTTGTTGTGGCAACACCTTGACTCAGATGTTCATATGCCTTTGTGTCTTAATTTGCTAGCAAGGCCTTAACTTGGTTTATAGAAAAGGGACTTGTAACTTGACTGTAGATTTCGAAGAAAGATTCGTAACCAAAGGCCTGTCTTCTATTAACTGATTTGGTAGTGGTACTACTTGAGGTTTGTTTACTGTATTTAATATAATGTGTTTCCTAGTAAGGAACTGTAATTAATTGAACTTTGTTAATAAGGAAAGAAAAGTGTTGAAATATTGAAAATTGAAAGAAAGTCCCATAGAGAAGTATAGATTATCTAGACCAGTGCTTCATTAACTGTAATACACATATGAAACTCCTTGGGGATCTTATTAAAATGTAGATACTGATTCAGTGGGTCTGGGTGCGTTTGTTTTTCTGAGACACTTCTAGGCTCTGCCTTTGTTGCTATTCTGTAGACCACCTTTCAGATACTAAGGATGTAGACCAGCGATCCCCAACCTTTTTGGTACCAGGGACTGACTTCATGGAAGGCAGTTTTTCCATGGACTGGGGATTAGGGGGGATGGTTTGGGGATGATTGAAGTGTATTACATTTATTGTGTACTTTATTTCTAATCTAATGCTGCCGCTAAACTGACTGGAGGTACTGGTTCCTGGCCCAGAGGTTGGGGATCCCTGGTGTAGACCCTTATTTTGTGAAAGAGGAAACGGAAGCCAAGGGAGAATTACTGACTGGTCTATGTTTTCAACATTGTTTAGTGATAGTTAAGATTATATACCCTGAGTCTCTTAATTTGAAGACTTGTACTTATTTAATAGACTTATTCTGTTTCCGTATTTATTAAGGCCAATGTGTTTGAAGTGTTCAGCTGTTGAATTTTCAAAGTGCTCAGTAATGATGACTTAAGTTAAAATATTATTATATGGAGGAATAGGAAATTATAAACCTATTCAAATATTTTATATCCTTTGTATTGTACAGGGATTATGTCCTTTTTCTTTTTTTTACCTCTTTATTTGTTCAAAGTTGTATTGCTGGCCAGATAGATATTACAGGAACTAGATGATGTATGAAATTGTGTATTTTCCCCCCACTGCAGCCAGATATAAACAGTTTGGTTCTTGGTTTAGGTGATAGCAAAATTCAGTGGTATCTCTTCCAGCACTTAGTTGTGAAAAATTTCTATTTAAAAAATAAAACAACTTTATCCTGGGTGTTTTAATGACCTGACAGGAATATGGGCTTTATATTTTCACTAGTTCTTTTCTCATCATTTCTAATGATCATCTTTGAAGAAATCTGAGATACCTTGTTTCTAATAAGATTTTTAGCCGTTTAATCTCAGAACTCGGTTTGGCTTCCTCTCACTAAAGAGTTAAGCAGTGATAAAAAGGCCATTTAGAAGCATGGGTTGACTAGAGGGCTTGGATAATGTTCTGAAAGAGAGGTCTTAGATACTCAGTAGGAAACTATGCACATGAAAGACCTGAGCTTCACTTTGCCTGCATAGCCTTGAAATAGGCTTATTCTCCTTTTTAGATTTTCTGGGTATCAAGTAAAAATTAATAGCAAATTGAGATGTTTGTGTCTATAACTATATACCAGTTGCAAGGGAGTTTTTTTTTTTTTTAGCATCAAGGTAGTTAGAATAGACTTTAAAAATTCTTTCTCATTTAGTCAGAGTGATTTTTCTCAGGATGGCTCAGAAAACCTGTCTCGAGGGCAAGGTTATTATTAAAGGGACATTAGTATATTGGACTAGTTTCTTGGGTTATAGTAGAAGATGAGTAGTAGTAAAAAATTAGGTATTACCATCTGAAAACTTTTTGATTATTTTTATATCAATATCAGCACATGAATCTTAAGAGGATTACATGGTTCAGTTAAGAGAAACAGGCTTTTAATGTATGAGTATTTAAAGAGTTCCTTGATAAGAGATTTCTTATATAAAACTGTGCACACAAGGGGCATTGACTTACTGGCAGTGGAAATTGCCACTTAAAGTCATTTCTTGTGGAGTATGTAGCATTCTGTCTCTGACATAGTCCTGATTGGTGTGCACAGCACTGGCTAGCTTGAATTTCAGCAGTTCTGTGATGAGATCTAGCATATGGCAATTTAAAGTTACACTTTCTGCTAGTGCTCATTTTGCTAGGTATTTGAATGATTTGAATTTCTTAGACTGCTTTCATTCAGTCTCACTTTTGTGTGTATTTGTACCTCGCTTTTTTCCTCATCTCGTAAAACCCACTGTTTGATATCACAATAGAACAGTGTTCGAGCTTTTTCCTCTCCCATTCTGTCAAAATTTTAACCTTGCTTTATATTCTTCTAGTCCTTTTCCTTTTTCTCATATTTAACAAAAATATCCCCTTGGAAAGAATGTTTGCTCTAGTTTAGCATTCTTCCTGTTGTGTCTTCAGTTTAAGTTGATTTGAATCCCTTTGGCTTGGGGTTGGGAAGATTTTAAAGTAAGAGTATATTAGATATGTTCTGTAATGCTCTTGAAAAGGCACCCTCGTGGAAATAGATCCTTGGGAAAACATTTAGGTGAAAACAACATTTTGAAGTCTATGAAATGAAATTTACTGGAAAGTTAGAGGTGCTACTGTTTTCCTGGGCACTCTACTTGAGACAGTTAAGTGTAGATTGAGCCCAGGGCTCAGCACATTAGAGACTTAAGGAAGAAATCATTTCTTCAATTTTTCCTCTGCAGTGGTGGTGACCGCGGTGGCTTCAAAAATTTTGGTGGTAAGTGCTGAGTATCCCAAAATGTTTCAGTGGAAATGCTATATAAATCTAAAAGCCACCAATATCCCGCAGACGTAGTCTAAGCCCTTTCTTATTCTGTTGAGGCTGGTGTGTGTTGTGTGCTTAAAAAAATTATATACATATTTATCTCAAAATATTAAAAAGACAGAGTTGATCTCAAATAGTCCAATGGGTTTCTACACAGTGAATTTGCATGAGAGTCTGTGGTGACCAATGAATGAGACCGTCACTGGATTTTGTCAATAACGTTTTTTAATAAAGGTAGCTGACATGGTGTTTTTAAATTACTAGGGTTTTCCAATCAGCCTTCACAAACAGAGCTTAACAAAAGTGATACTAGCATAATGCCAAAGTGGCTGGTGCCGTCTGGGACAAGCTTAAGGGAATATTGACATTCATCTTGATTTCTTAAACTTTTAATAAAAAACTTAATTTATATATTTACTTTGTAAATCTGTGATGGTTACTTACAAGGGTTTTGAAAGTATTGACTTTTCATGCCTTGGTTATTATTATTGTTTTAAGTGATTTCTAATGAGTCGCCTTAAATAGCTTTCTTTTTCTTTTTCTTTTCTTTTCCCTTAGGTCACAGGGATTATGGACCCAGACCAGATGCTGGTAAGGTTTATAATAGTTTGTGACTTTGCCATTAAGGAAATGTTAGTTTTCCATTTTTTCAAAGGAAGAATATGTGTGTTTGGAGGAGTTAGTACAGGAGGAAGATTTGATTTGATGTATTGCCAGAACCAGGAAGCTTCACTTTTAAAGATGTTCCAGCACGAAAAATTCAAGGGGTTTGGAAAGTTTGCTAAGGAAAATCACTGTTTGTGGTTTCCCCTGCTCCCTCCTCTTTGTTTTTGTGAAGAAACACTTGATTTTGTATGTCTCATTAGCATTATTTATTTAATGACTATAAATTAGGTACAAGAGGATTCGTATCATTGGGGAATTAGAATAGCTGTGTTGAAGACAATGTGTTGGATTAATAGTCTGCTTAATGGGCCTAAGAAACCTGAAATCACATATGAGAGAATTGTCTTATTCTGGGCAGAGGTCACTAATTTCATGTGCCTTTTTATTTTCAAATGAGGTTCATGGCTACCTGGAGCATTTTGAAAGTTACAATTTAGGTATTAAAAATTTGAGTTAAATTTTAATATATATTGAAATCAGAACTTTTGTTTTTATTAAGATGCTAAAGTACTCTATATGGATGTCAATTTCTGAATTATCCCTTGATGGACTGAATTTTTGTACATCTTTCTTACTTTGTTGTACTAATCCAAAAGTATGCGAGTAAGGTAAGGTGTGTGTCAAGGTGCCTCTAATAATCTGATAAGTATTAATATATTCTGCTTAAGACACATAGATTATGTAAGAAGTCCACACTCCAGTATCATTTATCTCTTATTTATACCCTCTGGTTTATATAAAGCTTATTACAATGAATGGGAAATGGGCACTTCTGCTTGGCTTGCTTGGAAGTCCAGAGTGTCAGATTTGGGGAATTTCTACCAGAGAACCTTAAAAGTATTCATTAGCCAGAAAGAATTGAAGCCCTCCTAAGAAAGGAATGCTACTTTATACTATGTTTCTTCATCTCTTTCTGAGCTTGAGTCCTGTATCTGAATTTGAAGAGTAAGATTTATAAGATCTTCCTTAATCGGTCTGTGTATTTGGCAGAGTGTGGACTTGAGCCACTTTTCATGAAGTTTAAGTGCAAGAATTGACCTACCAAACAAATACTGTGACCACTTTGCATGTTCATCATAAGAGGTTTCCTATATTGGTCCTTCTTCCTTTTGGTCATAGAAATAGTTGATTATTGAACAGTAAATTACAGTTCTTGGTTACTAAACAGGATATAGTTAAACCTAAGCAGTATGTAAAATTAATCATATATATATTTTTTCCTTTAGATTCAGAATCTGATAATTCAGATAACAACACAATCTTTGTACAAGGACTTGGGGAGGGTGTGTCTACAGATCAAGTGGGGGAGTTCTTTAAACAAATAGGAATCATCAAGGTGAGTAAGAAGTTGGCTTATGTTGAAAATCTCATAATTATTAACATGTTCTGGTTAAGATACATAGATTATGTAAGAAGTCCACACTCCATTATCACTTGTCTCTTATCACTTGTGCTCACCCGTGGCTGTAGGCCTTTGCTAAATTTGCTAAATACGTAAAGATTTTATTCCTTGCTTGTGTTTACCTTTCCGTAGCCTTGCACAGCTTTGGTTTTCAATCTTAGTACTCTAAACATAGTCTGTGCCTACCTCCTAAAACTGTGAGAACCAAATGAAATTGTGTGGCATTTTTATATTCTGAAATACCAACATATGAAAACCCAAGTTATTACTAACAACTTTTTATGTTGGTATATAATGTCTGCTATATATTTGCCTAAGATAATAATGCTTTATTTCATAACTTTATTGTACTTAAGTGTCTTGTACACTGTCTGTTTCATGCATATATTTTCATCTGCAACTAGAAAGCGGCATTTAGAGTAGTGTTAGTAGATTGTAGCATTTGCCTGAAATCAGGGTTTTTTTGGGTGTCTATGGAATTACTTGAATTATTTTTTTTCCCTTCTTGGGGAGCAAACATTTCTTAAGAAATTATTATTAACACATTAAATATGTCAAAAAAATTCACATAGTTTCGAAAAGTAAAAATTCCTGTCTTCTACTCCCTTCTCAGCCAAATCCAGTGTGTATGCCTTAATGGTAATTTATTTGCTTGGTGAATGTTCTTCCTGTTTTGTTTTGTTTTTAGATTTACAAGGTAAATGTTTATATGAAGCATTATGTTTATTTTTCTGAGGGTTTGAGGAAATTATATATAGATAAAACAGTATAATGTGTACCATTTTTATAGTTTGGTTTTCACTTAATGTATTTTAGAATTTTCCTTTTCAGAACCTACAGATAACTTCATTTTTATGTTAAGTTGGTAGTATTTATAGTATAGATATGTGAATTCCTTTAAAAAAATAAATTTTTCATTATCTGTGTGGTTCATCACTTTTTCTTAAAACTAACACCATCTTTTTTGTTCCTCAGACAAATAAGAAGACTGGAAAACCAATGATAAATCTGTACACAGACAAGGACACAGGAAAGCCAAAAGGGGAGGCAACAGTATCGTTTGATGACCCGCCTTCAGCTAAGGCAGCCATTGACTGGTTTGATGGTATGCCTCATTCATGTGCTTTCTGTGTGGTTTTGATAAATGTTTTTTGGTCTTGAAGTCAAAATATGTTCTGGTAGACAATGATTATCTTCATATTTACTCTTTTAGATATTCTATTGAGACTACAGGCCAGAATTCTTACATACCTTTAGAAGTGAGATGAACTGTTTCTTTGTCTAAAATATTTCCTAATGTCATACTTTGTGCTTGAGGCCACCCTCATAGAAATGTAAAGTGTTGGCCTGGTTGACTATATTCTTTTAAAATTTAGGTTAATTTCTCTTCAAATGCAATGTTAATATGTACTTAGAAGACTTGTATAATAAGACTTTTTTTCCCCTGAAAATAAGAAAACATGAAAAAGTAGAAGAAAGGAGTAAAGCTTCCATAGTCTTCTACATAGAGAAAACTACTGGTGTTTCTTCCAGTTTTTTTAAATGTATTTTTAAAATAGTTTTATCATTCTACTCCAAGTGTAGTTTTGTCTCATGCTTTTATTTGCTTTTTTTTCCTTGACGTCTTATCACAGTCATTTCCCCATGTTGTAAACTTACTGTTTTTGTTGTACCTTGTAATGGGGCTTCCCAGGTGGTGCTAGTGATGAAGAACCCACCTGCTAATGCAGGAGAATAACACTGCATGTTTACTGTAGTTTATGAGCTAGGCACAGTTCTAAGAACTTTATGTGCGTTAACTCAGATCTTCACAGTAACCCTGTAAGATGTACCCTTTTATTACCATCTTACAGATGATGAAACTCAGGCACAGAGAAGATAAGTAATTTCCAAGATCACAGAAGTGCAGAGTTAGGGCTCAAACTCAGGCAGTTGGGCTGCACTGTCTCTGAAGAAGTAAATTGTGCCTGATTGATAGGCACTTGTGGTTTCTCCCAGTTCTGAGATTATTGCACCTGTGTCTTCCAATACACAATTGCATTTTAATTTTTTGCTCTAAGCAGACCCTGCTTTTGAAAGGCTAGGTCCATCCTCCCTCACTTTTCTGTTTCATAGTTTCTGTGAATCTTAGAACTATTTAGCTCATAATATGTTAAAACAATGACTGTGTCTTTCCCTCATAGGGCAAATGAGGCTCTTAACAGAGACTCCATAGTTCAGATCTTAATTACCAGGCTTTTGTAGAGCTTTTAAAATATTTATCCGTGGTTTGTTTCATATGTCAAAGAGCTTGCTATACCATTTGATGTTGTGGAAGGTTGCCAGTCATAGCAATTAAGAGTTTTGCTGAGAGGGCTAAGACTCCCAGATTTCTAACTATTTTATGAGTCCTTGGGCACCTTTTTTTGATAAGTCTGTTCTCTTGTTTAATACATAAAGTGAAAAGGCTAATTTTTATCTCTAAGGCCCTGGGACAGCAGAATATGTGTATATGTATATGTATATAAATAATCACAAATGCACACATTATTTTTAAAGATACTACTTCAAACGTACCAAGAGTATATAGTGAAAAATGAGTTTCCTTTCTGCCTTTTCACCTACTGAGAGTTACGCAACAATAGTCAGTGTATGAATGGGCATATGTGTGCATGTGCATGCATGCATACACATACACACTCTCATTCCCTTAAAAAAAGAAATGGTAGCATACTACATTCATTGGCTTTTTCCATGTAAAAATGGTTAGACACTGGCTTTCTTGCTCCGTGAGAAATGACTGTCTCCCAGTGATAAGTATGTCCTAGTCAGTAGATCGTGTCGTGTTCTACTACAGTTGCCTTGACTCTTGAACGCTCCTGTGTTTGAATTTCTGTGAGAACATGTCAATTATTTCTCTGAAACTAAAAATTTCCGAGGCAGTTTTGTCTTTTGTTGAGAGATGGAGATATGGAGAATCATTTCTTCAAAGCTATTTTCATTGTTTTTTAGGAAAAGAATTTCATGGCAATATCATTAAAGTGTCCTTTGCCACCAGAAGACCTGAATTCATGAGAGGAGGTGGAAGTGGAGGTGGGCGGCGAGGTAAGATTCTTGTTGTTCACAGGCTTGGGTTTACACAAAGGGTTTAGATTTTCTGTCTTAAAGTGAGATACAGAATAGAAGATGAGGTAAATAAAGTGTCATAACAACTAAGAAAGTGATGGGAAAAGGTTCTAGAAATCCCTTTGGAAAGCTCCATAATGCAATTTGTTTCACTTGGAAATTAGGAGGCAGTTATTTAACTGATAGCTGATTTGGTAGTTAATCTGACCCGTTTGTGAGTTTCCTGATACAGTTACTGCCAACTTGTTTATTTCTGTTGTGTCTTAATTTCTTAAATTTGGAATATGTCTTCTTACCTAATCTTTATCACTGAGATTCTCAAACTGAGGAGGGTGCTGTAGAAAATGGACTTTGAAGATTTTTAGTGCATTATTTGAACTATAATGTGCGTCTTGGAGCTTCTTCCATATTTCCTACGTTGACTGAATAAGTAAAGCAGTCAAAGAATCATGGAGTCCTGCCATAAGAGGTTGATTTTGGGGGAGCTGTGCAGTTATTGATGAACACCTAGTTCTTTCATCTGATGCTTTTCCTCTGCTTTGTTCATATCTGCTACTGATTCTTCCCTCCTTACTAACCCCAGGCCGTGGAGGATACAGAGGCCGTGGAGGCTTTCAGGGGAGAGGTGGAGACCCCAAAAGTGGGGACTGGGTTTGCCCTAATCCGTAAGTACCCCGTTTATTTTGGTGGATGTAGGAGTTGGGATTGAATTTGGAAGGTGCAAGAGGGGGCTCTGAATCCATTGGAAACTTGAGCGTTAGTTTCCCTTCTTTCTCAGGTCCTGTGGAAACATGAACTTTGCTCGAAGGAATTCTTGCAACCAGTGCAATGAGCCCAGACCAGAGGACTCCCGTCCATCAGGAGGAGGTGGGTCAGCCTTATCGTTGTCTGCCTGCTTCCTGTCTTCTGACTAGCATTAAGCAGGCTTTCCATGATTCTGCTGGCCTTACTGGTTTTCATTTCTACCTTGCAGATTTCCGGGGAAGAGGCTATGGTGGAGAGAGGGGCTACAGAGGCCGTGGGGGCAGAGGTGGAGACCGAGGCGGCTACGGTGCAGACAGAAGTGGGGGTGGCTATGGTGGAGACAGAAGTGGCAGCGGTGGCTACGGAGGAGACAGAAGTGGGGGTGGCTATGGTGGAGACAGAAGTGGGGGTGGCTATGGTGGGGACCGAGGAGGTGGCTATGGTGGGGACCGTGGTGGGGGCTATGGAGGAGACCGAGGAGGCGGCTATGGAGGAGACCGAAGCGGCGGCTATGGTGGAGACAGAAGCGGCGGCTATGGAGGAGACCGAAGCGGCGGCTATGGAGGGGACCGAAGCGGCGGCTATGGAGGGGACCGAAGCGGCGGCTATGGAGGAGACCGAAGCGGAGGCTATGGAGGGGACCGAGGAGGCTATGGAGGGGACCGAGGAGGCTATGGTGGAGACCGAGGAGGCTATGGAGGAGACCGAGGAGGCTATGGTGGAGACCGAAGTGGGGGGGGTTATGGAGGAGACCGTGGTAGTAGCGGTGGCTACGGTGGGGACCGAAGTGGAGGCTATGGAGGAGACAGGAGTGGTGGTGGCTATGGAGGAGACCGAGGTGGAGGCTACGGAGGAGACCGAGGTGGCTATGGAGGCAAAATGGGAGGAAGGTAGGTATTAGAATGTGTTTGCTAACGTTTCTACCTCACTGCTCCTAGATTTTAGAGTCTAAGCCCCTTTCATCACGTTTTCTTCTTGTCCAGTTTTTTATAACTTGAGTTTCCCATTGTCAATTCTTTCAGTTAGGATGGAGAAGATCCATTTAGTTCCCTACTTAGTAATTTCCAAAATTTATTTTGTTTTGGAAATTCTTACTTGTGATCTTTATATTTGAATAATGTATGATAGGTGTGTGCGTTCTTTCTTATAGCTAAAGATAATCGAGATTGAGAGATGATTTGAAACTGTGTAAATCAGGGATTTTTAATCTAAGTGCTTGGCAAGCATACCTTTTAGAGGGGTGTGCTTTTTCAGTCACATGTGCTACCTTGCAGTTGTTTGTTTGGAGATTGTTAACACCTTTTCCAGATTAAAAATCACTGGTGGTACTGATGGGAGTGTGTGATGCATGTGAAAGGTGTAGAGACAAGAAAGAGTTGAGTAACCAGTGATGCAAAATAAAATAACTTCAATTACTGTACTAAGCTTCTCTATGTCAGAAACAGTACAGGGCAGCCAGAATTAGTATAGCATAGAGTTAAGAGCACAGAGTTTGGAGACAATCTTTGAAATCCTGGCTCCACCACTTATTAGCTGTGTGACTTTAAGCAAGTTGCTTAACTCTTTGGAGCATCATATTCTCATCTGTAAAATAGGGCTAATGGCATTTAGCCATACTTTGTGGAGTTGGATTAGATTATATTACAGCTGGCCATGGTGATCACTGAATAATTGTTACCTATTAGTGTAATTATTATCTACTGAATACTTCTTTGTGTGTGGCAAATCTTGAGAAAGTGTCTTTGTATACTGGAGTTCCAGTCCTTCTGTCAACCCCAGAGGTAGATGTACTTTCCATTTTATGGAATAAGAAATGTTAGGTAACTTTTCCAAGATGACATACTAAGTGGCAGATCCAAAATTCTTACGTGAAGGTGTTTGCTTGCTTATTCCAATAATCTACTCTCTCTAGAGTGCTGGGATGGCAAGGTCTCCAACCTGAAATACCACAGTGGTTTAGAGTCTTTATTCTAGATGGAAATTTTTTTTAAGAGAATTAGTCATAGCAAAGCTTCTAGGAACTTTGTGTGTCTTAAAGCTGGTAAATTACACATTTAGTAAGCACCTTCTAGAAGTAGAGAACTATACTAGGCATATTGTCATCCTTATAGAAATTTGTCAAGCAGATGCTAGTCAACAGCATCCTGAAGAAGTGTCTGATGCTCCCTCTTGGTAGAAAATTAGAATTTAGTCTGGCTCTTTATTTTTCATTCCTAGAAACGACTACAGAAATGATCAGCGCAACCGACCATACTGATGACTATTTTGAATGTTCCTTTGTCTCTGACATGATCCATAGAGAAATTGCCAGAGTTTTGCCTGCTGCTTTCCTCGTGGCCTCTTCTTGGGTAGTGAAATTAAGTGACATTTGAATTTTTATTTGGGTGGGAGGATGGGGACAGTTTTTCTTTTAGAAATGTCAGTTGAAATATCCCCCTTTAGTTTTCAGCCTTTTCCTTCTCAACTCTTGAAGCTAACTGCGTTGTAAAATATTGCCAAAATGGAAAGTGTTTTGTAATACTGCAATAAAGAATGCTTGTTTTGTGGACTTTTGTACATTAGTGCATTGTTCTGTCACACTTAGGGTGCAGCTGCAGCAGACTTGAACCCTAAAGAATTAGGAAATGAATTCTACTTCATGAAATTAAAGTGTTATTTCCAACAATATTTATTGATCTCCTACTCCGTTAAAAATAGTAGTTTCCAAACATGACTGTGTGTCTGAACCACCCAAGGAGGTTGTGAAAATTCGAGATTCCTAGGCCTCACCCCGGGTCTGCTGGATTCGAAATTGGTGGGATGTCAGGAGGTAGAGCTGGGAATCTATTTTAAGATCACCAGGTGATTTTGGTATAGTTAGTTTACAGTTGAGAATCACTTATTTAGGGGAGTGTTCTAAATTTTGGGAATATGGAGGTACAAGAGCTAGGTAGAAGAGTTAGGGTTTGACAAACCAGGGTTAAGATACCAATGTACATAGCATATCATTTGACATTCTTTAAAATATTTTCCTGCCCTTACCAAGGATAAGGCACTGCGTCGATGCTGGACATATTGCTCATCAAGCAAACAGATAGTATATAGTTTGATAATTGCTCCATTGAGAATAAATGCAAGGTGCTTTGATGGCTGGTTGAAAGGATACTTAACCCAGTCAAGTGTGATTGGGAAGGCTTGATGAGTATTGAAAGAAGACTAGGAATTGGTTACGTAAAGACACTGGGGTGAGGAAATGATGTTCCCAGCAGAAAACTGACATGAACAAATCAAGAGTTAACAGAATGAAGAACAGGCTATTCACTTGAAAACTGTATGTAGTAGATTGTGATTGGAAGAAGGAATTTAAGAATGGGCATGCAAAAGTTCAGATGGAGAGGTAAATCAGCTCTATAAGGTCCTTGCATTTTGTTTTCCCCTTGCCTCCATATGGAGGCATCATTAAAATATTTTAAGCAGGAGAGTGGCCTGACCTGAGTGGCATCAACTGAAAGATAATTTTGGCTGCCTTGTAGAGAGGTTGGACTGGAGACAGAGTGGTACATCAGGTGAGAGATGATACTGGTCTGAGCTCATATAGTGACTGGACAAGGAGGAGATAATAGATTTGAGAAATGAAGGGGGAAGTTTGATGGGATTTGGCTGGATGTCAGAAGTAGTGGGGAGAGAATAGTGAGGTTTCTGGCCTGAGCAGTTGGGTAGATGTGCTGCTTGTTAAAATTTTAGGAAACACTGGAAAAGGAAACGGGAGTAAGATGAAGGAAATTAATTCAGTTGTGGGTAACTAGAATTTTTGACACTTGTGAAACTTTCACATAGGGACATTGAGTAGGCAACTGGGTGTGCGAGTCTGCAACTCCAGTTCAGTGGCTCCGTCGTGTCCGGCTCTTCGTGACCCCACGGACTGCAGCACACCAGGCCTCCCTATCCAACACCAGCTCCTGGAGCTTGCTCAAATTCATGTCCATAGTCAGTGATGCTGTCCAACCATCTCATCCTCTGTCGTCCCCTTCTCCTCCTGCCTTCAGTCTTTCCCAGCATTAGGGTCTTTTCCAATGGGTCAGTTCTCATCAGGTAGCCAAAATATCAGGTGGCAGCTCAAGAGGACAGCAGAAGTCAACATTAGGCTCCACTGATTCCTTACCGACTTCTTTCTCCTTCACGAACTTCTTTTTCTTTTATCTTTTCCTTCGCCGACTTCATGCTTTTTACACGTTAGAAGTTTCTCAGCTTGTTCTGATCCCCTTTCTTCTATTTACACTCACTTTTATCCTGGGTGAACTCATTCAGGCTGTGGCTTTAAATATCATGTAATATGGTGATGACTACAAATTTGTGTCTCCAGTTCCGTCTTCCCTTAACTCTGGATTATATCCAGCTGCACACTTGACCTTTCCACTGAGTTGTGTTGAACATGACTTTTTTGAAGACTGCTGGGACCAAACAGAAATCTCCAAATCAGTTTCTCTTTTCCTAGTATTCCTTATCTCAGTCTTCACCACCCACCCAGGTTGGATCAGATAAAAAACTTACAACTTATATTTGATTTCTTTTACTCATTGTATACTTGGAAGTCCTTTTAATCCTACTTCTAAAATACAGGCTTGAAACCATCTTTGTATTCCTAGTTGTAATCCTAGTATGAGCTATAGTCTCTGGTATGTGCAGTTAGCCCATTAATAGGTCCCCTCCCCCTACAGTCTTGCACCTCTAAAAACCATTTTTCATACAGTAGCCAGCAGTATTGTATGTCATGTCTCTTTAAAGCCCTTTCAGTGACGACCTATTGTATGTAGGCTATAAATTCCTTACCTTGGTTTACGGAACCTTGCGTGATCTGGCCTTTGTCTCTGCGGCCTCATAGAACATTTATCCATATTAGCCTTCCTTAACCACAGCAGTCCTAGTTCTTAATGGTTCCAAATGTGCTTCTGCTTTAGTGTCTGTATATATGGTTTGTCTCGGATTCTCTTTCCTCATGCTTACCTGGCTGACTGCTTTTCACCACAATGTTGGGTCCCATTGCACCCTCCCTCCCAGGTCTTTGCTGGCCTTCCTATATATAATACTTCCTCTTCCAGTCACACATCACCTCTTGTAATGTCATCATAGTACTTAGCACTACCTGAAATCTTTTTGTGGTTAATTTTTCTCCTCCATTAGAATGCAAGCTCCAAGAGAGTAGGGAACCTCTTCTCTTGATCACTGTTCTACCCCAGTACCTAGAACTGTAGCAGACACAGAATAGGTAGGTACTCGATAAAAACTGACTGAATCTATTACAGATTTGAGTCATTATAAATGGTAATTAAAGGGATGAAAGGGGATATGATAAAGCAAGACAGTGGTGGTTTTTCCATTCTCAGTGAATACTAGAATTAGCTAGGAACTTTTTTACAAGGCGAAAGATGTCTGGACTCCAATCCAAAACAATGGAATCTATGAGGCCTGGCACATTTAAAAATCAAAAGCCCCTTTTGATTCTGATGGTTTTGGAGACTGTAGAGAGAGAAGAGCCTAGGACGAAACTCTTTGAGAAATAGCAACATTTAAGAGATGATAGAAGATATGGAAGAAGACGATGACCAGTGAGGTGTCTGTGGAACCCAAGGCAAGAGTGGATTTCAGGGAGAGAAGAACTACTGGTGTCAGGTTCTCAAGCTGGCCAAGCTATATAAAGACCAGGGGCTTCCCAGAGAGCGCAGTTGGTAAAGAATCCGCCTGCAATGCAGGAGACCTGGGTTCAGTCAAACCTGGGTTTGATCCTGGGTTGGGAAGATCCCATGGAGAAGGGAAAGGCTACCCATTACAGTATTGTGGCCTGGAGAGTTCCATGGACTTATGGCCTGGCATATATAGTCCATGGGGTTGCAAAGAGCTGGACACGGACTGAGCGACTTTCACTTTCACTATAGGAAGCATTGGTTATATATAGCAACATGGAGTTGTAAATTATCTTTGCACAGGATTTCTCAACCTTGGTGCTACTCACATTTTGGGTTGGATAATTCTTCATTGTTGGGATCTCCCCTGTACTTTGTAGGAAGTTTAGCTGCATCCCTGCCCTCTATAAGACACTGGTAGCAATCTCCAGTTGTGACAACCAGATGTGTCTCTGGACATTACCAAATGACCCTGGCTGGTGGGGGCAGGGGGTGAGGAGGAATTACCCCTTTTGAGAATTGCTACCTTAGCAAGAGTGGTTTTGGTAGAAAATTGAACCCAAACTGAAGTAGGGTAATAAGTAATAGAGAAATGGAGACCGGTGACGTGAACAACGATTTAAGAACCTTGATTATGAAGGGTGATTAGAAGTGGGGATGAGGTAAGAAGGGAATGCATGTAGACCAGCGATACAGGTTTTTATTTTTAAGATGGGTGGGAATGGATCATGTTTGTGTACTACTTGGAAGGAAGTGGGGATAACTGGTATTTAAATTCCTTGAAGGAATGGCATCCAGAACACTGGAGGATTTTGCCTCAGAAGAGGAAGAGTGCCTCTTGCATGGTAATCAGAGGTAAGAATAAGTGCAGATGCTGATAAAAGTAGTAACAAATGACTAACATTTATTGGGAGCTTACTATGTACCAAGCACTTAATAAGAAATCAGTGTGTGTTAACTCATTTAATTCTCGTAACAATGCTATGAGGCAAAGAGGTATCGGGAAAAATACTCCCTTTGAATATGAAATCACAGGAGAGGTGAATGGTGTAAATGATTTTGATTGCTACTGGAAGGGGCTTTCAGAAGATGCATTGAGGAACAGAGACTCTGAAAGTTTAAGCAACTTACCCAGTATCACATCTCTAGTTAAGTTACAGAGATCAGATACTAACTTAGAGTGTCTGGCCTTAGTGCCTATGCTCTTAACTACTGTGTATAAGGATTCTTTTTTTTTTAAAAGGATTCTTAGAGATGTCAAGTATTTGGGGGTAATTTTCATCTGATGTGTTTTTTTTTTTTTTTTTCTCTCCCTGAAGAGAAATAATGGTCTACTGAGAGCTGAGGAGGTAATGTGATAGAAAGTTTGAAGAGACTGTAGGAAATGTGACAAGAACAGAGAATGCTTGAAATAACTTGTAGGAAATAGGAAAGTATTGTCACTCAGCACCCATAAAGTTGCAAGAGAACAATAAGGGCTCAGTAAGATAGGAGGCAAGTATTTTCGGGGAACCAGTCTGCAGGTGTGTGAATTCTCTCCACCATAATCAGCAACCTGGTTATAGGATCAGAGGCAATTTGATTCAGGGTTGGGAGTTTTACTAGTCAGGGAGAGAGATGCTAGTGGAAGTATGAGACTAGTGAGGAGAGTGGTTGATGGATGGGATTGGGGCTGAGTAGAAATTTATACAGGGAGAGGGGGCTGGCTAACAGAATGTAGGAGTCAAGAGCTTAGGGTTATTGATTGATGAGATTCAAAAGACTGGTAGTGGAGTTAAAAAGAGCTAGATAGATGGGAAATTGGGTCAGAAAATATTACAGATGTTCATGAGTATTTTGGAGATGGAGCCATTCCTGGGGGTGATGAGGACTAAGTGTGGCCACAGAAATGGCTAGCTGGAAAAAATTAAAAAAAAAAAAAAAAAAGAAATGGCTAGCTGGAGTAACTGGAAGGGAAAAGGTTTTGTAGCTGAGCTTAAGGACCGAAGAGCTTAAGGAGGGTTGTCTGTAGGGATGGTGATAGCAAGACTAAGATTCAGGCAGTGAATGAGAGGAAATAGGGAAGTGGGCTGAGGGTGGGAGACCTAGTTTGAGAGCCAAGACCCTCAGGGAAACAATGACAGGACATTGTGACACTGGAAGGAATGCAGGAGGACAACATCTGCTGTTTCAAGAGGAGGCCCGTTCAAGAGCCAGATGTCAGTTACAACACAGAGATGGGTGAGAAATGTTTGAAGAGGTAGAGTGTAAATCTGTTTTCCCCCATTAGTGGGAGTATCTAGAGATCCCATTAGAAAGGGAGGAGAGAAAGGAGGGGCCTTACATTTTGGATGGTGTCCAAAATCAGCCCCGGCAGATCCGGATGGCTGAGAAGAGTGGGCAGTTCAGGCCTCAGAGAAGTTGCCCCAGCTTGGACTGAGCATGTTTTTAAGAACATTGGGTCTAGGTAGCTCTAGTACTGGGAAGACTGGAATGTGGATGGTCTACCAGATGGTAGACGCTGTATGCAGACCTTTGTGCTCAGTGCTGTCTTAAATCTGGTGAGGGGTGGTGGAATTAGGATGGAGGGCCTGCTGAGCAGAGACTGTGGTGTTTGGCTGAATAATGAGGACCCCCCCCCCCCCGCCCCCGCCGGAGAGATCCAGAAGTGTGGAAGAGGAAGGGTTGGAGATCTGTGGGCAGAGCTTTGCAGGAGTGGAGAGCCTGAAGTATACAGTTAAGGACTCATTTTGTACCCACAGGCTGTTAAAGTGTAAAAATGTTAGTTGCTCAGTTGTATCCAACTCTTTGTGACCCCATGGACTGTAGCCCACCAGGCTCCTCTGTGCATGGAATTCTCCAGGCAAGAATACTGGAGTGGGTAGCCATTCCTTTCTTCAGGGGATCTTCCTGACCCAGGGATCAAACCCCAGGCTGTTTCATTGCAGGCAGATTCTTTGCCATCTGAGCCACCAGGGAAGCCCACTTCACTTTTCACTTGAACCCACTGTTACGGCCCAGGGAAATTTAGGTTAGGATGCTCACTGGTGCAAAACTGCAGAGTGGAGAAAAGAAAAAAAGATCATTTTTCCATCTTTGGCCTTTGTACCATGCTATTAGAGGCAGTGTTGCTTATACACCAGAATAGTGATACTATTCCTTTGGTTTTTACTTAAAATTCTGTGACCCAAAGCATGAATTTATAAGTGGTAGGGCAGGTGGGCAGATAAATCTCAGTGACATACACCATGTTGGATTCAGAATAACCGGACTGCTCTAGAACCTGGAATATGGGGCATTAGAAGGGAGCATTTGTTTCACTTTGGCCTTTCCTGCTCAGTGGGAAGAACTTGACCTCTCATTAGACTGCTCAGTAAGATGGGAGGGTAAATGAAGGTAGCAGAGCTTTTTAAATCTCTGGTGGTCACAGGCTCACATGGCAACACTGAAGAGAGGAATAGAGAAAAGAAATCTCCACTTGAGTGCCTTCTATGGAATACAAGGCACTAGTAGGTTTTGTGTTATTCTGGCTTCCCAGGTGGCACTAGCCAGGTGGTGCTAGTGGTAAAGAACCTGTCTGCCAATGCAGGAGAAGTGAAAGATGCGGGTTTAATCCCCGGGTCGGGAAGATCTCCTGGAGGAGGGCGTGGCAACCCACTCCAATATTCTTGCATGGAGAACCCCATGGTCAGAGGAGCTTGGCAGGCTACGGTCCATAGGGTCGCAAAGAGTGGGACACAACTGAAGCGACTTTGCACATGCGCACGTAATCCTAAGAGCCCTCAGAGGTAGTATACATCATTCCCTTCATTTTGTAGGTGGGGACGGTTCAGTAACTTCTCCACAGTCGAAGATCAAGTGAGTGATGGAACCTAGGACTTGGTTTCAGATTTTTCTGACTCCAGAGTCTGGGCTTTTCCTTTTAATGGAGGACATAGCTTGTTGGGATTGGTGTGACCAGTCCTATTGGCCAAGGAAAGCTGAAGCATTTTGTAAAATGAGGGAGGCACTAAGGCACTTCTTAGAGAGTAAATAGAGTCTCTCAGAGGGAATGACCCTAAGGGAGTTGGAAAGCAGGTGTGGGGCAAGAGACAGCGGAGAGGATGGTTGGTCTTGATTAAGCCTAACTTATCTCTTGACCACCAGTAGGGAAATGGGGGTGGGGAGGGACAAGTTAGTAAGAGGAAATGGCCCAAGAGCCGAGCTCTCCAGGGTTTTCTCCCATGTCCCCCTCAGCAGCCCCCTCTGGACAGAGGCTCCGCTCTGGCTTTGTCGTCACATTCAGACAAAGGACTCGATGTAGGAAGGCAGGCTGGCCATCCAGAGCAGGTTTGCCTCGTGGAAAGGACATGTGGCTGAGAGCAAGGAAGGCCCAGCCAGGAGTGAGGAGATCTGTGTTCCAGTGCCGCTCACGATGAAGGGAACCATCATGGTAGGTAGAGTGATGCTCATTTATTCATGGAAGATAAATACTGATCATTTTCTCAGGCGGGCCTGAGAAGCACCCTTAAGGAAAGAGCAGGGAGGGACTCGACCTAAACAACTGACCTAGTTGGGGGTCTCAGCAAGGATCTGGAGCTGTTTTCTGATCCCTTGTGTCCAGGACCCCTGTGACTTGTGTTTGGGGGATATATATAGAGAGGGTAGGAAGCCAGGGGTATCAGACCCTTTTGGGGGGTTTAGCTTTTTCTGTTGGTCTAACATGGCACTGGACTTTGTAAGAAACAAGGGGTTCAGCTCTGTAAGTTGGAAGTCTTGGATATTTGACTCTTCGGGGTTCTCAGGCTCTTTCCGGAACCTTGTGAACTCCACCTTCAGGCTGGCCTTTGGCATCTCACATACAAACAGAACCTTGTTCTTTAGCTTGTTATGGATCCAGGGATCAATGGAGGCCAAAAGAATTAATGTTTCTTGTAGCTGCATTGAAACAAAGGCCCCGTGGCTGGCTCCCTTCAGGCCAGCCCTGGGTTGGTGGGGGGTGCGGGTGGTGGTAGTTCTGGTCACAGGTCACTCTGGGTCCCAGGGAATGAGGTCAAGGGACAACGTCTAAGGGTTATTCCCCTCCCCTCCCCGCCGGCAGAGGGTGTGTGGTGTGAGGAGAGTGGGAGAGGCTGGAGGAAGAGGAGGGCTGGGATGTCTTACACTCTTCTTCACAGACGCGTTCTTCTCCACATCCAGCATGTCCAGGACCAAGTGGAACACCTGTGGGCTGCGGATCCCCAGGACGCTCTGGCAGAGGCAGGATGAGGGCACCTCAGTAGACGGCCCAGGAAGATGCCCCCATCTACACTCTCTTCCATTCTAGTGCCCTCGTGATGACCCTGTGCCTGGACAGGAGATGTGGCTTCCCAGCTGCTTCCTTACCTTTGAGGGCCTGCCTCTGTACTGGGTTTCGGTACAATTTTTTTCACCAGAAGAGTCAAGATAGTTTCTGTCACATCTGAGCAATGCCCCTCACACCCTTCACCTGTCCCTTCTCCTACCCAGCTCCAGTCCTGCAGAAAAGCTTTCCCTGAACTCCTGGTAGGGCGGGAAGTCTAAAATAAAAAAGCTGGCAAACCACCTCCCCACACTTTGCAGCCCTTTATTCCCCTCAGTAGCTCTCCTGGACTGCCCACTCCACTGGCCATCAACACATCTGGTCAGAGTCGCGGAGCTGGCCTTACCAGAGAGACGACTGCTTCCCGCCGTTCTGTGGCATTTGAGCTCATCAGCTGCCTGAAGAGAAGGGAGTGAGTGTTTTGTGGTCCAGTTAAGGGGACGAGGAGGAAGACTGGCTGCTTCTTACAGTCCAGAGTGAGTCAGGCATAGACTGATGAGTGATGTTAATTTCCTTAACGTCCTTTTCTTGTTTCTTGGGTCAGGAAAGGGACTGGGCCGGGGGGTGGGGGGGGGGGGGAGGGAGGTCGGTACACCAGTTTTTCAAGGGGCACTATGTGATGATCAGGACTGGCATTTGTCCAGAACTTTACCTTTTACCAATCCCTTCCAAGTCCTCATCTTAACTTGAGCTTTAAATAGCAACACTGAGTGGTAGGTATTACCAGCCCCTTTTTTACAGATGAAGAAAAGCCTGGAGGTCAAAGAGTGATTTGGCCAGTGGCCTGGGCGATGCAGCTGAGAACAGGCAGTAGGTTCTTAGCTCTCACTGACCCTCTGTCCCCTTCCCACAGCCTAGGATTTGGCCCTGGCAGCTCCCAGCCCGAGCCACTCACGCCTCCACCAAGTTCAACATCGTGGACTTCATCTTGAGCTCTTCCACAGTTTCAGCAACAGCCTGCCTTATGGCCTGAGGAGAGGTTAAGATGGGACAAGGACTCAGGGATGTGCTCTTAAGTGCTTCCCAAACTTTTTTTTTTTTTTGATGTGGACCTTTTGAATTTGTTACAGTATTGTTTCTATTTCATGTTTTGTTTTTTTTGGCCACAAGACATGTGGGATTCTAGCTCCCTGACCAGGGATTGAACCCACTTCCCCTGCACTGGAAGGTAAGGTCTTAACCACTGGACCATCAACCTTCATTGAGTCTTTACTTTGTGCTGTGTGTATGGTCCTTGCCTCAGGGAGCTCATGGTCTGGTGGGGGAAGCAGACAAGTGAACAGGCAGTCAGACTCCTGAACTAAATGTAAGGGCAATAGGAGGGTCTCCTAGTTCAGTCTGGGTAACAGGAAGACTTCCTGGAGGAAGTGATGCTGCAGCTGAAACCTGAAGCATGGATAGGAGTTAACTAGGCTGAGAGGCTGGGGGCCAGCTTCCCTGGGCAGAGGGAGAGCAGGTACAAAAGCCTGGAGGCAGGAGAGAGTGCAGAGATATTAGGGAACAGAAAATAGTTCAGTTTAGCTAGGTGACCGTACAGAGTCTTCAGAGTGGGACACTGAGTAATTATACTGGGACCACGGGTGTAAGTCAGGACAGGGTGCTCCTAAGCACTGCTGGTGCGTGGCTGGGCACGAGTGTGGTGAGGCTGGAGAGTCAGGCGGGCCTTGGGCGGTGAAGGGCTATGTAAGCCCTCCTGAGAGCTTGGGGAGTAACTGAGAAGTTCTCTGCAGTGGTGAGCCGCAATCTGATTCACGGCTTAGGAAAATGTCTTTAGCAGTTCTGTGGCTGGCTTTGCAGCAAGCTGTAAGAGAGGTAAAAGCCAGGGAGGCAGGGTGATTCTGCTGGTGGCGATGGGAAGGCTTCCCATAGGAGGTGTGGCCTGGGCTGGCCTGGAAGGGGCGGCCGTATTCTAGTAGGCAGTAGGAGAGAGGAGCTCACTAGCGGAACTGAGAGCAGAGGCAGTCTCCCAGCTTTTGGAGGGGAGGAATGGTAGGGCATTCTCAGCTGAGGAGCTGCCCGCAGAGGCCAGACGGCGTGGAGACGGGCGTGTTCTGGTGAGTGTGATGCATGCCTCGGGGCATGCGTACACAGAAGAGCTATACACGACGGATCTTAAAGACCCAGATAACCATGACGGTGTGATCTGGAGCCAGAGGAATATCAATAACCTCAGATATGCCGATGACACCCATGACAGAAAGCAAAGAGGAACGGAAGAGCCTCTTGCTGAAAGTCAAAGAGAAGAGTGAAAAAGCTGGCTTAAAACTCAACATTCAGAAAACTAAGATCATGGCATCCAGTCCCATCACTTCATGGCAAATAGATGGGGAAACAATGGAAACAGTGACAGACTATTTTCTTGGGCGCCAAAATCTCTGCAGATGGTGACTGCAGTCATGAAATCAAAAGACACTTGCTCCTTGGAAGAAAGCTATGACCAACCTAGACAGCATGTTAAAAAGCAGAAACATTAGTTTACTGACAAAGGTTCACATAGTCAAAGCTATGGTTTTTCCAGTAGTTGTGTATGGATGTGAGAGTTGGACAATAAGGAAAGCTGAGTGCTGAAGAATTGATGCTTTTGAACTGGTGTTGGAGAAGACTCTTGAGAATCCCTTGGACTGCAAGGAGATCAAACCAGTCAATCCTAAATGAAGTCAGTCCTGAATATTCATTGGAAGGACTGATGCTGAAGCTGAAGCTCCAATACTTTGGCTACCTGATACGAAGAAGTGACTCATTGGAAAATACCCTAATGTTGGGAAAGATTGCAGGCAGGAAGAGAAGGGGACGATAGAGGATGAGGTGGTAGATGGCATTATTGACTCAATGGACATGAATTTGAGCAATCTCCAGGAGTTGGTGATGGACAGGGAAGTCTGGCTTGCTGCAGTCCATTGCGTTGCAAAGTGTTGGACAGAACTGAGCGACTGAACTGAACTGATCTTTGGGGGGCAGTGTGGTGGGAGCCAAGGCAGGGTGGGGGTCCTTTAGAGAAAGGTGAAGAGACAGGTTTGGGCTGCCTGGGCTTGGGAGCGTTGGTCTCACTTACAAAGAAGGGTTCGTTATATGTCTTCTTCCTGAGTAGGTCAAATGTGAGTTCTTCCAGACCATGTGCCTGGATCTGTTCCAGCCCAATGGCCTTGAGCATCTGGGTGGCTTCAAAACGGTGCTGAGGGCAGACACAAAGGACAGACCACCTTCCTCATCTCCCAGCACACCCTTGTGCTGGAGCAGGAAGGGTACTAGGCAGTTAGCTTACCTCCAGGACGCTGGAACAGGACAGCTGGTCCAGGATGCTCCTGACAACTGTGGCTGAGTGCACACCCATTATCTTGACCAGCACAGTGAGTGCCTGTGGGGGTGGGCAGGGCAGGGCGGGGTATACCAGACCAAGAGGCATTTGGGTGGCCACGCGCGCTTGAGGGCTAGGACTCGCAGGAAACAGGCAGAGTCCTTTCTCCCCCCTCTTGGCCTCATGAGTGAGGGCACATGTGCACACACGTGGGTGAATGGAATATACACAGGTCTGTGTACATTTGTGCCCGTGTGACCCACAGACATTCACAGACACACAGAGGAGCCTGCGGTGCTCCCTGCCGAAGCTCCTTTTCTCTGGGATGAGGATGGCAGGGTCCAGGGCCCACCAGAGTCAGCACCGTTTCCCCGGGGCTCCCCAGGGAGCCCGGCCGCGCGCCCTCACACCTTCATCTGCTGGGTCTTCGGCCCTTGGCGCAGGCACTGCAGCAAGTGCTCGCGGGCCACGTTGCTGTAGGGCCTCAGGGACCCCAAGCACAGGGCCGCCTCCGCCGCCGCCTTGTGCCCTGACTTCTTTATCAGCATCAGTAGCGCCAGCGCCAGCTTCTCTTCATCCTCCACCTGAGTCCTCTTGAGAGGGAGACAGGGCGGTTGGACTAGGTTTCTGGTCAGGCTTTGTTAGGAGGGCAATTCATGACTGCTTCCAGACCATTCTCCCTCTTCTCCAGAAGGAATCTCCTGTCAAGAGCTTAGTTTACCCACTTCCCTTCTTGCTGCCATCTGCTTGCTCCCAGCTCACATCCTTTCACTTCTCTATGACTTTTTCTTGTGGGTGGGTCAGCATTACTCTCTTTAATACCTCTGCTGTCTCAGCTCTTGGCATTTGAAAAAAATATACAGGTCATTGATGCCTCTCCTCTCATAACCTTGTCCTCGGCACTATGTCAGTCATTAATTCCCGCAGAGAGACTTTATCGTGACCTGTTACTGCACCTTCTCTATGACTCCCTCTCCTCCTGTCCTTCTGGTTCTCCTCTGATGTCAGCAGTTATTGTTATACCTACTGTAGAGTACCGGGAAATCTACTCAGTGCTGTGTGATGACCTAAATGGGCAGGAAATCCAAAAAAGTGTGTATGGGGCTTCCCTGGGGCCCAGTGGTAAAGAACCCGCCTGCCAATGCAGGAGACATGGGTTCGATCCCTGGGTTGGGAAGATCCCCTGGAAAGGGAAATGGCAACCCACTCCAGTATTCTTTTCTGGAAGATCCAATGGACAGGGGAGCCTGGTGGGCTGCAGTCCATGGAGCTGCCAAAGAGTTGGACATGTTTTGTCCAAGTTTGTTGACTAAACAACAGCAATATGTATGAATGACTGATTCACTTTGCTGTACAGTGGAAACTTAGCATTGTAAAGCAACTGTATGCCAATGAATTTTTTTAAAAGGGGTGCATTAAATAGCTTTACTTTGAACTTATTTCATTACCTGTATGTGAATATATATGTGGGTTAGTTATTCATGTATTTTTTTCTATCGTAAATTGTCTATAAAAGTTCCTTACATTTGTATAGTGTGTTCAGAGTGCTTTTATTTATTCTTATTGGTTTTTTTTTTTATTCTTACTGTTAATTGAATTCTTCTAAACAGGAATTGGAGTTTTTACTATCTAGTTGGCTGTTACATAAAAGATGAGTTCTTTTATGTAAGTATAGATGTACATGCGGGGGATTGTGAGGGATTATAAAAGTACATGGTCAGATCTATCACTTAGGCATTTCCTGTTATCTCCATTGCTTTTTTATTTTTTAAACTTTTCTTAATGAAATAATTTATCTGTAATTTTTATATTCTTTACTTTCAAATCCTTATAAATAAAAATGAAGTGAATGTTTTTTGAATATTTAATGCTAATATCACTCTATTTAAAAAGTTGTTGGACTGCACAAAGACTAACAATTCATCGAGCAACTTTGCCCTCCTCCTCACTTTCTTGCCTTTTTACCCAGCTTCAATTCCATGGTCCCTGAAATCCTTTACCCCCTTTATTGTACTCAGCTCCCCACCGAGTCTATGCCTGCACTTCCCAGAGGAAAACAAAGTTACGATGGCTAATCTTGCTTGAAGTATATGAACACACACGTTATGTAGGCCCTTAATGATGCTTGATGGTCAGACTGCTTTTCCCTGGGCAGTTCTCTTTCCCACCTTCCTAATTCATATTCCTTCCTCTGGACCCTCTAGCACTTCTTCCTCCATTCTCTTTAAGTTGATGACCTTGCTCCCTACTTTACTGAGCAAAATAAAAGCAACTAGAAAAGAAGTTCCAGAGACACTACCACTTGTGTCCAACTTCCAATACCTGAACCCATATTTCTTCCTTTCCACATTACTGTGGACCATGACTATCTAAAAAAGTCAATCTTGGGGACTTTCCTGGTGGTCTGGTGGCTAGGATTGCACACTCCCATTGTAGAGGGCCTGGTTTCGATCTCTGGTCAGGAGACTAGATCCCACATGTTGCAACCAAGAGTCTCCATGCAACTAAAGATCCCGCATGCCACAACTAAGACTTGGTGCAGCCAAATAAATAAAAATATTGAAAAAAATAAAGTCAATCTCTCATGTGTTTACTCCCATCCCTTCTCATCTTCTCAAGAACATTGCTGCACAATTCTTCCCACCCCCTTCAAAATGATCATTTTCCTCACGACTGGATCGTTACTCCTCAGCATCGAAACATGCTGTTATTTTCTCTTTTTCTAGAATTTATCCCTGCTGCTGACTACAGCTCTGTCCAGGAAAACTTGGACAGTTGCCCATTCTTGCCATCTTGCACTTCTTTCCTCCAATTTTCTCTTAACTCTACCCCATTCAGACTTTCACTGCCCCATCAGAAGAGTTCTTATTAGGATAATCAATGATCCCCACACGGTTAAATCCATTGTGTGGATTCTCAGTCCTTATACTATTTGATATGGTTGATTTGTCTCCTTTCCTTGATAAATGTTCTTCACTTGATTTTCAGAATATCATACTATTGGTTGTCTTCCTACCTGTGGACTACTTCTTAGTATTCACTGGTTCTTCCTCTTATCCCTGACCTCTTAACACTGGGCTGCCCCAAGTCTTGATTCTTGGTTCTTAGTGATCTCATCTCATTGAATGACATGATATGCTACCAACTCATAAATTTCTTCCATTAGTTCAGGTTTCTGAACTCCAGATTGTATATCCTGCTGCTTATATGTTGTTTCTTTTAGATGTACAGAAGACATCACAAACATAACTTGTCCAAAATTGGACTTCTGATATTACCTCCAAGCCTGTTCCATATGTAGCTTTTTCCATCTTGAAGTGAAGTCATGTCCCCATGGACTATACAGTCCATGGATTTCTCCAGGCCAGAATACTGGAGTGGGTAGCCTTTCCCTTCTCCAGGGGATCTTCCTAACTCAGGGATAGAACCCAGGTTTGATTGAACCCAGGTCTCTGGCACTGCCGTCAGATTCTTTACCAGCTGAGCCACAAGGGAAGCCCAAGAATATTGGAGTGGATAGCCTATCCTGTCTCCAGGGGATCTTCCTGACCCAGGAATCGAACTGGGGTCTTCTGGCATTGCAGGCAGATTCTTTACCAACTGAGCTATCAGGGAAACTCATTCTCCATCTTAGTTGATGACAACTCCATCCTTTCAATTTCAAGGCCAAAAGCCTTGGCTTCCTCCTTGTTGCCTCACTTTCTCTTACAGTTCACATTTAACCTGTCAGAGTTTTACTTTAAAAATATGTGCAGGGGATTTCCCTTGTGGTCCAGTGGCTGAGACTCCACACTCCCAATGAAGGGGGCCTGGGTTTGATCCCTGTTCAGGGAACTAGATCCCACATGCTGCAACTACAAGATCCTGCATGCTGCAACTAAGATCCGACACAGCCAAAACATACCAACAAATATTAATACTTATGTACATATTCAGAACTTAATAGCTGCTTACCAGCCCCACTGCAACCACTATGGCCCAAGCCACCATCGTGTCCCACCAGGATTGCTTTAACAACTCCTAACTGGTCTCTCTGCTTCCACTTTTGTCTTTCATCCCCTGCCCATCTTTCTTCAACATAGCAGTCAGAGTGAACTCTTTTTTTGGCCACTGTGCCACATGAGGGATCTTAGTTCCCTGACCAGGGATCAACCAGGGACTGAATCCAGGCCCCTTGCACCTGGGAGCACAGAGCCCTAACCACTGGACCACCAGGAAAGTCTGCCAGAGTGACCTTTTGAAACATAAGTTAGATCACATCATTGCTTTGTTCAAAAACCTATTCCACTCAGAAGAAAAGCTCAAGTACTTAAAAGTCATCCAGAAGGCCACATATGCTCTAGTCTCCTGTTAACGTCTTTGACCCAACTTCATTTCCTCCTGCTCTCTCTGTTCCCACTCCACTTCTGTCACATGGCCTCCTTGCTGTTCCTTGCCCATACCAAGCCTGCCCCTGCCTTCGGGACTTTGCTTCAATCCTTCCTATGCTGGGAATGCCTTCTCTCAGATATCTGCAAGGCTCACCCCTCACCTTCGTGCTTGAGCTCAAACGACAACTTCCACATGAGGCCTCCCCTGTCCTCCGTGTTTAAAATTGCAACTTATTCCATCTGCACTCAGCATTCCTGATCACTCTCATCACTCTACATAGCTCTTCCATTACCCTTGCTGTATCTAACATACTGTATAATGAAATTTACTGGTTGTTATGTGTCTTCCCAGGCTTCCCTTGTGGCTCAGCTGGTAAAGAATCTGCTGGCAATGCAGGAGACCTGGGTTCAATCCCTGGGTTGGGAAGATCCCCTGGGGAAGGGAAAGGCTACCCATTCCAATATTCTGGCCTGGAGAATCCATGGACTGTATAGTCCGTGGGGTCACAAAGAGTCAGACATAACTGAGTGACGTTTACTTTCACGTGTCTCCCCTCCACCCTCCCCTCACCCCACTGGAATGTAAGCTCTACAAAAGCTGAGATCTCTGCCTGCTTTGGTTTGCTGACGTATCCAAAGGGCCTAGGATGGTGTCTGGCCCATGATAGCTGTTCAATATATGTTTGTTGAGTAAGCGGATGTAATGAATTCTGTTTCATGTGGAGCAATGATGGGGTCAAAGTAAGAGGACCCTAAAGGGGAAAAATCTCAAGTAGTGTCAGCAGACTTTCTTGGTCTCTGTCCCCTCTGGGCAGAGGTTTTCCTTTAACAGTTATTTTAAGGATGATGATAATGATGATGCGTGGTCACTGAAAGAGCATAGGCGCTGGGACTTCCATGGCAGAGCAGTGACTAAGACTCCACGCTCCCAGTGCAGTGGGCCCAGGTTCAATCCCTGAATGGGGAACTAGATCCCACATGCCACAACTAAGAGTGTGCAGGGTGCAAATAAGACCTGGTGCAGCCAAATAAATAAACAAATAAATATATAAACATATATATATATGAATCTAGGCATTGAAGTAGGTGCTTTACATATATTATCTCATTTAATCTTCTCAACGATGCTATGACTACTATATCCATTTTAGAGATGGACAAATGACAACTCTGAAAGCTGGCTTTTCAGAGGTGGTATGACCAGTTCCAGGGCTACACCGATGATTCTGTCCAGGGAACCTATTCCACAGGGGACTCCACAAGGACATCGTCCCCCCCATCAGAGCTAGAAGCTAGGTTACACCCTCCCCGGCTTAACCCCAGCCAGCACCATTGATGACCGGTCCGACCTTGCCCCAGGGACTGACTCCCCCCCCAGTCACCTGATCTCTGGGGACAGTAGCCCAGGAATTCAGAGCTGCCCGAAGTGCTATCAGAGTATCCATCTTCTGCCCCTCATTTTGTCCCTTCAACTTCTTGATGAGAGTCTGGATCACGTCCTTTTTCAGGCATCCTGGGCAGGGAGGGGCCTCAGGTCAGGGTGGAGCCTCTGGGGCTGCTCCTCTCTGCCAGAATCCACCTGCATCCACTGCATCCTCATGACTTTGGTTCCAAGGACTAGGTCCCACGGTCGCCCGTCCCCCCAGGACCCCAGAGCAGCTGGCTAAGCATGACCGCAGTTCCCAGAGCCCGCTCTCCGTATTCCTCCTACCTCTTCTCCCTTTTCACCCCACCTTTCTCTCTCTGCCCAACAATCCCTCGGATAATTCCCAGACCTGCCAATGGCTAGGTTGCAGTGGAGGGGGGCCGTCCACTCCCTTCTGTCCTTCCCTAAAGGTGGATTTCGGCTACGCTGCCTCCTTCCTCACCTGACCCTACTGCCACCCGGGGGAGGACCTACTCACCCAGGATGGCCAGGGCTCGACAGGCCTCATACTTCACTTTCTCCGGACCGGCTTGGGCCTGATTTAAGAGGTAGGGGGTGGGAACATGCCCTAAGGTGGTAGAACATCAGGAGTGTTCAGGATCATCTCAGCTTAACTTTTCATTTTACAGATGAGGAAACCGAGGCCTAGAGAGGGACCTGTTTATGCTCAAACATGGGGTGCAGGCAGGGCGATGCGATGGAAGGACCATAACTTAGGAGTAAGACTTGTTCACATCCCTATCCGGGTCTGAGCCACGAGGCCTGGGGCAGGTCACCTGGCCTCTCGGAGCTTCCATTCTCTCATTAGAAAAATGCAGCTACTGATACCTAGTTCTAGTACCAAAGGATTTAAATGAGATTAAGGGTAAGAACACAGCCCACCCCCAGCCCCAAAGTCAACTTCTCTGTCAGACAAAGGGGATCTTCAGAGCCCCCCTTCCCCATCCATTAAGATCAAGCTGCCCTTTAAAGAAGACAAGGGCATTAGCTGGGCACAGGCCGCAAAAGGTGGCTGCCTCCTTCCAGCATCGGCCCCATCGTCCTCGACCCTGGTGGGCCTTGTCTGTGCTCAGGTGCCAAGGCTCTATAGACCGCGGGCCCTGTGTCCTCCTCTCCTGGACTCCGTGCAGCCCCAGACTCACCACCTGCCACAGTGCGTCCATGACAAACTTGTCTCTGACTCCCAGGCACCCCAGAGCCTGCAGGAACGGGGGAGAGGAAAAGGAAGCGAGCCTGGACACCACTGCCAGGAGCTGCCACCTTCTGGACACTGCTGGAGGTTGTTCTTGGAACATCAGTCCTCCCCGCGCTCCACCTCCAGCATCTTTCTCCTCTCCCCAGCTCAGTCAACTCCTACCTGGCCTGTAGCCACACCCCTCTACCCTTGCTACTTCTCACCTGTGCTGCGTAGAGCTGCTCATCCTCCCTGGGAGATTTCAGGCTTTCTGTGAGTTCCTGCCCATCCATGGAAGCCAGTGGAAGGGAAGAAAGGGACAAAGACAGTTCTACCACGCTTCTTTCAAAGTGGAAGGAGCTCACCCAATCCACTCTCCTCCCCCCACCCTGCTCCATTTTGCCAGCAGGGTCTGAGGGTGGAAGGATGGTGTGAGCCCGAGGTAAAGGCATCCTCAGAAAGAGTCTTCCCATTCTGCCCAGGCCCCCGCCATGGCCCCTGACCTTTAACCTTTGCCACTTCAGGGGATCCCCAGCAGGGTCTAAGGGCTTGGACTCCACCGGAGGCCTGCGAGTCAGCTTGCTCATGGGGAGATGGAGCTTTTGGCTGAGGGCACCCTCCTTGAGGTACCTCGGGAGAAATCACACAGGTAGCCCTGGCCCCCTCGTTCCCTTCCTCCTCATTTCACAGACTCTCCTCTGCGTCTGGTCCTCAGCCCTGCTCAGATCAGCTTCCTTCTACCCCAGGGTCTCCTCTGGGGTCTGTAGGATGATTTGCATCCACCCCCCCCAACAGCCCCATCCACCCCTTTCTTCTCTTTCCGTCCTTTCCTAGAAGATGGGGAGGGCGTGGAGAACAGGAAGGATTGAAACACACCTGGGATGATCTCTCATTTTCCTCAGTATCTTCTGGGACTCCCGCTCCTTTCGGCGATCATACAGGGCATACCAGTGCGTGTAGATCTCGGGCTTCTTGTAGTAGCAGTAAGGTACGGCATTCGGCTTGCTCGCGTGCTCCCTCCAGCACTCCGGACTTGGGGGGAGCTCTTCCTTTGGTGCCTGGAGGCGGGTGTGAGTGGTGGAGCAGCCATAGGGGACGTTTCTCAGCCAGGAAGAGGGCCAGGGTAAGAAGGGACTAGACGAGGGAAACACCCTTCAGCCTCTTGTCCGAGCTGAAGACACAGCCACCTCCTTGCCAGCTGTGTGACCCAGGCAAGTGACTTTACCCTTGCAAGTCTTCAGTCATCTCATCTGCAAAATGGGGCTAATCGTCCTTGTTCTGCACCCCTCCCAAGGTGGTCGTGAACGACTAACGACATAAAGTGTGGGAAACCGTTGTTGGTCTGTGAATTGATCTGAGTACAGTTGGCCCTCTGTAGCCACAGGTTCCACACCCATGGATTCAACCAACCATGGGTTCAAAATATTTGGGGAAAAAAAAATGCTCAGAAGTTCCAAAAAGCAAAACTTGAATTTGCCATGTACCTGGTAACTATTTACATACCACTTACATTATAAATAATCTAGAGAGGATGTGTGTAGGCTATATGCAAACACCACTCCATTTTATACAACAGACTTGAGTATCCGTGGAGTTTGGTATCTCCTGTGGATACCAAGGGACAACTGTCTACAGTTCAGTTAGCTGAGAATCTCAAGGGACTTTGAGAAAGTCATCTGGGGACTCCCCTGGTGGTCCAGTGGATAAGAATCTGCCTGCCAATGCAGGGGACACAGGCTTGATCGCTGGTCTGGGAAGATCCCGCATATCAAGGAGCAACTAAGCCTGTGTGCCACGGCTACAGAGCCTGCGCTCTGGAGCCCATGAGCCGCAGCAAGAGGGGCCACCGCAGTGAGAAGCCCACGGTGAAGAGTAGCTCTCACTTCCCATGACTAGAGAAAGCCCGCGTGCAACAGTGAAGACCTTGTGCAACTAAAAAAAAAATGTCGTCTGGGCAAGGAGATGAAGAGGCCAGGGACACGGGAGATGTGGAGTAGAGAGGGGTATTTTGGGCCCCCGCTCATTCGCTCAGGCATTCAACAGATTTTTATTGAGCACCTACTATGTGCCAAGCACTCGGTGCTGGGGAGACAGTTATGCCTGTCCTCATGGAACTTAATAGTTTCATTGGAAAAACAGGATTTCTTCAAATAATCTATCTTAGACACGTGTGAAACTGAAGCTCTGGTTGTGGCCAAGGGTTTTGGATGGGTCAGGGGATTTCTCTGAAGACTTGATGAGGATTCATTCTTGTCTCTTCTCAAGGCTCTCTTTCTCTACAACTCTCTGAAAAAGGGCTTCAGCTAGTGGTTCCCAGTGGGGTGACCGAGATGATCATAATGAGTTTGCAGATGATTGTCATGCCTTAAGAAAATGGGACATTGACTCACTGTAAGTAGGGTTGTCAGATTTTGTAAGGACCAAGCAAATAAAAAACAGGATTGAGACTTCCCTGGTGATCCACTGGCTACAATTCCAAGCTTTCATGGCAGGGGACCTGGCAGTGGGGGGCGGTGGTCAATCCCTGGTCAGGGAATTAGATCCCACATGCCACAACTAAGACCCAGTGCAGCCAAATAAATCAGCTTCTCTACTTCAATTAAGAGCAAACAAACAAACAAAAAAACCCCCAGGATGTCCCATTGAATTCTGATTCCAGGCAGCGAAGGCAATATTTAGGACATAGGCATATTGAAAAAAAGTCATTGTTTATCTGAAATTCAAAAATTAATCATTATTAAGCAACTGCCTGCACAGCCAAAACCTTACAGATGTTATCTCACAGCCACTAGACAAAGGGAGTGGGGTAGGGCTTGGCTGTGACAGAGGCTACTCCTGCGGTTCAGAGAGGGAAAGCCACTTGTCCAAGGTCACTCAGAGTTAGTGGCAGCCCCAGGGGTGAGAGGAGAGTTCTAAGCGTGTGTTCGTGTTAGCCACTCAGTCGTGTCCGACTCTTTGCGGCCCCATGGACTGTAGCCCGCCAGGCTCCCCTGTCCATGGATTTCTCCAGGCAAGATTACTAGTGTGGGTGGCCATCCCCTTCTCCAGGGGATCTTCCCGACCTAGGGATCGAACCCGGGTCCCCTGCACTGGCAGGTGGATTCTTTACCGTCTGAGCCACCAGGGGAGCCCGCAGCGTTCTATGAACCAGCCTTAATGGGAAGGGGTGGTCTGCTGACCCTCCTCCCCCAACAAGGCTCCCAGGGTGGCGGAAGTCGGGGGTCTTACCTGGTGACAGGATAAGGGCAGTAAGACGGGAGCTGCAGCTCTTCTGAGTTCTGTGGTGCAAAGAGCCCGAATGGACAAGGGTGAGCTGAAGAGCTGTCCTTCCGGGCATTCACTTATCAAGCATTAGCATTTAACTGACCTGATACCGGGCACCAGAGAGGTAAAGAAGCCATGATTCCTGTCCTTAAGGGACTCGTATGTTTCTGGTGTCTTGGTCTGTGGAATAGCAGGATTACCACAGCCTGGGAGCTTCTCAGAAATGCAGAATCTCTCAGGCCTACTAAGTCAGGATCTTTATTTCAGTAAGATTCCTACGCATGTTGAAATTGGAGACACACTGGTCTGACAGGGTGGTTCTCATCCCTGGCTGCGTATTAGAATTATTTAAGGGAATTTTTTAACATGCCTCAGTCCTGCATCAGACTAATTGAATCAGATTGTCCAAGGAAGGGACCTAGGCATTTTAGAAAGCTTCCCAAAGGATTCTAATGTGCGGTTAATGGTAAAAATGCTCAGTGGTTCTCAAACTTCAGTGGCACTGGAAAAAAACTGTAAATCTTGTTTTTTGTTTGCTTGTTTTGGGCACGCTGAGTGGCATGTGGGATCTTAGTTCCCTGACCAGGGATTGCAGTGGACGCAGAGTCTTAACTACTGGACCACCAAGGAAGTTCCTGGAGGGCTTATTAAAATGCAGATTTCCTTATCCCCAGATGAAGACTCATCCCCAGAGTAACTCTGGGGTGTGGTCTGAGAATTCACTTTTTGGGTGGGGTGTGTGGTGTACACCGCACATGGGATCTTAGTTCCCTGACCAGGGATCGAACCTCTGCCCTCTGTATTGGTGGCACAGAATCAACCTCTGGATCGCCAGGTAAGTCCTGAGAAGTTGCATTTCTAATGAGATACTGATGCTGCTGCTCTTGGGAACATATTTTGGGAATCACTGGTCTACTGGTGAGATAGAACCGTTTACTGGGGATTCACGAAGGGAAATAAATGTGAGGATGGATAAAGGCATAGGTGGTTTCGATGAGGGGTCCTAAACTGGTGGGGAGGAGCAGGGAGGGTTTCCAGAGGAGATTATCTACAAGCTAAGTCTTCAGTGCAAGTAGGAGAGGTAGCCAGACAGATGAGAGGAAGGACAGTGGGCAAGAGGAGCACCTTGAAACCTTGGAGTTGTGAGGGTGCAGAGCAGACGAGGAAGCAGAAGCTGGGGCGTCACAGAGACATCCCGCCTTAGAGGGCCCTGGGAACTTACCTTGAGGGGTGTACGGAGCCTTGGAAGTACCCAAGGATCCGCCCTGACTCTTCCCATAGACTTGCTGACATCACCCGGACTCCTGCCTGGGACTGGGGGCCAGGGAGCTTTCCTTTCCAGGTCCCTATCCCCGACTCCACTCCTGTCCATTCTAACCTCACCTTTGGTCCTTCCTGGATATTCCAGCCATGGGCACTTGAACATCGCCCTGCTGATGTCAGAGATGTCAACTGATTTTTCGTAGGCCATCCTCTTCTCCTGCGGGGCGGGGGGCAGAGGGAACCTGGGTGGGCGAGGGGACTACAGGGACTGCTCCCTTGTGAGAGTTGGGGCAGAGCTCGGGGAGACCTGTCATCTGTGGCACAAGAGGGACTAGTGAGGCGTCCGGGCTTCTAGGGCTAGAAGCCTCCGAGTGTTGAGTGAGCAGATCACCTAGGTGCATGGAACACTATGGTTCTACTCTGGAGCCCCAGCCCTGGCATCTACTGGCCTGTAGCTTGAGCTAGTCGCTTTCCCTCTGGGAACTTCACTTTCCTCATCTGAAAGGAGGAAAGCTATGCCTGTCTGGCGAGCTCGAGGGGCAGTGGTGAGGCATAAATTAGAAAAGAAAGTCAAAGCACTTAATGAAACTCAAGCTCACATAGCCCTTGTTATTTGTCTCCTCTGAAGTGTTTATTTTTTTTTTAAATTTTCAAAAACTTTTCCTTTTGTATTGGGGTATAGCCAGTTAACAAAAAATGGTATGCCAATATAGTATATTAATGCATATATATGGAATTTAGAAAAATGGTAATGATGACCCTATCTGCAAGACAGCAAAAGAGACACAGATGTAAAGAACAGACTTTTGGACTCTGTGGGTGAAGGCGAGGATGGGATGATTTGAGAGAATAGCATTGAAACATATATATTATCATATGTGGAATAGATCGCCAGTCAGGTTCCATGCATGAGACAGGGCACTCAGGGCTGGTGCACTGGGATGACCCTGAGGGATGGGATGGGGAGGGAGGTGGGAGGGGGGTTCAGGATGGGGACACATGTACACCCATGGCTGATTCATGTCAATGTATGGCAAAACCCACCACAATATTGTAAAGTAATTAGCCTCCAATTAAAATAAATATAATTAAAGAACAAACAAACAAACAATGGTGTGATGGTCTCAGGTGAACAGGGAAGGGACTCAGCCATGCGTATACATGCGCCCATTCTCCCCCAAACGCCCTCCCATCCAGGCTGCCATATAACATTGAGCAGAGTTCCCTGTGCTGTCCAGGAGGTCCTTGTTGATTATCCATTGTAAATATAGCAGTGTGTACATGTCCATCTCAAACTCCTTAACTATCCCTTCTCCCGATCAGACACATACCTCCTTCTTTGGCGGCAAGAGATAGAACTCTTTTGGTTGTTGTTCATGAACACATTTATTTCATTTTAGGAAAAAATGTGAGTTTTTAAAACTATATGAGGACTTCCCTGGTGGTCTGTTTTGCTAAAAGTTTTACTTTTGTTTTAGGTTTGAAGTCTTTGTTAACAAAATAAACCACTTGATACAAACACACAATATGCGATTCCGATATTTAATAGAGAATTGTTTGGCTTAATTTCAATATGCAGTCACGGAAAGTAAAATAAAAAGAACAGGAAAAGGTAATAGCATATACATCACCAACTTGGGCTGAAAACCTGCATCCAGACTTGAATGCTGGGAAGTTCCAGATGACAGCAATCTGAAGCCTGAACAAGACTACCTCCATTTTAATTTTCCTAACATGGTCTGGTGGTTAAGACTCCATGCTTGCTTTTCAGGGGACACAGTTTCGATTCCTGATTAGGAAACTAAGATCCCACATGCTGCTTGTGTGCTGCCAAAAATTAAAAAATAAAAGTAAAAGAAACCCTTGGACTATTAAAAAAAATATGAACAGCAATAATAAAAATGCAAATGTGGATAGACACTCAATTAACATTGATAAGTGGAAATGTTATCTCAAAGTCTATCAGCTGTACATCGGCTTGCATTGCCACCAGCAGCCCCCGGCTGTAGTCCTGCTTGCTGAGCCTCTGCTTCTGGTTGAAGGTTCTGTGTCATTTGTACCACAGAGAACTCCTTTGATTGCTTGCAGTGATTGCTACACCGCACCCCAATGCTCAGCACACAAGGGGCAGCTCGCTCTGAGAAACCGCGGCTGCTAAGTACTCCGACGGGACTATCACTTCCAGTAAACGGACATCACATGCCTTGATGTGCCACGTTAAGAAAGACAGCGTCACCTTGTGGTGGAAACTTTTCAAGCTGACTCTCCTTATGAAGAAGCAAGCAGACAAACCCCTCTTAAAAAATATTCTACAAAAATCCAATCTGAATTCCTACGAAAATAACAATGTACTTAAAGACAAAGTCTGTTAAAGGACATGTTAGCTAAATTCAATATGTACTTGAAATTGGGTCCTGGATTAAAAAAAACAGTGACTATAAAGGGCGTTACTGAACAGTTGTGAGGATTTGATCATGGATGGTATGTGAGAAATTAATACCTTACCAGTGTTAAATGCTACTCATTCTGTGCTTCTGTAGAATGTCTTATTACTAGGAGATGTATGCGAACTGTTAAGGGGGAAATGATATCTCATCTGCAACATTTATTTCAGAAAGAAATATGTATGCCAACCACCCATATGACACATGTGTGTCACACACACATATTTGCACAGATAAAATGTGTATGACAACCATCCATATATGTGTCACGCAGGCACACACAGACACATATGCACAGATAAAGCACATAGATAAAGTAATATTTGAATCTAGATGGAGAGTATATTCTTGCAAATTTCAGTAGGTTTGAAATTTTGCAGATTGAAGATGGAAGAAAAAAAAACACATCAGCTTTGGCATTGGACCTTGGACCTGGTGGGTCTAAATGTTCATTGTACCCTCTCCCATGCCCCATTTTTTTTTTTTTTTTTTGCTTTGAGGCCTTGGGCAAGTTATTTCCATCTCCTGCCAAGGGTTTTCCCCCCACTATAAACAGGGTTAGTAATACCCTGTCCCAAAGGGTTGTGAGGATGACGGATGGTGGATGTAAGGGGCTGGCAGTGCCTGGCACAGAAGGAGTGCTCAGTCAACACCAGCTTTAATTATGAACATATATTTTGCTAAAACAGGCTCACAGGGAGGAACACACCAATGGGAAAGTTGGAATACTCCCACCTGCAAAGTGCTGGTACCGTTGCAGAAAACCACAAAATCCCCCCTTCTCTTTATTTGAAAGAACTGAGGTGTTTGGGAGCACCATGAAAACCCATTCCAGGGGCTTAAAGAAACCCACTGCAGGTAAGGAGTTGGGTGGGCTTGGGAGGAAGCCAGCAGAGTAGGCAGAAGGGTCAACCATCATCTGGGGAAGCAGGGAGGGGTGCGGCAGGGAGGGACAGAAACTCTTGGGGCTCTGGGGCTGGGAGATATGACTGTGGTCTTCGCTTGGAGTAGAAAAGCCACTGGTCACTTTATCTGCGCTGTCCTGCCCAATGCCTTCTCACAGAGCCTGCTCCCCTGGCTCTGCTCACAGCCCCCAGATCCAGGCTGGACGCCCAACGGGACAAGCCCTGGATCCAAGGCTTGGCTCATGAGGGAGGGGGGTGGTTCTGGAGAGGAAATCAAACCAAGAGCCAGCTTTGTGATCGCTTTGAGAATTTTAATGAAAAGCTGATTTCTCCACATTTGCCAGTCCAGCCTTCCCCAGGGAGCGGCCGAGATGGGGGCTCTGGTCACGGGCCATGACGTGACCCCAGCCTCCCTCCCTCCTTCCCCTCCAGAGATGCCGACATCCTTTCTGACTGCAGAGCGGTGAGCTTAGAGACCTCCTGTGCACAACGGCAGAGCCCCCGGAGCCCTGGGGGGCTTTTATAGCAGCTGCTGCTGCGAGGGGTGGAATCTGTGCCCTCCCAGCAGAGGGTGGGAGGAGGGCACTGCGGGGGAGCCTCCCAAGCTGCTTAGGGCAAGAGCGAGAAGCAGAGTCTGCGCAAGTTCAGGTTGAAGGCGTCCTCCACCCTAGCTCAACTCCAAAGCGTTGATATACTCTCGTACCCACTTCTTCTCTGGGTTGGCGCACACCTGGCGGTTCTTTCTGGTGATAAAGCTGCGGGAGAGAAGAGAGGGGGACCTGGTCAGTGTGGAGACAGCCAGGTTTGGGCATGGGGGGGACTGAGGCCGGGAGGAAATGATACCGGGTGGGTTATTTTCGGAGCTCCACGATTGTGTTTGTGGCTTTCAAGGAAAGGATGTTTTCTCCCCCGTTGGGTCAAAAGGCTACAAGCAGCTACGTGTGCACTGTAACCCCTGCGCCCCTGCACAAACACATGTAACCTGGAGAGCTCAGGGAATACGGGGCTCGAGGCGCCCAGGGTTGAGCTGGTCAACCACTAGCCTCTTCTCGGCACTTCCTGTTTCAGAACCTGTGCTGGCTGCTGAAGATGCAGAGAAAAAGAGGCACCCTCCAGAACTGAGTCACAGCTGACTAAGTGGGAGACGAGGTGGCAAAACAAACATACGGTGTGGTTTTAGGTAACAGTGCCCATCACACGTAGACACTCAACGAAGGAACCCGTCTGTGGGTGAACGGAAGGACGCAAGTTGAGTTTTGAGTTCACTACTGACTGGTTAGATCACCTTGGGCAAAATCACTTAGGGCCTCTGAGTCTACATTTACTTCTAAGATATGGAGAGAAATAATTCCTACTTTGCACAATTGCTGTGAAGCTCAAATGAGATAAGTGAGTGTGAATGAGTTTTGGAAAATACCATATATGTGTTGTTACTGGGGTGCTGGGGCCTCTGTTTTAGGGTGGATCAGAGCAACATGAGACCAGAGGTCCTGGTAGTGGATGTGGTGGCTTGGAGAGGTTGAGGGCCCTGAGATATAAGCACTTGTCAAAGCAATTAACCGGCCAGGATGTGGAGGCCAGTCTACAGGTGTCGACGGTGTAAGTTGGAGGGCTCCATCCAGCTGCCTGCCCCGCCAGTTTGCTGGGAGCTTGGTTCTCTCTGGCGGATGCCCCGGGCTTGGCCAGCAGCACTTCTTGAGTTATTGCTGTTTAGTTGTTAAGTCATGTCTGACTCTTTTGCGACCCCGTGGACTGTAGCCCGTCAGGCTCCTCTGTCCATGAGATTTCCCAGGCAAGAATACCGGAGTGGGTTGCCATGCCCTCCTCCAGGGGATCTTCCCGACCCAGGGATCGAACCTGCATCTCCTGCTTGGCAGGCGGGTTCTTTTCCACGGAGGCACCAGGGAAGGGGCCGGCAGGGTCGCCAGTTCATTCACAGTTTCCTCTCCACCTCGCCCTGCCTCCCTGCACCTTTCTCACTCTTTTCTCCTGCAGGATGCTTTCCTGCGTCTTTCTGGGATTTTTTTTCAGACAAAGTGAAGGCCTGGGTTGTTTGATGAGGAAGAGGATCTCTTGGCCCCTTTTCCTGCTCTGTCATGGAGAGCATGTGCTCTCAGGGGAGCTGCTTCTCCTTCTCTGAGCCGCACCCTGAGCACCCCACTGCCTCTCTTTCTCCCCTTTTCTCGGCATGCAGAGAAGAGAAATCCAGCTGTTCTGAGCTGTCTTCTTGTTTGGGGTGGTGAGGGAGCTTCCGTCGCAGACCCTGCCCTGGACCAGCCAGGTGTCATACAGGGAATCCTGCCGGCTCACTGTCCTGTCTCCTCGGCCCCACTGGCTTGTGGCCAGGAAATTAAAGGCCAAAAAACCGCCATCTGGAGAGTGGGGTGCCCAGGCCTCCTGCTCCTCCCTGATGGATGTGAGACTGGATGGCAGCCTCCCTGGCCAGGCCATCTCTCCCCGCGCCCCCCGCCTCCGTGGGGACCCTGTCCTGGCCCGACTACCCTCCACCTTCACTTGCTCCTCCTGGGGAGCAAGTGTGCTCAGCATCGCGGCTCTTTCGTCCTGTGCGCTCCCTGAAGTCTTTAGACCCGGGTGTGGCACACCGTGGGTGCCTAATGAATGCTTATCGAATGAGTTAGTGACTGGATGAATTGCATTTGCTCATCAAGTTTCACCTGTCACTTCTATGTATCTAAGAGTACATTTGGGGGGAGAAAGAGGATTAGTTAACCAGGCATTTACCTGTGTGACAAGAGATAGTCTAATTTCATTTTTCTCTTTATTATTCTCACTTTGACCCAGGGAGGGAAATACCTCTGTTCTACTCCACTTTGCAGAAAAAGAAATTGAGGCTCAGAGAGGTTAAGTGATGAGCCCAAGGTCACACAGCTGCTAAGTGGAAGAGCTGGGGTTCCAGGGAAGACAGACTTGCTGGAGCCGCCGAGGTGGCTGAAATGCCACTCTGACATCAGAAGACCCCCTCCTCCTTTAAAAAAGTGTCACACCTCCAGCCCCAGCCCCGTGTCCTCAGCTCCTAACCCTTCAGCTCACACTCCCTGCTGGACCCTTCCACAGGGTCATGGTGCAGGCACCTTCGCCCTTTTCCTTTATTAATTGGACTATAATTGCTTTACAAGGTTGTGTTAGCTTCTGCTGTACAGTGGAGTGAATCAGCTCTCTGTATACATATGTATCCTCTCCTCTTGGACTTCTCCCCACCCCACCACCCCACCCTCTAGGTCATCACAGAGCACCGAGCTGGGCTCCCTGCGCTACACAGCAGTGTCTCATTGGCTATGTATTTCACACATGGATATTTATCTCAAACCTAATCTCCTAATTCATCCCGCCCTCCTGGGATCTTAGTTCCCCTATCAAGGATGGAACCTGTGCCCCCTGCATTGGAAGCACAGAGTCTTCACCACTGGACCACCAGGGAAGTCCCAGCCCTTTCCTTTTAAAACAGCTCTTCCTTGGGACTTTAGGGCGCTCCACGCTTCACCCTTCTCCAGGTGTGGGCTGAAACCTCAGCGTCACCCTCAAGCCCTCTCTCTTCCTTGCTCCTGACCTCACATCACCTCCCAGGCTTGCTGATTACACCTTGGAAGTTTCCTCACCCCCGTCTCTCCTTCCCTTCCCTAAGTCCTCTTCAACCTCAGTACCACTCATGTGGACAACCTCTCCACTGGATCCCTCTTGTCTAGACTTTCCCTGTTCTAGCTCATTTCACACTTTTGATTCTCTGTGCTGAGCCTTGAGGCCCTCAATACTTTTTTACATGGATACTCTACAAAAACCTAATGAAAGTTCTGACAATATCCTTGCTGTTTGATACACCCCATCTCTCAGTCCGATCCCAAGTCAAACAGCACAAACTTGCCCTAAATCCCTTCTCTTAGCTAAGCCCCAAAGAGCTGTGTATTCCTTCTTTCCTTTGTCACGTTCTTATGTAGGGTGTCCTGGTCATTACTGCATCTGTCTTAGGCTCTGAGTCCCAGGAGGGCAGGGATGGTGATTTACTCCTCTCTGCCTGCCCATAATAGGTGCTCAAAGAATGTTTTTCTGTTTTGCTTTTCCGTCCAAAAAAATGCTTGTATTCGGAAATAAAATTAGTAGTACTAGATAGCAAATATATAGTATAGCAATAATTTGAAGAATTCATCAGGACCAAAGACCAACTCTGAATACCTACAACTCTGAATCCTACAACTTTGCCAGTGTCACAGGAATTTTTGGCTTAAAAAACTTCATTGTGGGTGGTCCAGTGGGTAAGACTCCACACTCCCAATGCAGGAGCCCCAGCTCCATCCTTGGTTAGGGAACTAGATCCCACATGCCACAACTAAAAGTTGGCATGCTGCAATTAAAAGGATCCTGCATGCCAGCAGCTAAGCCCCAGAACAGCCCAACAAATAACTAAATATTTAAAAAACCCAAACAACAACAAAAAAATCATCATTATACAGAAAACGTCATGATTGCCCCATTTTCATTCTTTAAGTCTCTATCATCTTAAACTCCATAAGCAACTATCACTAATGATCTTACTAGCTTAGAAAGAGGAGGCTCCAGAGACAGGCTCCCTCCCTCACTTACTGTGCAACTTTGAACAAGTCACGGAACCTCTCTGGGTCTCAATTTCACTCTAAAATGTGGAGAGAATTCTTCATACCTGTCAGGGATGCTATGATAAAATGTAGAGCTAATGCATGTAAGACATTTGACACACAGCAGGCACTTCCTAGGTAGCAAAAATTAAAAATTTTCCAAATTGCGTGTTTAAAGGAGAATCTCATTTCATTATTTTTTTCTTCATCAATCAATAACTTTTTTTTTTTTTCAACAAGCTGCAACTAGGGCCTTGACCTCTGACCTCTCCTCTCTAGTTCCTCTGAGGTTGTGGGTGGCTTTGATTGGGGGCGGGATGTGGGGGACTGTGGGGTCCTTTTCTGGAAAGGGATGTATGAGTCGATCTTCTCCACCCAGGCATGTTGCAGACCAGGTTCAAGTAACAGTCACATCCATAAAGATCAGAGACCTAACCTAGCCCATCAGAGTCAGGGGGCTCCTCTAGGAACACACTGTCTAGCTTTTTCCATGATAGCTGGGGAATCTGAATCCAGAGAGGGCGGAACTAGAGCTATCTGAGCAGCTGGAGGATGGGTGGGAATGGAAGCAGCACCCTCTCTGAGGGCTCCTGGCCGGGGAGACTGATTCTGGGGCGGGAGTTTCCTTTCCCTCCCCCGAGGTTCCCATGGGGCTGAGACTCACACCACTGCTGCCATGGAGCACTTGCTGCTGGTGTAGAAATATTCCTGGACGTGGTTGCGGGGCAGCGGGCGGGAGAGGTAGGCAAAGCAGCAGGGTGTGGTGTCCGAGGCATCTAGGAGAAGGAAAGAAGGAGACTCCTGGATCCATCGCCAGCACACACTGGGAACTGCGCTGGGCGCTCTATAGGATTTAGCTCCAGCAGACTATTTTCCACCTTTAGCTGAAACTGAGGCTCAGAGAGGTAAAGACACTTAGCCGTGGACACACAGTGCCAGAGTGGGGATTCTCTCACCTAACCCTTGAGGCCAGCTGGCCTCCGTCTTTCTACACCACAGTCCCATGCCTTGGGCTCTCAGGGCATGCTGGGTCTCCTCTGGGCTGGTGCTAGGTCCTCTGCTCTTATTCTTGCCCTCCCAGGATCCTCGGTGGATTCGGAACTTGGTTTCTTTGAGACCTAGGCTGGGTTGTGGGGAGGTTTTTAAAACTCAGACTTCATGACTCAACCAGGACACCAAAGAGGGGCCTGAAGATGCATACTGCATCGTGGGAGCATCTGACTGAAGCTACTGAGAGAAGGAGGACTTTTTGTTGGTCAGTGAATTCAGGATGCCCCCAGGAAAGGTCAGTTGCCATTTCCGAACAGAGTAGTAGTGTTTCAGAGCCAAGAAGAACTGGGTTTGAACTCCACTTTTCTTACTTCCCAGCTGCGTGACCCTGAACAGGTTACTTAACCTCTCTGGGCTGACAAGGACAGCTACTCAAAGACTGGATGCAAATATTAAGTAAGATGAGATATGTGAGGCAATCAGCACAATACTTGACCCATAGTGGACACTTAATTAGATTTTGTTATCTGTTCTCAAAATCTATGAAATGGGGAAAATGTGATTGTCCCAGGAGGGTTTTAGTCAAGAGCTTAGAAACTTCTTAGAAACTCTGCCGGTGATGACAGACATGAGTCAGAGGCATTTGCAGGTCAGCTCGAGCAGCCTTGCCGGCTAGTAACCCTAGTCCACACTCGGTGAGCACCTGCATGGCTTGGGGTGTAGACTTTGAGGACACAGACAAATTGATCAGAGGGGTCTCTGCCATGGAGTGGCTTAGAGATCTATCCAGGACAACTGGACATCTCAGTGAAGCAATGTGGAAGAATATAAACCATAGGAGTCAGACAGTATAAAGGCTGCAGTTGAAAAGAGGGTGAGGGCTTCCCTGGTGCCTCAGTGGCGAAGGCTCTGCCTGCTAATGCAAGAGACACAGACTGAATCCCTGGTCTGGGAAGATCCCACATACCCATGGGGCAACTAAACCGGGGCGCCACAACTACTGAGTTTGTGCTCTGGAGCCCAGGAGCCGCAAGTACTGAGCCCAGGCACCCTAGAGCCTGCCGTCCGCAACAAGAGAGGCCACTGGAATGGGAAGCACCGCAACTAGTGAGCAGCCCCCTGCTTACTGTAACTGGAGAGGAGCCAGCAATGAAGACCCAGCACGGCCAAAATAAAGGAATACAAATAAATAAATAATTTTTGTTAATATATAAAAAGGAAAAGAGGGCAAGATCCGGGCGAGTCTAAGGGCTGGCCCCGGGGGCTGTGGCGGTCAGGACTTGGACTTACATGGGGAGGCAGACGCAGGAGTGCAGAGGGCGGCCGCCGTCAGAAGGACAGCGAGGGCAGCGGCGGAGACCTTCATGGTAGCTGTGGGCAGAGTCTGGGGCGATCCACGCGCTGATCCCCTGCAGCTCCGACTGGCCCTTCACAAGGTGCCAGGCGGCCCTTTATAGGGAGGCAGGCCGGCAGACGGGGCGCCCCCGCTCGGGGAGTTTCCAAATAGCAGCCACATACGGCTGCTGATAGCATAAGTGAAATTGCACAAAACGGAAAAGAAAACTGAAATAGCCTCCGGAAATATATGTGTGTGTGAGTGTGTGTGTGTGTGTGTGTGAGAGGGTGTGTGTCTCTCTCTCCTCTCCCGGCCTTCGCATGCAGAGTGAGCTCATCACTTCCCTCTTGGCTCTCGAGAAGAGCCAGCACAAGCCTCAGTGGCAGAAAATCTCTTCTACCACCGACAGCCCGGGATTTGTCTGCCAGGGCGGCGCCTGGTCCTCCCAGAGGTCGGGAAGCTGCCTCTCCCGGGGCAGGAGGAGGGGCAGAACCACCAGATGGGAGCCCGGGGGCCCTGGCTCTCAGTGCAGTGCTCCCTCCATGAAGTACCGCTCATCGTGACGAGATGCCTCCCTGGGGCATCCTTGAAACTGAACTCAAGCGGTGGTCTGGATTAGACCCGAGGTCCTCCGTCCGTTTCAAAGCATTGGATAAGTCGATGTTCATCACTTCCTATTTGGGTAATTCAAAATCAGTGACAGTATGGCCTGGGCTGAAGTTGACTTCTGAGTTATCTAAAAGAGTCTATCGACAGTGACAAAGGCAAACACGTTTTAAAAAGTGTAATTTTAAAAATGTAGTCTTATACCTAGGATGTTTCTTGCTAGCTACTGTCACATATGTAACTTGGAGGCTGAGGGGGACTGAATCACCCAGAATGGGGAGAACTTGTCTCTTTTCTTTCTTTTGAAGACTTTGAGGCAGGATGGTTATTTTTCTCCTTTTATAGAAGTAAACATTAAGCCTCAGAAGAGGTCGTTAAGGTCCTCAGATCACACAGCAGGAAGCGGGGCTTGAACCCAAGTATTTCTTTTTTTTCAGACTGACTTAAAAAAATGAACCAGAGTTGATTTACAAATTGTGTTAATTTTAGTGTACAGCAAAGTGCTTCAACTATGTATGTATAGAAAAATTTATATCTATCTGTATATACATATGGGCTTCTCAGGTGGCACAGTGGTAAGGAATCTGCCTGCCAATGCAGGGAACGTAAAAGACTCAGGTTTGATCCTTGGGTTGGGAAGATCCCCTGGAGGAGGAAATGACTACCCACGCCAGTATTTTTGCCTGAGAAATTCCATGGACAGATGAGCCTGGTGGGCTACAGTCCATGGGGTTGCAAAGAGGTTGGACAGGACTGAGCACACACACACACACATATTACATATTCTTTTTCAGATTCTTTTCCATTATAGGTTATGATAAGTTACTGGACACAGCTCCCTGTGCAGTACAGTAGATCTTGTTTTCTCTCTGTTTTGTAGACGGTAGTGTGCATTTGTTAATTCCAAACTCCTAATTTCTCCCTACCTCTGCCCGTTCCCTTTGATAACCATAAGTTTGTTTTCTATGTCTGTGAGTCCGTTTCTGTTTTGTCAACAAGTTCATTTGTATCATTTTTTAGATTCCACATGTAATTTATACCACATAATACTTGTCTTTCTCTGACTTAGTATGATAATCTAAGATATCTGACTTACTTAGCTTAGTATGATTATCTTTAAGTCCATCATTTTGCAACAGAATAGCAATATTTCATTCTTCCTTTACGGCTGAGCAATATTCCATTGCATGTATGTACCACATCTCCTTTGTCCATTCACCTGTCTGTGGACACTTAGGGTACTTCCTTGTCTTGGCTATTGTAAATAGTGTGGTAATGAACATTGGGGTGTGTGTATCTTTTCAAATTAGAGTCGTCATCTTTTCTGGATATGTGCCCAGGAGTGGAACTGCTGGATCGTATGGTAACTCTACTTTCAGTTTTATAAGGAGCCTCAATCGTGTTCTTTTTAGTGACTGCACCAGTTTATGAACCCAAGTACTTCTGATGACCAGGCTCAAGCCCTTCCCACTGACCCACATTAAGTCAAGCTGTTCATCCTCTCTAGGTGCCAGGTGTTATTGTTCTAAACCTATAAGAATCCTCTTATAACCTCCTGACCTATTAATCAATTAGCAATAGAAAACATAGTTTTGGAAAGCATAGGCCACGTCATTTAAATAAATAAATTGCAAACACTTAAGGAACATCCAACCGTCTACACAAGATGATCTGCCTGTTTGAACTGCTCCCTTCATGGAATCCCCTTAGTCCCCAGACACATGGGAGGCTGTGTGGCCTAGTGGTTAAGAGCAGCTGCTTTGGTATTATTCTTATTTATGAGCCAGGTAGCTTCCTGCAAGTTACTTCATCTGCCTGGCCTCAGTTTCCTCATCTATAAATCAGGGGTAATAATACTGGCTCCTCCCACAGCTGCTGAGACATTAAGATCCCATAATATGCTCATGCTTGTAAAGGTCTTAGTATAATTCTTGTTAAGTACTTCATAACACTAGCTAATGTTATTAGCTATTATCATCATATTAACAGTAAGAAAACAGCAGTCCCTTTAAGGATATTCTATACTGTGGGTTTTTCACTGATTTAAACCAGACCCCCCACTGCTGATACGGATTAGTGACCTTCACTGTAGCTGTTTAGTCACTAAGTCGAGTCCACCTGCGTTGTGACTCTATGCACTGTAGCCCGCAGGCTCCTCTGACCATGGGATGTCCTAGGCTATAATACTAGAGTGAGTTGCCAAGCCATTTCCTTCTCCTGGGGTCTTCCTGACCCAGGGATTGCACCTGTGTCTCCTGAACTGGAGGTGGATTCTTTACCACTGAGCTACCAGGGAAGCCTGAATTTATTACAGAGATAATTTGAAGCAGGGGGTCAGTTGAGGCTTAGCGAGGTTAAATGACCTGCTTAAGGCCACATAGCCTAAAGTGGTAGAATTCAACATGGAACCAAAGTTCTTCTGGGTTCCTAGCTTGCTACCACACTGCATTGTTTCTCGGGAAATCCTGAAACTTTGGCCAAGGCTCAGTTTTCCCATGTGAGCTCTATTTCTGTTGCCTTTCCTCGATCTCAGTTTCGCTCTTTCAGGAAGAAAGGAAAGTACTTTCCTGGATACCAAATCTGCTGAGTTGGGACATGAGCTGAGGACAGAGGTGTGAGAACCACAGATGGACCAAATTCATCCCCAGTTTTAAATCCCAGTGAACCTTTCTGCTGTGTGTGTGTGTACCTGTCTGTATATAAGTGGTCATGGAAATGGGGATGTGGTTGCAGGGCTGATTGCTAAGCAGGAATAGCAGTGGGCATGTCAGGAGCATTTTCTTCCCTTTTGGTGGTTCCAGTGGGTTGTGGGGTTGCAGAGGAGAGAGAAGAACCCACAATTGTAATTCACTTCTGCCCTTTCTCCTGTGTGAAATCAGAGTTAGGACTCATGGATTCAGTGTATCTGTGGCTCCAAGGTACTGATTCCAGGAGGAAATCAAAACACCTGTGTGAACAGTCTGGTACCTGGTACAGGGTAAATGTCCAATGAACGGCAACAATCACCAAGACTCACCCAACATTTTATGTTCCTGAAAACCAGGGCTGCCTGCTCGTCTGACCCAGCACACGTGGTTGAGAGGATCTAGGGAAGTGATGATGGCGGGCGTGCTTAGGGAACAGGGGAGGTCCGAACATCATGAAGACGCCTCTGCCCTCCCTGTCCTGCCAGTGTGCTTAGCCAACACCACTCCTTCTACAAATTGTCACTGACAATTGCTGTGAGCCAGGCAACCCTCTCTTGGGACACCAAGTGAGCCAGTCAAAGGCCTGCCCTCTGGAGCTTCTGGAGCCAACCCAGAACAAGGGAAAACGGATTCCTTTTTGTGAGTCATCGTTTCACTTCTCTTGTTTTCACTTCCTGGATAGAGGAACAATGTCTTAGGCTTTTTTTCCCAATTTGTTTATTGCATCCTTTCTCTGCCTTCCAACAAATGTCTTGGATATGACAGATACTAAATTAATGCTTGTTTAAGGGCTTCCCTGGTGATGCAGTGGCTAAGACTCTGCACTTCCAAGGAGGGGGCCTGGGTTCCATCCCTGGTCAGGGAACTAGATTCCACATGCCCCAGCTAAGCATTGGCATGCTGCAATTAAAGATCCTCTTGCCACAACTAAGACCTGGAGCAGCCAACTAAATAAATTAATTAATAAAAATATTAAAAATAGATACATTAATGCTCGGTTGTTCTTGATACCTTCTTATAGCATCTTGATTAAGACGCTGTAGAGTCTACCTCCCACATTCAAAACTCGGCTATATTATTAATTCTGGCTTGGAGCAAGCGGCTTACTTTCTCTAGCACTCAGTTTCTTTATCTGTAGCGTGAGAGATTGCTTGCTTCCTGTTTGGGGGAATCGAGCTCTTTAAGCATCCTTTTTTTGTTGTTTTGTTTTTTGCCCGGAGACCTGCCGCGTGCGCGCCCCACCCCGGGCGTCGGGGATGGGGAAGGACACGGGCACCGACGCATCGACCCCCTGCCTCACGTGTGTTCCAGCCCCGTCCCCCGCAAGGGGACCTGCGAAGTCCCCGGCCTCTCGTTCGCACCCTGCCCCTCCCCTTCGCCCGTACCAGCCCGCGGGCGAGGCCCACCGGGGGATGGAGAGGAGGGCGCGGCCCCGCGAGGGAAGGACCGCGCCACTCCACCTTGGCCCCTCGGTCTAGGTGGGACGGGCGCCTCCCTCGACCGTGGGGACGAGGGGGGCGGCCGCGGAGGGTGGGCCGCTGGCCGAGAGGCGGAGCCCCGCAGAGGGACGAAGGGAGGTCTGGATGCTAAGAATCTGATGAAAGCTGTGAACAGTTTCAACAAACACGTGGACACCGACACACACACGTACGCGCGCACGTACACATCATTTTGCATGTAGGAGGTTCACAGACCCAGCAGGATCCTTGATGGGCCTCTCGAGTTCAGACAGCTGGTTCTCTGTCCTGAAGGAAACCAGACGCACCCTGTCCCCAGCCTAGTTGGCCCCTCCTCAGCCCTCCTGGCCCAATCTTTCCTTTTCTCTCTGTGTTTAGTTAAACTGGACTCCTGCCCAGCCGAACACTGTGACGTTAGGAAACCAAAGGCAGGCAAAGAAAGTGAAACCCCATCTCCTCTGGATTCCGAAGCTTTGCTCTGACCTGGAGTTCCCAGCCCCCGTGACTGTCTGGGGAGCGGCCCTGGCTTTTCTGGTGGACATTAAAAAAAAAAAAAAAAAACAAGAAAAAATGTCCAGAGCAGGGAAATTCCCTCCATCCTCTAGGAATCCCAGTCAGGGGCTCTGAGAGAAGCCGGCAGCAAAGTCATTTCCTCCGGGTGAGCCTTAATTGTCTCCATCTGCAAGTTAGAGAGGGGGCTTTCCTAATGGCTGAACAACCCACCTGCCAAGGCAGGAGACACCGGCTCCACCCCTGGATCGGGAAGATCCCCTGGTGAAGGGAATGGCAACCCACTCCAGTATTCTCGCCTGGGAAACTCCTTGTCCAAGGAGCCTGGCGGGCTGCAGTCCATGGGGTCTCAAAAGAGCTGGACATGACTGAGCGACCAAACAGTATGGCAACACATTGGAGATTTGCTCTCTGATTGTGTTTCTCTTCTGTGCCCTCCTTAACACGAGTGAATATCTCCCGCTTTAGCCAGTGCGCTGCTGTCTCCCGCTGTGTCTACAGGGGCCCCCTGGGGGTAGGTGCTCTGTTGGTGAGGGTGGAGGCTTGTAGGGGGCGGCAGTGTGAAGGTGAAGGGGAGGCCTCCCAGTTGATGCAGGGGGTTTGCCCAGGTGGGAGCAGGATCCGAACCCCTATTCAAGAGCTTTCCTGCTCCATCCTGCCCTGGCCTTTGATGCCGAAAGCTCAGCTTCTCTGTATACTGGTGCTGAATCTCCGAGACAGAGTGTTTCGTGACATAGAAAAGAATCGATTTATCACTTTTCCAGGCAAATGGGGCCACGGCAGGCTAATGCCTTCAAAACCACTTGGGGAAAATAGTGAGAAGTTTTATGGGAATTGTTGAAAGAGTGCGTGATCAGCTCTTGGACATTCTTCTGATGGGTTGGTGGTGAGGTAAGGAGGAGTCAGCATCACCAACCTTCAGGTCCAACCGGTCTGGGGTCTCCAGGCTTGTGGGCAGCAGGCCATACTTCTCCCTCCTGCAGAGAGTTTCAGTATCTGCAAAACAGCTCAAAGATATTGTGCGTATCCCTTGATGGGGAGCCAGGATCTTGCTCCAAGCCTGCTCTTGACTGTTTCTCCCTGGTCTCTCATCCCCTCCTTTCCCTAATTAACAACTGCCTGAATCTGCCCAATGGAACTCAGGGAAGGTCATGGAGGCTGAATGAAGGCCGTTTCCTGTAATCACAGAAAGGGGGACACAGAAAACCTTGTGCTCAGGAGCCCCAGAGGGCCCTGCATGGTATGGCCTATTGGCCTAGCTGCAGTTTGCTGGTCCAGTCACCCTGTTCTGGGCTGCCCTTCCCTTCCCCATCCCCTGGAACATCTCACTGTCGGGGTACTGACCATGACACCCATTTTCCGGATTCAACCGCAGCGAGGTCGGAGGGCTGCAGCTTCTCAGCCTCCCCTCTGTTTGCACCTTCACCACACAGGACGGGGTCTGTGTGCGCCCTGCTTGTTTACTGTGGCTGGAGACCACAGGCAGTGTGTTTGCTCGTGTGCTCACCACCCCTTTTGCTTCGGAGCAGGTTCGGGGGCGGGCAGGACTGGAGGAGGCCACCGCAAGGCGCCCTGGAGATGGGGCATCGAGGCCCAGACAGAAGTATCAGTTCTTCCAAAATTGCTGGGGATGGGGGTTGGGGAAATTTCAGGGCCTCCTCCTCGGGACACTTGGGAGTCTGTTCTTTGTTTTACTCTGTTTGTTGGAGACTTCCCCTTTCTCTGCGCAATTTCTGAGCCCCCTTGCGCGGTCCCTAGACTCTAGCAGAAAGCCTGGTGAAGGCGGGGACAAACTTGGGGCTGAAATCAAACAGACCATTTACTCTGTATGTCTTTGGTCAAGTTATTAAGTCACCTAACACTTCGGTTTCCTTTCTAGAAACAGGGCAGAAACTCCTAGCTCCTGGGACACCCCAGAGGATGAAAGGAGGCAACCAACTGACCTCCCATCACCAATCCTGGCACCGGCGCCTAAAGAAAGCAATGCCTTCTCTCTGTTTTCCCAAATGTCAGGCTCCAGAGTTTCTTCCCTCATGGTACCCGGCCCCCCACCCTACCCCCGCCCAGGAGAGGTATTCATCTCAGCTCAGCGTCAGGAAACATGGGGGCAGGCGAGGGAAATTGACGGTGATTTTCCACTAGCTGTTCGGCACTGTGCTGGATATTTTAGGCATGCTAGATATTTCAGGCGTTATTTCATTATTAGGCAGAAAACACACAGAAAATGGTCATGACTCAGGCTTGCCTTGACCTTTCCTGCCTTCCGTGTGGCAGATTTCAGAAACTCAGGCCCTGGATTTCTCGCTTTCTTAGCCTGGCCGCTGGGTGAGACCTGGTCCCCGCTTCCCCTTTCCTGGCTGACCCTGTAGGCCAGCACACAGACCCCATTTTCAAAGAGTTTCACAGACAGACTGACAAAGGAAGTAACACAAGTTTCAGAATCTCACAGGGCTCTGTGGCTGCGGTCTGGATTCTGCCCCCTTTTAGGAGCTGCTTATGAGACGCCCCTTGACCTCTTGCCTGTTGCAGCCATGCCTGGGGCTGGGGCCTGCAGTCTCCTGTTTCTTTTCCAACCTGCCCCCCACGTACACCCGGCTACAGAGCATTCAGGCCACAGAGAGAAGGACCTTAGGACCTTCTGAGGCATTTGCAAGGAAATCCCCTTGGGGAATTTTCTCAAAATGGGATTTGGAACTTCTGCACCTTAGTCACTCCTGACAGAGGCAGCTCTGGGCAGTGACAGGAGTGGGGGGACAGGGATTTAGGAGATCTGGGCTCTGGCCCCAGTTCAGCTCCAGACCTCTCTGTGAGATGTTGGCCCTCTGTGAGACCTCTGTCCTTTGTGACCCTCTGTTTCCTCATGTAGGAAGTGGAGATTTGACAGTATTGTTTCTGAGGCCGTTCTCGGTTAAAAGATACAAAACTAGAGGGTTTGTAGTATCCTGGAGGAGAGTTGGGTGTACATGTCCTACTGCCCCTAAAATCGATTCACATCACTTCTCCTGCAGGTAAGGCTGAGGGGTTATCTTATCATCTCTTCCTCCTTCCCATCCTTCCAAGGCCCAAGACTCACCTTAGTACTTAGCCCATGAAGTCCTTGTGTGGGCAGTACTGGTCGGTCCTTTCACTTCACTCCCTCCTCCCCTCCTTCTGTTCCTCCACACCTCCCCCCCGCCCCCACAACGACCTATCCATTCATCTCTACGTCTGTGACATATAAAATTCTTTGGGGCTTCCCTGGTGGCTCAGTGGTTAAGAATCCACCTGCCACTGCAGGAAACACGGGTTCGATCCCCGGTCCTGGAAGATCCCACGTTCTGTGTGACAACTAAGCCCGTCCGCCACAACTACTGAGCCTGTGCCCCACAGCCCAGGAGCCACAACTACTGAAGCCTGCACGCTCTAGACACTGTGCTCTGTAACAAGAGAAGCCATCGCAATGAGAAGCCCGTGCCCTGCACCTTGAGGCTAGCCGCCGCTTGCTGCAACTAGAGAAAAAAAGCCCTCACGGCGATGAAGACCCAGTGCAGCCAAAAATAAGTAAAATAGTAAAAAATAAAGTTCTTTGTTCATTAATGGAGAAAACAACTCTGGCTAACTTAAGCAGGAGGGTATTGTACTGGGGGCAATGCTGAGTAGTTCACAGAATGGATAGAGCATTGGAGAACCGGACTTGGAAAAAGGACAAGTGAGACACCATGGGTATTTGGGTGGCAGTACTATTGGGCAGTCTCATCAGGGTACCACTGTTGAAATAAATATACCCCAGCCATTTTTCCTATCCACTGCTCAATCTATTAAAGACTCACAGTCCTAGGGGAGGGAGGGTAACCATCCAAGCTGGTGTTATTCGCTTGCTTTTTTGCTGGGAGAGGATAAAACTCTGAGATTTGCAGTACCACTGAGACCGTATACCCTGGAGGATAAATAAGTCCACAAAAGAATATCAAGATGATATTTGGAAGGGAGAATGGATACTGTGCAAGGAAATTAAAAAACAAACGCAGAAACATTTTAAACCAATGCTCCACCCAACCATCCACCCATTCATCTATCCATCTATCCATTCATCTATCTATCCTTTTGGCCAACCAAGAAACACACTTAAAAAAAAAGCCAAAACCTTTTATTTTGTATTGGGGTATAGCTGATTAACAATGTTGTAACAGTTTCTGGTGAATGGTGAAGGGACTCAGGCATACATATACATGTATCCCTTCTCCCTCAAACTCCCTCCCATCCAGGCTGCCGCAAAGCATTGAGCCGAGTTCCCTGTGCTATAGCAGTAGGTCCTTGTTGGTTATCTATTTAAAATATAGCAGAAGAAACATAGGATCCTAGTTCTGACCAGGGATGGAAACTGTGCCCTCTGCATTGGAAGAGTGGAGTCTTAACCACTGGATCACCAGGGAAGTCCTTGAAGAAACACATTTTTATTGAGCACCGTTGGCTCAGGTGGTGAAGCGTCCGCCTGCAATGTGGGATACCCGGGTTCAATCCCTAGGTTGGGAAGATCCCCTGGAGAAGGAAATGGCAACCCACTCCAGTATTCTTGCCTGGAGAATCCCATGGACGGAGGAGCCTAGAGGACTACAGTCCACGGGGTTGCAAAGAGTCGGACACAACTTCACATTCACTTTCCTGTTCCAGAGGCCATACCAGGAACTTAGATAGAGTGCAAAGCCATCCATCAGAAATATCCCAAGAGTCTTCTTGGATGTACATACAAAGGATGTATCTGTGGTGCTGAAACAAAGATGAGGACCAGAGAAAGAATTCATGTCTATCCACGCCCTGGAGGGCCTCTAACAACGTTTCTAGGGACGGAGTGACTCGTTTGCATGTGGGCAGACAAGGGATGGTTTTGTGGACATGTATTGCAGGAGATTGCTCACCACAAGTGCACAACAGGATGTGGCCAGGATTAAGCCTCTTAATCCTAGGTTCTGCCTCTCGTCTCTTTACCTCTCTAGCAGTAGGGAAGTCATAGTTCCTTTTTAACAGCTCCCAAATGGGGACTGTGAATATAAGAATCCCTAGCTGGTGTAACTCAGGGAACTTCTGTGAAGGTGGGGTGACTTAGTGGGTATGAGGTACTTTCCAAGTGCAAAGATGAACTATTTTTGCCACGCTTACTTCTGTCTCCAGAATGGCTAATGAGAACACTCCTGGCTCATGTGTCCCTCTCACTTTCCAGTCCTCACTGCCCTCCACCTAGCGGTCACCACGGAGAGGGTCTGTTGAGATTTTTGGTTCTTTAGGCTGGTGGATGAATGTCCAGGATAATTACTGCTACTCACCTTGGAGCTGTGAATGGTCAGGGCTCTGTGGGCCCCATGCAGGTTGGAAACAGCCCCTGGGTGAATGTGTGTGTGTGTGGGGAGCAGGTCCTGGTTTCTTGCAGAGGGGAATACAGTGACTCAGAAAGTCCTAAAATACCTGGGTGGCTCAGCTACTTTCAGTTCACAGTAGAAAGGAGCTGGTTCTCCAAACTTTTGCTAAGTGAGAAGAGGAGATCAGAGCTGAGATCAGAGGTGAAGCAGATGTTGTCTGGAAATTGCCCCGGGCTTACAGGGACCCAGGCCATGACCCTGGGTGAAGCATGTCATGTCAATTCCCAGTGCCTGTTTTGTCATCTGTGAAATGGGTGGCTTGCCTGTTGTTGGTGCTGCCTCATCTTTGTCACTTGTCCTAGGATGAATGTCTGGCCAGGCACAAGCCTGCCTGTCTGCCCTCAGCTCGTCTCTTGCAACTAACGGACTTTCCTCACGTGGAAAGCACTCTCTTCACTGCATTTCATTGTTGGTGGTCTACACACACTGCCACCTCTCTGGAGGGTTGCTTGGCAAAATCCACTCGAATTTTAAAAGCACATATTGTATTTAATAAGTACCAGCAATTCTACTTCTAGGAATTTATCTTACATTCACATGCACACGTGCACAAACTAATATATGCAAGATAGTCATAGTTTGTAACAATGAAGGCTGCAGACAGCCTCATTGTCCATCAGGAAGGGGCTGACTGGGGATTCCCCATGACTCAGTGGTAAAGAATCTACCTGCAATGCAGGAGCTGCAGGAGATGTTTGTTCGATTCCTGGGTCGAGAAGATCCCCTGGAAGAGGACATGCCAATCCACTCCAGTATTCTTGCCTGGAGAATTCCATGGACAGAAGAGCGTGGTGGGCTACAGTCCATGGGGCTGCAGAGAGTCAGACATGACTGAAGGGACTGAGCATGCAGGGGGCTGATTAGTCCGGTGCTTCCATATAATGGCATTTTAGGCAGCTACTGAAAAGAATGATGGAGTTCTTTATGTGCAGATATGAAATGATCTCTAAGATACAAGAGGCAAGAAACAGAGTAGCTTTTGAAGTGTGCTACATGTGTGTGAAAAGAGAAAACTCATCTGTGCTTGTAAATGTACAGATTCTCTTCTGGAGGCTCGTGGGAAAGTGGTAGTAATTACCTTCCCTTCCTATCAGAAAGGGCAATGCAAAGAGGCCTGGGGACAGGGGTAAGAGGGGTAGTGCTTTTTTTTTTAAGCTTTCAGACACTTAAAACATGAGTTTAGGGACTTCCCTGGCAGTCCAGTGGTTAAGACTCCAAGCTCTTAATGCAGAGGGTACGGGGTTCAATCCATGGTAGGGGAACTAAGACCCTACATACTGCATGCAGAGCCAAAAGGAAAAATGTGAGTTTAGGACAAAGGTACATTTTGAAAAATTGACATGAGTCATTATTTATTATTATTATTTTTTATTTTTTGGCCACACTGCAAAGCATGTGGGCTCTTAACTCCCTGACCAGGGATTGAACCCAGGCTTCCAGCATTGGAAGCGCCAAGTATTAACCACGGGAGCCCCAGGGAAGCCCCAGTATGTATCATTTTAAACAATATAACCTATCAAAATTATTACAGTATTTATTTTCAGTTTCTGGTAAAAAAAATTACCTTTTTTACATGACTCCTTCACCCAACTTGCTTGAGTTTTTTCTTTTTAAAATTTCTATTTTATATTGGATTACCACGTTACTGACAAACATCTGTATAGTCAAAGCGATGGTTTTTCCAGCAGTCATGTATGGATGTGAGAGCTGGACCATAAAGAAGGCTGAGCGCCTAAGAATTGATGCTTTTGAACTGTGATGTTGGAGAAGACTCTTGAGAGTCCCTTGGACTGCAAGATCAAACTAGTCCATCCTAAAGGAAATCAGTCCTGAATATTCCCTGGAAGGACTGATGCTGAAGCTGAAGCTCCAATACTTTGGCCACCTGATAAGAAGCACTGACTCACTGGAAAAGACTCTGATGCGAGAAAGATTGAAGGCGGGAGGAGAAGAGGGCAGCAGAGGATGAGATGGTTGGATGGCATCAATGGGCATGAGTTTGAGCAAACTCCAGGAGAGAGTGAAGGACAGGGAGCCTAGTGTGCTGCAGTAGCAAAGAGAAGGACATGACTTAGTGACTGAACAACAACAGTTGATTAAGGATGTTGTGTTTCTACTTTTCACTGTGAGGATTCACAGAAATGTGTGAGGCAGTACAAAAATGTTGTCTCAGGAGAGCAGGTTAAAGTTGAGCAGATTGGTCTAAAATGAGGGCAAAATCTTCTTAGGGAGGGAATTACTTTTGGGTTTGGGGAAAAGGTGTGTAATGGGAATGTCTGATTAAAAAGGGGGAGACTCCCTGCATTATCTCACCCTACCTCTGTTGTCTAGAGAGGGCTGATTTTTCTGCAAAGGAAAGAAATAGGTTTGAGAGTCTTTCATGGTCAGTGTGAGAGTTGGTGTGGTGTTGTGAGGGAGAAGAGGGGAGATGCCCAAGGCTCCCAGGTCTTGGGAAGAAAGTCAGGCCAGGAAGAGATTAATTTTTTTCTGTCAGGGAATAGCCAGTGGACTTTAAAAAAAAAATTATCTATTTATTTTTGGCCGTATTGGATCTTTATTGCTGTACTCAGGCTGTCTCTAGTTGCAGTGAGCAGGGGCCACTCTTCATTGCGGTGTGGGAGCTTCAGTAGTTGGGGCTTAGTTGCCCACGGCATGTGACATCTTCTGGAACCAGGGATCAAACATGCGTTCCCTGCATTGACAGGTAGATTCTTAACTGGTGGACCACCAGGGAAGTCTCTGGACAGTGGATTTTAAAGCAGGAATTTTTATGGCTAATATCTAATTTTATTTTTTATTTATTTATTTTTAAATTTATTTATTTGTCTGTGCTGAGTCTTAGTTACAGCACACAGGCTCTTCAATCTTTATTGCAGCATATGGGATCTGTAGTTGCTGCAATGAAACTCTTAGTTGCAGTATATGAACTCTTAGTTGTAGCATGTAAAATCTAGTTCCCTGACCAGGGATTGAACCGGGATCAGACACCCTGTATCGGGAGCACAGAGTCCTAGCCACTGGACCACCAGGGAAGTCCCTAATATCTAATTTTAAGTTCTCACCCGAATTATTCTGTGCTACATTCAGAGCCTACCTTATGCCCAAATTTCCAGTAAACATCTGTTAATACCCAATAGCTCACAGAGGGGTTACTTTGGGGAGATGAGGGCCCTGCGTGTGAAGGAAGAGAGAATTCAGTGGAAGCTGGGAACTGGAGGGGAGAGGTGGCAGGACCCGGCCCCAGCCTTCAGCTGTCATGAGGGCATGTGGATGGGCTGAGCCTCCTGACAACTTGCAGTCCCTGAGATGCCGGAGGGAACCAGTTTGGGGGATATTTTGGTGAGGCTCCAGATGACCCCAGAGCAGAACCTGCCAGGTGGGTGGCTTAAAAAGGAGGGAAGACACTCTGAGACTCAGGTCCAGGGGAACGTGGTGGGGCAGAGGCTGCGAGTGAGGGACCAGGGGCTCTGGCCACACCCAGTGAGCGGACCCGCGAGTCCCCCAGCTCAGAGCGAGGTGAGATGACACCTCCGCAGGCAGTAACCGGAACCGCAGGGTGAGAGCCACGCCCCTCACCCCCAGCCCGGGCCTCCAGGCTGCTTCAGCGCCCCCTGCATCCCCAGGCCCTCTTGGAGAGGGTTTCGCATCGTCCATCCTTGGAGGGAATGGGTCTTCCAGTGCGGGGTCAGTTCCCTAGAACAAAGAGAACATCTGTCCTTGGGGGTATAGCTAAGTGGCGGCCTGTGTTTTTGACATGGCCGTGTGATGCACGGCAAAGGATCACTCCACTGTCGCAGATGCGCACCACTCTCCAGCCACAAAACCACCCTCTCGGGTTGCAGACACAGGCTGCTCTCTGGCCTCAGTGCTGCAGATACTCAGAGCATCTGTCTCTGCAAAGCCCTGCTGGTGCGGCCGAAAGCACGAGGGACCCTCCTTTTTCTGTCTTGTAGTTGTCCTTTGACTTGTAGCTTCAGTCCTTTTTAAAACAAACAAACAACAACAACTCTTTATTTATTTGACTGTGCCAGGTCTTACTTGGGGCACACGGGATCTTCGATCTTTGCTGTGGTTGTGGGGTCTAGTTCCCTGCCCACGGATGAAATCTGGGCCCCCTGCATTGGGAGTGTGGAGTCTCAGCCATTGGAATACCAGGGAAGTCCCCTTCAGCCCTCTTTACGAGGCTTAATTTCCCTCCCAGGGACCAGGTAGGAAAGGCTCAGAGAGTAGGGTGTAGAATGGTTTTGTCAAAAAATTTGAAAGAAAGAAAAGAAAAGAAACGGAAAGTATGGAGGTCATACTCCATACTGTTGAGTCAGGGCAGTGGGGCTAGACCCAGGCCACCAGGACGTCAAGTGGGTGTATTTTCTCTTTACTATTCTGTTGAACTTGTCCTTTCCCCCCCTTCTGTTAAATAGGAAATAATTTTAAACAATTCTTCTCCTACGGCTTTGGCAAGATTCTCTGAGATAACATGAAGAATTGAATAGGGCTTAGCACATTGTAAGCACTCACTGCAGGCCAGCCCATATGATCTTGTTTAGTCCCTCCACCCCTTTGTACTTTTGGTCTCTCTCTCTTTTCTTTCTCTCTTGCCTCCCTTTTTCCATCAGTGAAAAGGTGAATGGTAGCACCATTCAGAATCTCAACAGTAGAACAGACATGTGGACACAGGGGGAAGAGAAGGATGAGATGACTTGAGAGATTAGGATTGGCATATACACACTACCATGTGTAAAATGGATAGCAAGCGGGAAGCTGCCGTGTAGCACAGGGAGCTCATCTCGGTGCTGATGACCTGGAGGGGTGAGATGGGGGTGCTGGGAGGCAGGTTTAAGAGGAAGGGGATGTATGTGTCCAGCTGATTCATTTTTCTGTGCAGCAGAAACTGACGCAACATTGTAAAGCATCTATACTCCAATAAAAGAAAAACCAGAAGAGAAAAAAAAGGCATAATGCACTCCTAGAATGAACATCAAATGCTTATCATAAAAAAAGAAAAAAGAATCTCTATTGTGAGGAAAGGGGAACTTTCCTGTTGGGAGTGAGGGGCTGGCTCCTGGTACTTAAGGGTGGTCAGGACCCCAGGGTTTGGGCCCAGGCCAAAGCAGTGTGAACTTGCTACTTCCTCTGCTCCTTGAAAGCCAGTTCCACCACTGCTAGCTGTTTGACCCTGGGCAATGGGGTGAACTTAATCGAGACTGTTTCCTTATTGGTAACAGGGGGCTGATCCTATGCAGGACACACTGGGGCTGGGATAGTTGATTGGCATGTTCCATGTCATGGGCCCAGCTGAATGCGTAAGCAGGTGCTCAGGATAAGTAGCTGCTTAAGCTAAGATGATGAAGCTCTACTGCTCAGGCCGACAACCTAGAAGTCATCGTCCTTGACTTTTCTTTTTCACACACTTCTCTGAGGTTGGTCTCCCCTGGAAGCAGAATACGAGATACGGATTTGAGTGCAAATACTTCACTGGACTTCAGCAAACTCCGGGAGGTGAGGGACAGGAAAGCCTGGTGTGCTGCAATCCATGGGGTTTCGAAGAGTCAGACATGACTGCGCAACTAAATAACAACAAACCATCGTAATGGGGTACCTTGGACTCAAAGTCCTCTGGGGACCTCTGGGACAAGGTGTGGAACGAGAAGCTGAGTGATTTGCCTGCCAGTGTGGGTCTTTCATTGATCAAGGGCTGCTCAGGATGAATTCCCCAGCATTCCCGTCTTGCTGGGGGTGGGACCTTGGGCAGAGAGGCAGGGGCTTGCTGAAGAGGGCCAGCCAGTGGTCGTGTGCCTGGATTAAAAGGATGAGCTGGACCAGGAAGATTTCTCTGTTGCGGCCTTGGAGATGGAAAAACAGTGGGGCCAGTGGGGGCATAGTACCCTTCCTCAGCTAGGAGGCATGGACCCTGAGCTGGGAGTGTAGATGCTATGATGATGGACCATAGAGATCACAGGGAGGGTGGATCAGGCACTGACCGGTCCCTCTGGGAGCCTTGGCATCAGACAGACATAGATTTGAATTTTGGCTTGGTCACTGTCTAGCTGGGTGTGTTGGAGCAAGTTGCTCGAACTCTGAATTCTCCATGGTTTTCTCATATGCCCTATGGCTAAAATCCCTGCCCTGCAGGGTAGATACTAGGATTAAGTGGCCTAAAGGATGCTGAGAGTTGGAAGAATTGATGTTTTTGAACTGTGGTGTTGGAGAAGGCTCTTGAGAGTCTCTTGGACTGCAAGGAGATCCAACCAGTCCATCCTAAAGGAAATCAGTCCTGAGTATTCATTGCAAGGACTGATGCTGAAGCTGAAACTCCAATCCTTTGGCAACCTGATGTGAAGAACTGACTCATTGGAAAAGACCTGGATCCTGGGAAAGATTGAAGGTGGGAGGGAGAAGAGGACGCTAGAGGATGAAATGGTTGGATGGCATCACCTACTTGATGGACATGAGTTTGTGCAAGCTCCAGGAATTGGTGATGGACAGGGAGGCCTGGCGTGCTGCAGTCCATGGGGTCGCAAAGAGTCGGACACAACGGAGCAACTGAACTGAACTGTAAGGTGACACATAACAAGGTGGTCACTGAGTGTGACTTTCCTTTTCATTTCTTTCTGCCCCACCCCTTGCTTCTTTGAGCTGGGCTGTGACAGGGTTGTGGGTCACAAGTGGGTTTGAGAACGGAGGCTTCTTAGGAAGAGCTGAGGAGGACTCCAGCTAGAAAACGGGAAGTGGAGGCACGCACATGACTCAGAATTTCTATTTCAGGCTCCCAGGCAGGACTGGGAGGGCAGTTCCCCAGCTGTTGTGAGATATAAGCAGACAAGAATGAGCGAAGCCAGGGCTGGCTAGGCAGTGGGGGGTTTCCTGAGCTTGGGCCCCTCCCTTCCCCCTCCGCTCTCCTGGGGGGTGAGGATGGGATGGTGGTCCTGGCAGGGACTCCGCTCTGTAGTAAGGCAAGAAAGGAGATGGGGGAGGCACTCTGTCAGTTATGCAGCCAGGAGCCTCAGGCTGCTCTGTGAGCCCAGGAGGGAGGCAGCTAGCTGTCCGACTGTGGTCCACCCTCAGGATGAAGGGTCAGGGGCATCTGTGGGCAGACCAAAGTCTCAGGGAAGTCAGGGTGGGAGCACCTCCAGGGGACTCCTCCCTTGTGGATCTGCATGCTGGAGACACAGGGTAACAAGAATGAATGGAAATGATGCAAGTAAAACACAAACACAGGAAACATTCAGATCATTAAAACGGATTCAAGTAATGCAGAAGCACCTAGAGCTGTGGCTGGAATCTAAGTTACAGACTCAGGTTTACAGGAAAGAGAACTTTACCAGTATCAGCTGGTCTGAGATGTATTTTTATCCTGCCCGTTGCTGGCCTGGTGGGAAGCTTTACTGTCCCCTTTCTGGGGGGTGTTCCAGGCACTGGGGGCCCTGTATGGTGACCTGTCACCACCGGTTACTGCCGAGCCTTCCTCCCTGGGGTTAGTGCGGGCTGGGGGGTGTGGTGGTGTTCCGATAGCCTGGGGTCCGCTTGAGGACACAGAGACCTTCCCCAGGACTTGGGCCGTCTGCCTGAATGTTCTCCACAGCCCTTCTTCTTTGGGGTCTCCCCTGTGCCAGCCTAAAGAAAACGACAGTGCGTGAGCTGTGACTGCAGGTCTCACTCAGGGACTGACTGAGGACTGTAACCTGGGAGACAGCCTCTCAGCCGCTCTGCAAAGTTGCTCTGAAGAAGGCGGGGGGAAGCCAGGGTATGTATGCTTTTTGGCTGAGGGTTGTGAGCAGTGAAAGAGTACCACTGGTCGCAGATAACAGATCTCTCCAGTGAAGGGTGTTAGTGCCGTTTGGTGTGTGGGAAGAGGTGAGAATCTGGGTTCATTCAAATTCTTCCTGAGATAAACATCTAGCTAACTGAGGGGTCTGCTCCTCTGAGGCACAGAGTGTCTCATCTTGTTGTGGTCTTCTCCTTTATAAATTATAAAGTATGATAACACATTTACAGGAGGCTTGGAAAATACAGAGCAAGGTTACATATAATGCCACTATATATTACAGTTCCTTTCTTTATTTTTATTTTAAATTATGAAAATTTGATAATGCATTTACAGCAGACTTGGAAAATACAAAACCAGTTTACATATAGTTCTACTATATATTACAATTATTTTTTAAGTAGATAAATTAAGGTTTTTTTTTTTTAAGTTGGAGCTGCAATGTCAAACTCTCAAAAATTAATAGAATGAAAAGATAGAAAGGTAGAAGGATATGGTAGACCTGAGAAACACTATGAACCAATTCACATAGTTAAGACTTATACAATTTTCACACAATAGCGGGATACAAATTCTTTTCAAGTCCCTGTAGTCTATAAGCCAGGAGACACTGGAACATATACAGGGACATAAAACAAGGTGCAAAAATTCCATGGTCTGAAGGTACAGAAATCATCGAGTCTGTCCTCTTATCACTGTGGAATTAAGTTAGAAATCAATATCGAAAGATATTTGAAAATAACCTACATGTTTTCAAGAGCAGTGTGATGTTTACCAAGAGAGATCTTTGACTTAGCCTTTGAAAGCCTCAATAAAGTTAAAAGACTGAAGAAACTCAGAGGGTGATTGCAGGGAAGAAAGCACTTAAATGAGAAATGAATATCAAAATGGAAAATTAATATCAACGATACTTAAAAATCCCCGTGTATTTTGAAATTAAATGTCCACTTTTAAATGACGGGTGTGTCTAAGAAAACATGACAAGGAAAATTAGAGAATGTCTGTACATCCTGTTGTGGGCTTCATTTCCCTTCAGCGTGTGCTGTCGGGCAGCTTCTACAGCAGGTTATGACCTGATCTTTATAGAGCCGGGTGGTGAGCAATGCTCTTGTTTATGTGTGTTTACACCTGCTTCCCGGCAGTGGTGCTGGGATGCCCAGGTTGCACCTGCCTCCCTCCAGCCCAAACCAAGACTCTCTCTCTTTCTTTTCTTGGCCACGCCAAATGGCTTGCGGGATCTTAGTTCCCTGACCAGGGGTCAAACCCGGGGCCCTTGCGATGAAAGCCCAGAATCCTAACTACCGGGTCAGCAGGGAATTCCACCCCCACCTTTTTTTTTTTTTTCTAAATGAGTGTTTCATTATCTTTCTTTTCTTTCTTTTTTTTTTAAATTGAGGTGCAGTTGATTTACAATGTTGTGTTAATTTTTGCCAAACAGCAAAGTGACTCTGTTATACACATGCATACATTCAAAAAATACCCTTTTCCTTTAAGGTTTATTCCAGGAGACTGGATACAGTTCTCTGTGCTATCCAGTAGGACCTCATTGTTTATCCATTCTATTCTTTTTGGCTGTGCCGCAGGGCATGTGGGATCTTAGTTTCCTGACTGGGGGCTGAACACTTGCCCCCTGCAATGGAAACCTTAACCACTGTACCACCAGGGAGGTCCCTGTTTATTCTAATGGTAATAGTTTGCACCTACTAACCCCAGACTCTCAGCAGAACTCTCTTTTTGTCCTGGAAGAAATCCACTCTCTTAATAATTCTGGTGGAGACATGAAGGAAATGGACTTTGAATCTTCTGTTATTCTTTGTGCAGAGGGCGTAGGCTTTTAGAACACCAACCAGAGGCCCCCAGTTTTGCTCTCTGCCCCGCATCAACTCTCCCCTGCAAGCGCTGCAGGAGCTGCGTGGTCCACACTATCTGCTTGACTCAGGGAAGGGAAGAGGGGATATAAATAGGAAAACATCCCTAAATATCCTAACAGGGAATAACTGTCTTCCAACAGTGCTCCCCCACCACTGTTCACTCCTAGAGAGATGTGTCCTGCATTTGCATGTGTGTAGATTTGGTAGCCTGGCTTAGTCCCTAAGATGGGGCATTTCCCCATCTCCTCCCCATTCCTCATTTCCCATTTAAAAATGCCATGTAGATTACAGTATAGAATATGCTATGGAAGCAGTAGAGTAGAACCAGGTGGTCACGTCTGGTGACGTCAGCTCCCTCTGCAATCCCAGCTGCCCTTTGCCTGGTAGATATGCAGTTCCCAAGAGCAGAGTATAGAACTGTTATCTCTGCTTTACCGTCCCCCCAGCTCCTTATTAAAAAAAATTATTGAGGGGCTTCCCTGGTGGCTCAGTGGTGGGGAATCTGCCTGCCAATACAGGAGACACAGGTTCGATCCCTGGTTCGGGAAGATCCCACATGCTGCAGAGGGGCCTAAGCCTGTGCACCGTAACTCCGGAGCCTGTGCTCCGGAGCCTGGGAACCACAACTACTGAAGTCCATGCGTTCTATAGCCTGTGCTCCGAAACAAGGGAGGTCACTGCAATGAGAAACCCGCGCACTGCACCTAGAGACTGGCCCCTGCTCATCACAGCTAGAGAAAAGCCCGAGCAGTGACGAAGACCCAGCACAGTCAAAACATAAAATAAAAAAATTAAAAGGAATTATTGAGGTGTGGCTTGCAGAGAGCTAAGTGTGTAAATCTTACAGCTGGATGAATTTTGGATATACATGTGTAGTCATCTCCCAGACCCAGATAAAGAACATTTTTAGCTCCTCAGAAGTTTCTCTGTTGTTCTCTCTTTTTCCGCCATGCCACAGGGCTTGTGGGATCTTAATTCCTTGAACAGGGATCGAACCCTGGCCACTGATAGTGGAACTGCAGAGTCCTAACCACTGGACCACCAGGGATTTCCCTCCCTCACAGTCTTTTTTGCAGTGAATATCCATCCCCTAAAAGTAACCACTATTTGATATCTATGACATTTTTTTGTTTTTAAAGGTTTTTTGGAAGTGGATCATTTTTAAATAAAAAGTCTTTATTGAATTTGTTACAATATTGTTTCTGTTTTGGTTTTCTGGCCTCAAGACATGTGGGATCTTAGGTCCCCCTACCAGGAGTCAGACCTGCATCCCCTGCATTGGAAAGTGAAGTCTTAACCAGTGAATCATCAGGGAGTTCCCTCTATGATTGTTTTGACTGTTCTTGAATATCACATAAATGGGCAAAACTATTTACCCTCATGAGTCTGACTGATTCACTCCAAACCATGTCTGTGATATCCATTCATACCGCATCTATCAACGGTTTGCTGGGTGGTGTCTCCCGTTGCATGGATACACCACAATGACTAAGGCTGCACACAAGCTTCTCTGAATTCAGGTTTCCCCCCAGCCTCTGGTCTGAAGGGAGAATTGTATGACAAACACTGCCCTCCACTTGTTCAACCTGAGGTCCCACCCTCTACTCTTCTGTGTCTCTTGGAGTAGAAGGGGCAGCGTTTCCAGGTTCTCCAGCTGTCTCTACTTTATGCTTTGCTCCTTCCAAGGAGGCACTGGCCCTGCCTTCTTTCTTGAGCTGGGAGAGCAACTGGTTTGCCAAGGAGGAGATCCAGTAAGACAATACCTGCTGCTGAACCTGTGTGGTACTCCCGACTGGGAAGGGTGGTTGGAGAGGGAGAAAATGAGCCAAAGGAATAGAAGGAAATCTTGGGAGTGGGGTCTGGACTTGCACAAGGCTGTGGCATTCAGGTTGCCCCAAGTTTAATCAGGTCTCCCAGGGCAGAGAACCTTGAACTGGAGTCTTGGTTTCATACAAGGATGCCCAAGATCAGAGGTCATCTGGGTTCCTAGCCTAGTTCAAAGCAGGGCAAGCTGGACTGATTCAGAAAGGACTTGGAAAAGGCGGGCTGGACTGAACTGGGGAAGCAGGCTGTGGCTGCTGGATGGGAGGACAGACCTTCACCTGGGAGGTCCCTGTCCCCAGGAGGCCTTAGCTAAAGGCTAGGATGGCCTTCTGGGGGCATCAGAGAGCTTCTGAGCAGACAGCTATTTCTGGACCCCACTGAGGAGTAGGGCACACCCCACTGATACCCCACAGGCAAAGCTGCAGAGGGAGAAGTTTGTCTGCAGGGGTCAGGATGAGAGCTGGACTGTGGCAGATACGGGCCAGAAGGCCCCTTGAAGACTTTCTGTTTCCAGGAACCCTCAGTTAAGTGTCCACGTCAAGCCTGGCCTCTCCAGGAAATTCCCCATAATCCATAATACTCTCACTTCCTCATTTCCCAAACTTTCCATCTCTCAGGATGGTGGGAATGGATAGCACCAGCTGGTGTGTTAGTTTCTTAAAGGTGCTAGCATGTAAAGCAGTATTCCTGGCTCCTAAATTGAAGTGCCAATTAGGAGGATAACAGGCACATGACAAGCTGTTATGACCCTGGTGAAGGACAAGGCTCCTCATCATGACTGCAAGTTCCTTGCCACCATCTCCTCTTTTCCCAGGCAATCCCACTGCGTCTCAGATCATACCATTACAGTGTGATCTAGCTCACTACAATGCCTCAGCCTTGCCAATTCTTAGACAAACTTTTCCCTTTCTAAGTTAACCCTCCAGTATTAGTTTTGGAGAAAGTGGCTTTTCCCACCTCTGGCTTTGTGTCATCTCCAAGTGCAGCCACATCTCTGTCCTTTCGGTAACACGAGGGACCACATTTACTCTGCGGCTTGTCTGGTCTAATTTTTGGACGTACCTAATTTTTGGCTTAAGTGGCAGAAATCTAGCTTAAATGAGCTTACTTTAAAAGGAAACATAATAGTTCACGGAACTGGAAAGTGCAAGCAGTTCCCAGCTTCAGGGCTGGCTTGATCCAGAGGCTCAAACAATGTCATCAGGAGTTTCTTGCCCTCCACTTTTCATTTCTGTTTTTCCTGCCAATATAGAATAGTCAGGATAGTCAGAAATTATGCAGAAATGCCTGGGCACAGTTCTCTTTCTTTGAGAGAGCCAAGACTCAACTTCAGTCACTAGCTGTGGACATGTGATGGATTAAAGCATCACGTTGTGATGGATTACAGGGACGTGGCACACAAACTCAAATGCCCACAGAGTCCAGACAGTAATCTAAAAGAGTGAAACAGGCCAGCTGGAGAATGCAAGCCTCAGGCAAAGAGGGGCAATCACTATGTGGGATGTTGACCCACGGCTACCAGACCTGTTCATTTTTTTGAGTAGACATAGTGTTAAACTTCATTTCTGCATTTTACTGTCTTGGATCAAATAAAATGATATTTTCAAAGTAGATAAATCAGCAAGAAAAAGTGTATAACCAGTTTTCTCTGTAATAATATATTTTGAATATAAATGTCAAAAATCATCCTAACACTGATTTTATCCAAGAGCTAGATCTATTTTCTGTGTCAACCTGAGAATTAGGGGCAAAAGAGGAAAAAATAAAAACAGTAAAAGAAAATTTAAAATGGAAGAGTTTAGAAATTATTTAAAACCTTTTTAGTTGGAGGATAATTGCCTTAGAATGCTGTGTCGGTTTCTGCCATACAACGTGAATCAGCCACAAGAATACACATGTCCCTTCTCTCTTGAACCTCCGCACACCTCCACCCTATCCCAGGCCCCTAGGTTGTCACAGAGCTCTGTGTTGAGCTCCCTGTTTTATGCAGAAACTTCCCATTAGCTATCTGCTTTTCCTATGGTAATGTATATGCTTCAGTGCTACTCTCTCGGCTTGTCCCACCCTCCCCTCCCTGGCTATGTCCACAAGTCTTTTCTATGTTTGCATTTTATTCATGCCCTGCAAGCAGGTTCATCGGTACCATTTTTCTAGATTCCACAATATATGATATTTGTTTTTCTCTTTATAACTTTGGCTCAGCTGGTAAAGAATCTGCCTCCAATGCAGGAAACCTGGGTTTGATCCCTGGGTTGGGAAGAGCCCCTGGAGAAGGGAAAGGCTACCCACTCCAGTATTCTGGCCTGGAGAATTCCGTGGACTGTATAGTCCATGGGGTCGCAAAGAGTCAGACAGGACTGAGTGACTTTCACACATTCTTTTTTTTTTTTTACACACATTCTAACTTACTTCACTTTGTATAACAGGCTCTAGGTTCATTCAGTTCAGCTCAGCTGACACATTTGCTCCCCTTTATGGCTGAGTAATATAAAACAGAAGCATTTTAAAGGCTGATGCAGATCGTCTTTAAAAAAATGAAAGCGAGGGCTCCCCGCTAAATTTAAATCATCTTCCCATCAAAACAACAACTACTACAATAACAACAAAACCAAACTGTGAGCTTCCTTTGCAGAGGATGGTGACTAGGATCTTAGTTCAGTTCTTGAAGTTTCAACTATGAGCAGCTTCCAGTTTTCCTCAAGTAAGTTCTGTCCAGGTGTATGCACACTAAGTCACTTCAGTCGTGTCAGACTCTGCACCCCCATGGACTGTGGCCCACAGGGCTTCTCTGTCCATGGGGATTTTCCAGGCAAGAACACTGGAGTGGGTTGCCCTGCCTTCAGGGCTAAAACTGCGGGCTAAGGTTGTATGAAGAATTTGGAATCCTTTCACTGATTTTTTTTCTTTCTGGGGTTCTCCTCACTCTCCAGTGGTCAGTTTTGTCTCAGGCTCCTCCCTCTGGCTCATCTGACCTGAAAGACCAGAGACTCTCTCTCTCCAGAGTTTTAGCCAGCCCTGTGGCATCCCCTGCAGCAACCGCAGCTGACCTCAGGCCAAAGCCACAAAAATCAGGAACTACATTCCTGTTGCCTGCTCCCACTTTCAACAGCCCTCCAAAATCCACCTTCTTTTATACAATCTCTCGTGCTCACAACTGTATTTAAAAAAAAAAGATTTTCTGAGTTTGCAGCATCTGTCTGCAGGTGGGTCAGTTTGTTGGGTGTGTCAGATACTCAGTTCACCAGGCTGGAAGTAGAACATTCTCTAGGGAGACAAGTTTATGTTAAACTGTTCTTTTGGGTGGGGGTGGGGGGTCCTATCGAATAGTACAGCCTTGTCTTCTGCCCCTCTTACCATCACCTTTGCTCTGATTTATTCTTCTTATAGAACTTATCACCACTTGATGTTGTGTGTATTTGTGTACAGTCTCTCTTTCTTCCCACTAAAATGCAAGTTCTCTGACAGCAAGATCTTTGATCTGTTCTGCCTTGATGTGAACTGGAAGCCTCAGCTCCCTGTAAAAGGGGAGAAATCTGGAAGAGGTGGGCAACATGAGGGGCCTCTGAGCAGTGGGTCTAATGCACCGGTGGTTCTTCCTGGACACAACCACATGTGATAGCCCTTTAAGAATACACAGAGGCCTGTTGTAGTTCAGTCACTAAGTCACGTCCAACTCTTTTCTACCCCATGAACTACAGCACTCCAGGCTTCTCTGTCCTTTACCATCTTCCAGAGTTTGCTCAAACTCATGCCTGTCGAGCTGGTGATGCCACCCATCCATCTCATCTCCTGCTGCCCCCTTCTCTTGCCCTCCATCTTTCCCAGCATCAGGGTCTTTTCCACTGAGTAAGTTCTTATCAGGTGGCCAAAGTATTGGAGCTTCAGCTTCAGCATCAGTTCTTCCAATGAATATTCAGAGTTGATTTCCTTTAGGATTGAGTGATTTGATCTCCCTGCAGTCCAAGGGACTCTCAAGAGTCTTCTCCAGTACCACAATTCAAAAGTATTAGTTCAACCTTCTTGACGGTCCAACTTTTTATATCCATACGTGACTGTTGGAAAAACCATAGCTTTGATGATACTGACCTTTGTCGGTAAAGTGATGTCTCTGCTTTTTAATATGCTGTCTAGGTTTGTCATGGCTTTTTTCCCGAGGAGTGAGTGTCTTTTATTTCGTGGCTGCAGTCACTGTCCAGAGTGATTTTGGAGCCCAAGAAAATACAATGTCACAGCGGCTAGTCACTGTGGATTTTAACCACTGGGTGGCGCTGCCCTCCAATTTTCCAAAGATAAGTCAGCCTAGACTCCCTTTTCAGTGGCTGCAAACGCTTAACCTCTGGGAACCATATTTAAAATACCATCTCCACGGTGACACATCCTTGACCTGACACCCTGACTGACAGTCAGAAGGGGTCTCTCACGCTGACTTCTGAACCTGAGTGTTACTCCCTCCCGTCCCCTTGCCCGCCTCCTTAGTGTGAATTTAATGAATAGACATTTAGTAAACGCCTCCACCCTCCCCTGGCACAGGGGTGGGAGCTGAGTAAATTAGAAGTGGTGGTCCCTGCCCTCTAGGCAGCCCTTTCAGCTGGGTTTAAAGACCCGCCCTGGATGTAAAGGACGGCCCTCTCTCCTTGGCATCACTCTTGGGAAAGTTGACCAAATAGCCCCTCAAGCTGCTCGTGTTCTGTGGTTCAGACGAGAAACCCACGCTGTAGGGTCTGGAGCGGAAGGCTCCTTTCCTGGAAGAATGCCAGCTGAAAAGGAAGCTCGGAGTGTGTTTAGGGCGAACATAACGGGGCCCAGGTAATTTCTCAGTCCTACTGTTAGTCTGGTTGCCTTCCACCCACCGGCTCCTCCTCCTCCGTCATAATCGGAATGTGGGAACCGATGGCCGTCCTCTCACACCCCCCAGGGAGAACCTGCTGGCCTTTTGCCTTCTCACCCAGGGAGGGGAGCTCGCAAGCTCTGAATCCCAGCTGTGAGGCCGGCCCAGCGCTGCGTCCTCTTAACATACCTCCTGGTGTGACTCTCCTAGTAACCTGTGATCACTGGTGTTCCAGGTTTCATTTCACAACCAAGAAAAGCTGCATCTCCGAGAGGTTGACTACATTGCACATCAGCACATAAACCTGCTTTAAATGCTCACATCTTTAAAAAGCCTCCCTTGGACCTTCTGGCTCTTGACTCAAGTTTGGCTTCCCTTCATGGAAAACTTCTTACCGGGGCTGCCTCTGTAGTGTTCTGGGCCCCCCTTCCACAACATCTGTTCCCCGCTACCCCTTTGGTTGGGCTCTGTCACTACTTTCCACTGAGACTTATTGACTCATGGATGACCTTCAAAAGGAAAAAAGGTGGAAGTGTTAGTCGCTCAGTCGTTTCTGACCCTTTGAGACCCCATGGACTGTAGCCGCCAGGTTCCCTTGCCCATGGACTCCTCTAGGCGAGAATACTGGAGTGGGGTAGCCATCCACATCTCCAGGGGATCTTCCCCACCCAGGGATCAAACCCAGGTCTCCTGCATTCTGGGCAGATTCTTTACCCTCTGAGCCCATGACCTTCAAAGGTCAACTCCAAAGACCTTTTCTCTATTCTTCCTTAAAAAAAATATTTATTGGGCTGTGCCGGGTGTTAGTTGAAGTCTGAGGGATCCAGTTCCCTGACCAGGGATTGAACCCAGGCTGCCTGTGTTGGGAGTGTGGAGTCTTAGCTCCTGGACTACCAGGGAAGCCCCTCTCTGCTCTTCATCTCTTGGCAGCACTGAGCACATTTGATAACTTTCTCTTGATTAAATGATTTTCTGGGCTTATAAGTCACCACGCCCTCTGGGTTTTCCTGCAGTCTCCCTGGCCACTGTTCCAGCCCATCTATGTGTCACTCCTCTCTGTTCTCTAAATGCTTGAACGCCCCCAAGCTCATTATTCATTACCTGTTCCATACTCATCCCAGCTGACTCCATCTGGCCCTACGGTTTTATATACTCCAGCTTGACCATTCCCTGGCCTTCCAGACTCCCATAGCCAATTTCCTTCTCGACACGGCCTCAAGGACACCTAACCAGCACCTCAAAATAAACACAGGCCAAACAGAGCCCTTGATCCCCCACCTCAATTTACTCTTTCCCAGACATCCCCGTTTCTATAAGTTGCACCAACAGCTCAAGCCCACCTTTCTCAGCATGTCTTTTCAATTCTGTCACCCGAGATGTCCCTAATCTGCTCAGCCACTTCCTCCCTGGTCCAAGTCACCGTCCCCTGTAGCCGGGACTGCTGCAGAGGTCTCCCTCGCCCCCCAGGAATCCCTGTCTGTGCAGGTGATTCTTCAAAGGTCAATCGGATGCTCTCCCTCAGCTGCTTAAACATGTCCTGGATGGCTTTCCACCGCCCTTGAAATGAAGTGCACACTCCTTGCCCTGGCTTACAAAGCACTGCCTCCCTGCCTTTGGCCTTCTCACGGCTAGTGCTGCCCTCCTCCTCACCTCTGTGCTCCGGCCAGACTGTCCCCTGCCCAGGGCTTGGCCCTGGTTGTGGCCTCTGCCTGGAAAGTTTTATCTATTTGTGTTTTATTTAGGTCTTTGTTGCTGCACATGGGCTTTCTCTTGTTATAGGGATCCAGGGCTACTCTTCTCTGCTTTTGAGCATGGCTTAATTGCCCTGAGGCATGTGGGATCTTCCCGGACCAGGGATTGAACCCATGTCCCCTGCATTGGCAGGCAGACTGTTAACTACTGCAGAAGTCCTGCCTGCAAAGTTTCCTTCCCCTGGTCCTGGCGTGACTGATTCCCACCAGTCATTTAGTTCTCAAGGGGCACGTCACCTCCTCAGTTATGCCTTTCCTTACCACCCCACCTAAAGTAGACACTGAGTCACATCCCTGATCTTGAGAGCTGCCTGGAAGTCTTTCCACTTCTGCCGTTCTCCAATCTAGGGACGATCAAAGCTTCCACAAGACTTCTGTGAATCCCCGATGACTGACTTCACAGGTTTTGGTCTCTGGTCCAGGTCTACCCTTTTCTCTGACAGATGAGTGGAAACCCTGCTATTCCAGGCCTTATTGTCCACCCACTACCAGTCAGTCACCTTGTTTCCTCAAGGCTGACAGTCACATAAGCTGTCTAGGCATACATTAATGTGGATGAATCCCTTTGATTGATCAGACTGATCAGGGTTGGGAGACGCCTATGAATCAGAATGAGGAGATCTTTCCTGTGTGTGCGTCTGTGTGCATATGTGTTATGTTGAAAGCCAGGCATTTATCTACCTTGAAAAGATTAGGAATAGCCCTTTGATGGACACAGAGGGGGAAGGGGAGGGTGGGATGAATTGGGAGTTTAGGTTTGACATAAATACATGACCATGTTTGAAATAGATAGCTAGTGGAAACCTGTGTAACACAGGAGCTCAGCCTAGTGCTCTGTGAGGGTGGGATGGGGTTGGGGTGGGAGGGAGTTTCAAGAGGAAGGGGATATATGTATATGTACAGTTGACTCACTTCATTGTACAGCAGAACCTAACACAATGTTGTAAAGCAATTACACTCCAATAAAAAACAAATAAAAAACCCCAACAACAACAACAAAAACAAAACAGTTGATTGCACCTGAGATAAATTACTTTTGGTTCTGAACCACTGGGAGTTTCTGGCAGTTTATTATTATGTGCTGGGATGAGAATTCGACTTTGTCTATAGATTTTTCAAGTAGATTTTTGGACTGACATCTCAACTCTGAACTCTTTTGATAGATTAAAAAAAAAAAGACACATAATGACATTTCCATTCCAGCTTGCTAGAATCCTGGCCCTGGCCTGTGCTTCCTGTTTTCAGCCTCAGCTTGTCCTTCAGGCCTTTGAACTCGAGTTCACTGATTTTGACCCTGGCGCTGGCTAAGGACTTTGAAACCTCCTGCTTGGCTGTACACATGGAATGTGGTCTGGCTCCTGCATCAATCCAAGCCCTGCCACCTCTCCACGTTCACTCCAGCTCCTCCTGCAAGCAAAGGTCCAGCCTGGCTATGTTGTATCTGTTGGCGATTCTCTCATCCCTGGGCTGTGAGCTCCTGGAAGATGTTTGATTACAGTTAGCTTTGGTCGCAGGAATCATGGACAGAAATCCCTGGATCCAGAAGTAGGAGCTCACAGCCTGGGAGGGACGAGAAGGGAGCACTGACCTCTGTCCAGGACAAAGGGGGTCGGAGTCTGAGGCCCTTACCGGCCTCAAGCTCCTGCCTGGCCAGTGTGGTGATTGACAGGTCACTACAGGAGTTGAAGTGCTTTTGGCACAAATAACAGAAGCTAAGACCTGCTAACTCAAGCTCGTGTAAAGAAAAGGGGTTACCCAGACACCCGTGGACATATTAAAGAATGAACAAAACTGGGTAGATACATACAATGAAATATCATTCAGGCCTAGCAAGGAATGAAATCTTGACAACATGGATACATTTTGAAAACATTGTGCTACGTAAAATAAGCCAGTTACAGAAAGTCAAATACTGCATGATTCCATTTATAAAAGATACCTAGAGGAATCAAGTCCCTAGTGGCAGAAAGTAGAATAGTGGTTCCTAAGGGCTGGGGGGAGGGGGGAGGGGGAAGTTATTGTTTACAGGGAAGAGAGGTTTCAGTCTGGGGTGAGGAAAAAGTTCTGGAGGTGGATAGTGGTGGTGGTTGCACGACAGTGTGGAAGTAGTCAGTGCCACTGAATTGTACACTTAAATCCAGTAAAAATGTTGGGTACGTGTGAACACACAGCAGAACTGACCTAAACCAACAGAAGGTTATTGCAGAGGTGCTAAATGCCACCTTGGTCCTTTAGGAATTCAAACAAGCAAACAAAAGAAACAGGAATAGTGGGAAGAACACTGGGGCATCTCATGGAACTGAGGTTAGCCAAACCTCCAAGCCTGGAGGAGGGACAGGGCAGCTCCGGGGGCTTCCGTGGACGAGTTCATAGCCCTCTTCCCTTGGGACAATGCCCGAGTGCTGGTTTCTCAGGTCCGAAGTTCATCTAAGAGTCTGATTGGTCAGCTGGAGTCAGGGGGGCGTCTGGGTGGGTTAGCTTCAGTTGGGGTGGGGGAGCAGGGAGGTAGGATGATGTAGTACCACTGGGGGCCACTGGGGGCAGGCTTGGGTCAGTTTAGCAGAATCCAAGTCATTGGAAGACCAGACTTCCCAGTGATCGCTTCACCAAATTCGTTTCTCTAATTATATAGCTTTAGTTGCCTGATTTTGCTTTGCCTTCACAACACCATTTTGGGGGAATGTTAGATTTTGTCTGAGTCCACTCCCTATTGTTGAGCTGGGGACAGAGAGGTAGGGAGGAGGGGGAAAAATAATCCCTGTCTGGAAAAAAAGTAAAGTGAAAGTGTTAGTCACTCAGTCATGTCCTACTTTTAGCGATCCATGGACTGTTACCTGCCAGGCTCCTCTGTCTATGGAATTCTCCAGGCAAGAATACTGGCGTAGAGTGCCATTACCTTCTTCAGGGGATCTTCCCTAACCCAGGAATCAAACCCAGGTCTCCCGCATTGCAGGCAGATTCTTTACTAGCTGAGGCACCAGGGAAGCCCCCCACTTCTGGCCTTGGTGCCATGTAAAAGCTACAGTTCCCCAAATGGAGAAATTTCTTGGGGGAATGTGGAGAAGACCCTGAAAAAACTGAGATTGAGTTTCTGCCATCCCAGCAGAAATCCTTTCTGGCGGGGAGTTACAAACAAAGTTGGCAATAAAGGAAGTTGTGTTTGTTGAACGGTTGAATTTCGGACCAGGATTTTTACCCCCAGCCTAGCCAAATGCCCTTCCCCATCCTACAAAGCTTACAGTGGGAGGGACCTAGGGATTGACACCTCCTCTTTTGTTTCAGCACCATCTGCACCCACATCACCCTGGGGAAGACCCAATATCGGGGAATTCAGCAAAGCCTCAGCAACAGGAAAGAAAATCGTTAGCATTTGACTATTTCTATAAGAAAAGTTCAGGTTTTCTTGTTTTTGTTTTTAATTTTTATTTATTTGGCTGCCTTGGGTCTCAGCTGTGGCATGAGGGATTTTTTAGTTGCAACATGTGGAATCAAGTCCCCTGACCAGGGATTGAACCTGGGCCCCCTGCACTGGGAACATGGAATCCTAGCCACTGGACCACCAGGGAAGTCCCAAAAGGTTAGGTTTTAAAAGAAAAGCATAAAGGAAGAAAAAAGAGATCTAGAGAAAGGATAAGGGTGGACAGGAAAAGTCGAGTCCCGTGAGTCTCTTAATGAGTGGGAAGCCAGGGAGAGCCAGAGGTGGTTTGGCTGTTGGGAAGTGGGACGTGATCATTCAGGACGGGCTGGTGCACTGGAGGGAGGTGAGGGTCTGAAAGCAGGACAAGGAGGAGGATGTGAATGTGCGGTGCTGAGCGTTAAGAATGTATCCCTGCCCTCCTCTCTCAACCTTGGCATTTCCTCCGGAGACTGAGAATATATTCGAAATGCTTTACTTTTTTGAATCTCTGGCCTGTTTCTCTGCAGGCGACTCTTGTCATTCAGACCACAAGGTTGCCTGTGTTTTCACAGGGTTACACCTTCCCCCCGTCGAACTTGGGCTCCGTTGGAGGCCTGACCACCACGACGAGCTGTGGATCTGGGCTTGACCTTCCTCCCATCTAGTGATGTTAACTTAGGCCAACCTCCTGGAAGGCCGTAGAGGAAGCCTGGGATCCTTGATGTACTCTTGGACCCAGTCGTCATTGGGGTTGGTACAGACCTCTCGTTTCCGCTTGGTGATGAAGCTGTGGGGGCAGAGTTAGACCGTCAGGGGCCCCGGAGCAGTTAGGGGTGCTGTCCACACGCCCCCACTTCTAGCTCACCAGGGGCTTGCCTCACGTCCTGTACCACCTCCCTAAGCCTCCCCCGGTCTGGGTCCCCTCAAAAAGTGCCCCCTCCCCCCGGCCTCTAGACCTCCTCTCTTCTTTCAGCCCTTCTCCATTCAGCCTAGACCCTCAGGCTTGGGTTCCTCTATGGCCACCGTTTCTTGGACCACGTGAACCAGCCACGTGCCTCTGTAAGTGGCAAAGCCTAGAACAAAACCCAGGCCTGTCCCGTGAGAGCCAAAGTCCAGGCCCTTAACTGCTGTGCCCTGTTCTAGCATGGAGACTTGGTTCTGTGTGCCCCGATCCAGCCTTGGGCTCCCCTTCCCTCTCCCTGTAAATGTCTGCAGGACCGTGCTTACATGATTGCTGGCAGGTTACAGTTGAGGGCCTGTCTGTATCCCACCACCAGTTTTCTTGGCAATACTTTCTCATGATACTTCAGGCAGCAGGTGGGTGGGTGGTTCACCGACTCAGGAATTTCTGAGGGAATGACGTTGAAAGCTGAGTTAAGAAGGCAGAGAGAGAGAGCCCATGGCTGCCCACCTACATCTCCCCCATCTCTTGCATTTTGTCCGTTCTTCTGACGGCAAAGCCCACTGTCAGTAGGGACTGATGGTAGCTTGATGAGTAACAGACAAGTGAAAAAGATGAATCTTCTGTAGATCTTTCTGCCTCTGGACTGAGCTTCATCAAGTACAAAGGACTGGGGGATTCACATTTGCTGATGAACTTGATTGGGCAAACATGTATTGAGCTCGTATTAGAAGCCAGGCTCTGTGGAAGTTAGAACATGTGGAAGGTACTGTCATGACTCTTGTGTACCTTAGAGACCAGCCTGGGTGAAAAAGGAAAGCAAAAACATAAACACTACAATAGAATGTGGTCTGGGATAGAGTAGAATTTGCCGCAAGGGGCTATGGGAACAGAACGAGGAACACCTCACTCAGCCTGGGTGGTTGAGGAAGAAGTCCTGCTGCAGGTGGTGTCTGAGCTGATTCCTGAAGGATGAGCAGGACTTAGGCAGACAGAGGGGTCAGGGGATCTGGAAGAAAGAAATATATGGAGGCCTGGGGTGGGGGAAGCCCAGCGTGTCTGGGAGGATGGAGCAGTTCCAGGAGCCGCAGAGCAAGGTGGGAAGGAAGAAGTAGCAAGAGGATATTCAAGAGGAAGAGGAGGCCTACCCATTCTGAACTGTGGCGGGGAGCCTGGATTCTGTCCTAGAGTCACCAGAGAAGCTGAGGTTGGGGGGAGGCTGAGATAGAGGGATGAGCAGGAGAAGTCAGATCAAGGGGAAAAAGCTTGTATTTAAGTTTTGGGGCCAGACAGCATGGGTTGGAGTCTTGACTAAACGACTTGAATCACGGGCAGATTTCTTAACTTCTCTAGATGTCTTCAGCCTTTAAATGAGGGTAAAAAAGCTCCATCCTACACAGTGGGGAAAGGAGAAGGCAGGATGAATTGAGAGAGTGGCATTGACATATACACACTATCATGTGTAAAATAGATAGCTAGTGGGAAGCTGCTGTAGAACCTAGGGCGCTCAGCTAGGTGCTCTGTGATGGCCTAAAGAGGTGGGTTGATGGGTGGGAGGGAGGCCCAAGGGGGCGAGGATGTATGCATCCATACAGCTGATTCAGACTGTTTACAGCAGGAACTAACACAACACCGTAAAACAATTATTCTGCAACTAACAATATATCCCATGATATACCATAATGAAACAATATTTAAAAAGAGTGCATACACACGTATATACATGTATAACCAAATCACTTTGCTGTATAACAGGAATTAACAACATTGTAAATCAACTATCCTTCAATAAAAATAAACCAATAATAAGAAAAAACAGTTGTGTCCTAGGATCGTGGTGAGGATGAGTTGAAAAAATGCTTGTAAAACCCTTAACTGAGTCTGGGGTAGAGAGTGTCAGTGCTTCTGATTAAGAGCTGATGGTAGGGAGAATGGATACATGTGTACGTATGGCTGAGTTCCTTCACTGTCCACCTGAAACTATCGCAGCATTGTTAATGGCTGTACTCCAATACAAAATAGAAACTTTTTCTTTTTCTTTTTCCAAAGAGCTAATGGTAGCAATGGCCACTCGACTGGCCTGGAAAGTGCTCTCTCTCCCTCTCTCTGACACTCCCAGGAGGCCAGACTTGGTTGGTTGGTAGCGTTGTGTCTCCCTTGAGCTGCCCTGACTGCTCATCATTCAAGGATATCACCTTCCCCAGCCCCCAGACCTGCAGAGTGCAAATCCCTGACGCTTGCGTCCAGTAGGTGGCAAAGCTTGAGACGTCTCCAGGGCACCATTTGGCTGATTCATGCACTGGCTGGGCCATTTTTCTTCCTGCCTGACCTTCCCAAAGGGCACTATTGCCCCCTCCCACTCCCAGGAGGCACCTCTGCCCACGGTGACCCTGGTTCTCTAAGGTGATGTTTACAAAGACCAGGGGCATCCTGAGAGTATGTGGGCAGATTACACGGTATGTGTGACCCTCGCTCCCATGAGTGATCACAAAGGCGGAATCCAGCCAGACTACGTGCCAAGGGCAGCCTTAGGTAGAAAGCAAGGGCTGGGGCCATTGAAGGCAGGTATGTACTGGGAGATGGTCTGAGTCTCTGGTCCCATGCCTGTCACCAGTCCTCATAAACGCTGGTAGAGGCAGAGCCCATGCATCCGTCTCATGGTTCCAAAACCTTTTAATCTCCTTCAACCCCTTTTCTCTTTTCTACAAACATTTTTTAGCCCTAGGCTGGGAGATGGAGATAGGGGTCCAGAAATCCTCAAATGGCACATGTGGGCATCCCATTGGGGCATCTCTTGGTTGCCATGGTAGTCCCAGAAATCTACAACAGACCCTGCTTGCAAGAGGTGTCTAGCTTCAGACCCCCTGTCCTGGGCTTAGCCCCAGATGTCCCTCCACCTGCCTCCCTGACTCCCTCCATGCTGCCCTGCCAGAGCAGGCGTAGCTTCTCCCACCCACTTGCCTCGCCTTCCTCCTCATCACAGACGTTTGTGATCGTCCCTTCTGCTCCTTCCTTGGCTCTTCCTAAGTGATCACTCCTGCTGTGTCCTCAGGACTCCTGATGTGACCTCGACCCAGCTTCCTGAAGCTGCCCAACCCCAGCAGCTCTGGACCACAGCTCAGCTCTGCTTACAAGGGGCCGGTGCGCAGGAGCTATGGGTGCAGGCGGGGAGGGGGCCTGGGGCTGATGGCAGAGTCCTGAGAGCACTCTTGGCATCACCTCGCTGCCCGCTCCCTGTTCAGCTTCCTCACTGCCGCCCGCCAGGGACAGGTGGACTCACTTGGTTGGCTGTGAACAGCAGAAGTGATGGTGAGGATGAGGAGAGAGAGGGCAGCCATGGAGACCTTCATCCTCTCAGTGGGCAGTCAGGCTCCAGAGGAGGCTGGGCGGACACAGTCTCTTTCCTTGCTGATCATCCACACGGGGCCCTCAGCTCTCTGGACTCTGATCACTCCAGAGTGGGTGGAGGAGAGACAACGGTCCGCCCCTGGTGTTTGCTGAAAGGGAGGGCAGTGGAGGGCAGGGTCTGGTGCCCAGTGAGTTTGCTAATATTTGCATATCTGTCTTCGGGAGGCCGACAGAAAGCAGGGTTAGAGAGAACACAGACTGAGGCAACACACTCTGTACAGGGTTTAGTGATCTCGGAAAAGAATGTCCCCCTCGTTCCCTGTCCAAGGACACACGATGGAACTCACACTTTCTTGTCGCAGATTATGCTACTAATACTCTCCAATTCCTCAAGCGCTGGCTCTTCATGTCCCTGTTTGCTGAAATGTTTGTCTCATTTGTCGATGCTCTCATTTACCTCTTTGGACCTTGGACTGGGAACCAGTTTCAGGTCTAATCGGCTGATCCCTCCTGGGTGCCCTCGTGCGTGTGGGCGAAGTCTCTTCAGTCATGTCTAACCAGTCATGTCTAACTATCTGTGACCCCATGGACTGTAGCCCGCCGGGCTCCTCTGTCCATGGGATTCTCCAGGCAAGAATACTGGAGTGGGTTGCCATGTCCTCTTCCAAGGGATCTTCCTAACCCAGGGATCCAACCAGCTTCTCTTAGGTCTCTGGCATTGGCAGGCGGGTTCTTTACCCCCAGCGCCACCTGGGAAGCCCGGGTGCCCTTTTTTTGTTGTGAAGTCGCTCAGTCGTGTCCAACTCTTTGCGTCCCCATGGACTGTAGCCTACCAGGATCCTCAGTCCATGGGATTTTCCAGGCAAGAATACTGGAGTGGGTTGCCATTTCCTCCTCCAGGGGATCTTCCCGACCCAGGGATCGAACCTGGGTCTCCCACATTGTAGGCAGACGCTTTACCGTCTGAGCTACCAGGGAAGCCCCTGGGTGCCCCTAGTGTGGGTTAATCCAGTCTGCCACCGTGGCCAATCATGGCCAGAAGAGGGCCGTCCAGCACAGTGAACCTGACAACCTGCTTCTGGCTCCCAGAGCTCCGGCTTCTGCCCTTGGCTTTGGCTAAAGCTGGGCCCGCTGCCTCAGGCTTCCCTGGTGGTAAAGAATCCGCCTGCAATGCAGGAGATGCAGGTTCGATCCCTGGGCTGGGAAGATCCCCTGGAGGAGGGCATGGCAACCCACTCCAGTAGAGGAACTTGGTGGGCTACAAAGCGACTTAGCGTTGGCCCGCAGACCTGCCCGTCCGTATCTTCTCTCTTCAGACTGCCTCAGAGCCCTATTCCAGGCTGAAGGCAGCTTTCAGAGAAGAAATGAAAGAGGGGATTTGATCTTTGATGGACTGTGACCTCTAGAGGCATGAGGGAGTGTTTCAGGAGATGGGAGTTGTGGGGGCGGGGGGCGGGCATGCGGAAACAAGGGTGTCGAAAATCCTTGTGGGTCTTGCTGTTTGGCAAGTTTGCTTATAAAATAGGGAAAAACGGGCAATGCAATTAGTCCTGGTGGGCTCAAGGCTGTTAGTGATGGTAAAGCTGTGGCTTTACCGCAGGAAAGCCTGCTGTACCTTTGCGTGCAGGCACCCTCTTGGTCTTTGTGGAGGGCTGGAGGCCAGAGAGAGTGGTCATAGTGTCTGCACTGGGCATGCTCTTCCTCTGTGTATGCAGAGCTCCTTGAACCTGGAAGATGAGTCTGAGAGCCTTTGGGGTCAGCTGGCACACAAGCTTCCTCTTGGTTCCTTTCTCATTCCGTCTATCCACCCATCCAGGAACCATTCATCCACCCATCTATGCATTCATCCATCCACCCATCCATCCACCAATCTATCCATCCATTTATTCACCCACCCATTTATGCACCATCCATCCATCCACAATCCATTCATCCATTCACTCATCTATGCATTCATCCATCCACCCCTTCATCCACCATCCACTATCCATCCATCTATGCGTGCATGTGTCCATCTATCCATCCATCCATCTATCCACCCACCCATCCATCCACCCATTCATCCACCACCCATCCATCCATCTACCACTCATCTATCCATTTCCTGAGCACCTGATGTGGGCCAGACTTTTTGCTATGCCTTGTGCAGTACACAAAAATGAATAAAACAATATAGTACAACCTGATGTGTGTATGTGGATGGGGAAGAATTGGATAAAATATGTCCATGAATCATTCCTATCTTAGTCAGCAGGGGAACAAAGGCCTTGGGACCAGCACAGAAAAAGACTATGGAATTTGACTGCTATAGAGAGGCCTTTATGAAGATTTAGCTGCAAAATCAAACTTTCCTTGTGAAGCTTAAATAAATGGATGCACATAGACTGTTTAGCAGAGTGCTTGGACTATGGAGGTGCTACAAAAATGGTATCTGTTATTGCTGTGGTTATTACTGTCTCAAGGTAGCCTTTATACAGAGTGTCTTCCTCACTTCCTGCTCAGTTTCTCTCTACCTCACGGCAGGCCTGACCCTTTTTTTTTTGCACCAGGCTTTGGCCAAACTTCTGCAGAGTTAAGCATGAGGCTGAGGGTGCCACCATGAGCGGGCTCACCAGTGTCCTCAGGTCCAGTTCCAGCGGGGAAATTTAGTAGAAATGAATGAGGGCAGGGAAGGGCCTGACTGCTCTTTAATTCAAGTTGGGGCAGCTCTCAGGAGGTGGCTGGGGCTGAGTTGGGAGGAGGGGAGTGGGGTTCAGCGCCCTCTCTGTAAATCCCGAGCTGTGTCCTTCTCTGTTACTTCTGGGTCACTCCTCCAGTTCCTTGATATAGTCCCTGACCCAGCCATCATGGGGGTTGGCACAGACGTAAAGGCCCTTCCTGGTGACGAAGCTGTGGAAGGAGATGGGAGAATGATGACCAACCGAGGCTCCGGCAGCCAGGAAGCGAGACCCAGTCCTTCCTTCTTCACAGATTCCTCATCCCGCCCGGACTGGTTCTCCTTCCTTAGTTAGAGGGAGCCCAGGACCAGCGTCTGTTCTGAGATGTATCCTTCAGCCCGCTCAGGACCCCTTGGACCCGTCTAGTCTCCGCATCCCCACCCAGGAAGTGTCCCTTGCCTCCCCTTCCCCTCCCCCCGACACCCTCATCCATGGTCCCAGCAGGCCCCCCCAGACGGCCCCGGAGCCCCAAGTCTGCTTCCCCACCCCACCCCATGCTGCTTCCTCTCTGTGGACACACCTGAGCACACTCTGGGGAGCACCCATCCTGCCTTCTCCGCCCCCCACGGTGCTCCCAGCCCTACAGACTCCCCTCCCCCAGTGTGGTGTGTGGGTGCCACCTACATGATTGCAGGCTTGGAGCACAGGCTGCTGGTCTCGTAATAGCTTGAAACGTGCTGCCGGGGGATTGCCCGGCTCACGTAGTTGAAGCAGCACTCCGTGGAGTGGTAAAGTCCTTCTAAGGAGAAAGAGGGGGGCGAAGCTGAGATCAAGGTGCTTGTTAAAGATGCGGGGTGCTGGCTGCCTCTGGAACCCTAGGGGGTGCAGGAGGGAAGGAAGGAGAGCACCCCAGAATTCAGAGAGAGGGCTGTAGAAAAAGCTTAGTCCTCTGGCCTCCCTCTCAGGCTAATCCCAGGGCTCCTCTTTTTCTCCTCCTTCATCACCGATCATTCTTCCCATTCTCTCACCCCCATGGAGTCCGACCAAAGTCACCCCACAGGACTGTAGCCCGCCAGCCTCCTCTGTCCATGGAATCCTCCAGGCAAGAATACTGGAATGGGCTTCCCATTCCCTCCTCCAGGGGATCTTCCCTGACCCAGGGATCAAACCCAGGTCTCCTGCATTGCAGGCAGATTCTTTACCAGCTGAGCCACCAGGGAAGCTATGTTGTCATGAGCCCCCCAGCTTTAAACTGGCCAGCTCCCTGACCCCACATTAGATAAAAATACCCATCCTGCAGCATCCTAACCGATCACCTAATGCCACCCTTCTAGCAGGAAGTTTCTTTGTCTTGAGGCTATAAAAACTGGCTACCAGCCCATGAAAGGCACTGGCTCTGTCTTGAGCCAGCCCTCTGGTCTAACAGCGTCTCCTGCTCTAACAAACTTTATTCTCCTCTCATTCTGCCTTGTGTCTGGAAATTCCTTTCTAACCTGCACATAGACCATGACAATCGCCACCCCACCCCCAAAGGACTGGCTGATGACTTGAACCCTGGATGGAAGAGCAGTAAAGCCCAGATCTCAGTGAGCACATGGCGTCCCTGGTGAGAAGGGATATTGGGGGAAAAAGTCCCAATATCCCTCCCAGTGCCCCCATCCTGCCTGATCCCCACTGAACCCACGCCCTGCCAAGAGGGCAGAATGCCCACACCAAGCCCCGCGGACAGTGGCCAGGGAGCTAGGACTCCCAGCTCTAACCCCGCCCAGTCTCTGCTGGCTTTGCGCCCATCACCCCCCACATCTCCTCATCTGTGAACAAGGTGGTTGACTGCATTGGTGGTTGACTGCATTTTACACACAGCTTCCTGGAGGCACAGAGGCACTTGGGAGCCGAGGAATGGGTATAAGACCCCATCTGCCTTTTTCCCCCTATTTTACATTTTGGGCCTCCTGTGTAAGATTTTGCTGGAAGAAAAGTTTTCCTGATCTAAAACACTTACAAAAAAATCGCTGTACTTTTCAGTTATTTTTTGATTCTGAGATTTCTTGGCTCTTGTAGGAGGTGCAAGGGGGTGACAAGAAAGTCACTCCAAGATTGAATTGCAGGGGCAGCAGGGGAGGGGGTTCAGGACAAGGGCCTTGCAGTTAGGGGGTGCAGTGATTGGGGCTGTCATGTTATGTGACCGACCTGGACAGAAATGTGGGTGTGCACAGCGATGGCCTCGGGCTCACCAAGGTGCGTGGGTGGCAAGGGAAGGGCTGGTCGTCTTATTCAGTGCCATCCCCAGCAGCTCTCCCACCCCCTAAAGAGTGGAATAAGGGACCCCCTGGTCCCTGAGAACCACTGTCACTGCATCCCTCTGAGCTGATCAGTGACTCCTCAGATAAGCAAAGCAGACTGTCCCCATTCCGCCCCGTTTAGTCTAGCTTTATTTCAACAGCCTTCTATGTTTCCCCTGAGATTCTAAAAAGGAAACGAGGTAAATTTGCAGAGTGAGGCATAGCTTGGGTTGCCTGTAAAGGCAGTGCATCCTAAGAAACAAGCTGAAAGATGATGGCCTAGGAGACCCCTCCCCAGCTGCTGCTTTCCCCGGTACATGCCTAAGGGATGCTGCACTCAGGGGGGTAGGGAGACCCTGGAAGCAGCCTGGACCCAAATCCCAGGGGGTGAAGGGACAAGCTGGCCTTGAGGGTCCCAAACACATCTCCCCAGTCTCCTGGGTGATAATGAGGCCAAATGGGATGGGCCAGTCTTTAGTTTAATGGTAAAGAGAGAGGAATGGAGGGAGTGAAGAGATAACCTGGCCTCACTGCATGGCGTTGGCAGGGAGGGGACTGGTCCTGGGCAGTGTGAGGATAAAACCAGTTTAAGAGGACACCAGACACAATGGAATACTACTCAGCCATAAAAAGAATGAAACATTGCCATTTGCAGCCACCTGGTTGGCCTTGGATGGTATTATGCTAAGTGATTCCCTGATAGCTCAGCTGGTAAAGAATCTGCCTGCAATACGGGAAAATCAGGTTTGATCCCTGGATTGGGAAGATGTCTTGTAGAAGGGAAAGGCTACTCGTTTCAGTATTCTGGCCTAGAGAATTCTACGGACTATATATCCACGGGGTGGCAAAGAGTAAGACATGACTGAGTGACTTTCACAGCAATATAACATGCTAAGTGAAATAAACCAGACAGAGACAAATAAACACAGTATCATATCCTTATATGTAGAATCTAAAAAACACAACACACAAATGAATAGGACAAAAAAGAAATACATTAACAGATATAGAGAACAATAGTGTTTACCAGTAGAGAGAAGGAAGGGGGAGGGGCAAAGTTGGGCTAGGGGATTAAGAGGTACAAACAATTAAGCATAAAATCAGCCACAAGGATACATTATACAACACAGGGAATACAGTCAATATTTTATAACTGTAAACTGAATATGATCTTTAAAAATTATGAATCACTATATTAAACCCCTTAAGTAATATAACCTTGTGTATGCATGCATGCTAAGCTAACTTCAGTCCTGTCCGACTCATTGTGGCCCCATGGACTGTAGCCCACCAGACTGCTCTGTCCATGGGATTTCCCAGGCAAGAGTACTGGAGTGGGTTGCCACGTCCTCCTCCATGGGGATCTTCCCCACCCAGGGATCCAACCCAAGCCTCTTGCATCTCCTGCACTGACAGTGGGGTTCTTTACCACTGGCCCCACCTGGGAAGTCTATACAACCTTGTATAGCAACTATGTTGTTCAGTTGCTAAATAGTATCTGACTCTTTGCACCCCCTTGACTGTAACCGGCCAGGTTCCTCTGTCCAGGGGTTTCTCCAGGCAAGAATACTGGAGTGGGTTACCATGTCCTCCTCTAGGGGATCTCCCCAACCCAGGGATTAAACCCACATCTCCTGCTTGGCAGGCAGATTCTTTGCCACTGAGGCACCTGGGGAGCCCACAGCAACTATACTTCAGTAATAAAGGAAACAAGACACTAGACCTCCTCCTGGAGCCCCTTTCTCTTCGCATCCCGGCAACCCGGCTCCTGCTTGCTATCCCACAGGGCCCAGGTTGGAAGGTGTTGCACTCACTTGAAGAGGATTCATTCTCGGACCCAAGGGCCACAGTGGTGCTGAGGAGGAGGACGAAGGAGACGGCTGCCATGGAGACCTTCATCTTCTCGTGGAGGGAGCAGCTGCAGGAGGAAAAGTAGCCTCGTAGGGGCTTCGGAGGCTTCTGGGCTTCGGAAGTTTTGAGAAATGTTAATTGGGACAATTTTTTTTTTTTTTCAGTAAGGGAACTAGGATTTCAAAGGGAAGTAGGAAGCAGTAGATCCTTCAGCGATTTCATATCCTGCACATGTGTTGAGGGTGGGGTGAAGGAAGCCTGGAGAGCCAAGATTTCAGAGAGGAAATTGACCTCCACCCCAGTGGGAATATGTTTAACCCTTTTCTATAGTCACAGTTTAGATATGATTTTTATTTCTTATCCCATGTTCAGTTGCACAGTCGTATCTGACTCTGCAACCCCATGGATTGTAGCCCACCAGGCTCCTCTGTCCATGGGATTCTCCAGGCAAGAATACTGGAGTGGGTTGCCATGTCCTACTCCAGGGGATCTTCCTGACCCAGGGGTTGAACCCACGTCTCCTGCATCTCCTGCATTGGCAGGCGGATTCTTTACTACTGAGCAACTTGGGAAGCCAGGTTTAACTCTCTGACATAAGCCTTTCCTTAGTCATAGAAAGACCACGAGCCCAGTGGGGAGGGGAGACTGGTTCAGCCTTAGCTCAAGATCTCAAGGCTGGGATGTGTCCTGTAACTAGTTCTGGTTCCAGGCCCCAGAACAAGGGTGTGTGGGAGCCGGAGGTCAGAGGGGATTTGGGGTAACAGGATAAGGTCTCCAGTCTTGGAAATCCTCACTTAAGCTTTTCAGCAGAATCTTTGGCTCCCAACCTCACCCTCACTCCTTCACTGTCCCCTGGGGGTGAAGAACTGCCACAGGGCTCAGTAGATAATTGATTTAACAAGCTTTATACTTTAATATGGGGCTTCCCAGGTGGTGCTAGTGGTAAAGAACACACTTGCCAATACAGGAGACATAAGAGTCGTGGGTTTGATCCCTGGATCAGGAACATCCCCTGGAGGAGGGTATGGCAACCCGCTCCAATATTCTTGCCTGGAGAATCCCATGCACGGATGATACAGTCCATAGAGTAGAGTTGGACATGACTGAAGCAACCTAGGGTGCACACACACACACACTTTATTTTTTTTTCATGGTTGGGAACACTTTATTTTTATTTTTTATTTTTTTTTCCATTTATTTTTATTAGTTGGAGGCTAATTACTTTACATCATTACAGTAGTTTTTGTCATACATTGAAATGAATCAGCCATGGATTTACATGTATTCCCCATCCCGGTCCCCCCTTCCACCTCCCTCTCCACCCGATCCCTCTGGGTCTTCCCAGTGCACCAGGCCCGAGCACTTGTCTCATGCACCCAAGCTGGGCTGGTGATCTGTTTCACCCTAGATAATATACATGTTTCAATGCTGTTCTCTTGAAACATCCCACCCTCGCCTTCTCCCAGAGTCCACAAGTCTGTTCTATACATCTGAGTCTCTTTTTCTGTTTTGCATATAGGGTTATCGTTACCATCTTTCTAAATTCCATATATATGTGTTAGTATACTGTAATGGTCTTTATCTTTCTGGCTTACTTCGCTGGCACACACACACTTTAATACACACTAACTGTTGTCCCAAATGTATCATGGATATTAGGCATTTTAAGCCTTATATTAGCAGTTGAGGAAACTGAGGCACAAAAAGCATCCATAACTTGCCCAAGCTCTGACAGTTGATAAGTGGAATCAGGCTTCAAACTCCAATCGGGTAGTCTGGCTCCCAAGTCTATGTTCTTTTTTAAAGAAAATATTCATGTAATCATTTGGCGGTACTGAGTCTCAGTTGCAGCAGGCAGGATCTTCTGTCTTCATAGTGACACATGAGATATTTAGCTGTGGCATGAGGAATTTTCAATTGTGGCATGTGGGACCTAGTTTCCTGACAAACGGATGGAACCTAGGCCCCTGCATTAGGAGCATGGAGTCTTAGCCACTGGACCACTAGGGAAGTCGTCCAAGTCTGTGTTCTTAGCCGCTATGCTATGGAGAAGAACCATGGGAGTCCCAATCAAGCGGTCTCTAAAATCGTTCTGCTTGGTTTGGCTTCTCTATAAAACCTTTAGTCTGAGACATTTCTGAGTTCAGGGAGTAGATCTCTTTGGGACCTTCTCCCGGTTTCTGACTCTGTGACAGAGATGCTTAATGGGAACCTAGAAGATGCCTTATTTGGGGTTCAGTTCAGTTCTGTTGCTCAGTTGTGTCTGACTCTTTGCAACCCCATAGACTGCAGGAAGCCAGGCTTTCCTGTCCATCACCAACTCCCAGAGCTTACTCAAACTCATGTCCATCGAGTCGGTGATGCCATGTAACCATTTCATCCTCTGTCACCCCCTTCTTCTCCTGCCTTCAATCTTTCCCAGCATCAGGGTCTTTTCCAATGAATCAGTTCTTGGCATCAGGTGGCCAAGGTTATTGGAGTTTCAGCTTCAGCATCAGTCCTTCCAATGATTATTCAGGACTGATTTCCTTTAGGATGGACTGGTTGGGTATCCTTGCGGTCCTAGCAGGGACTCTAGCAGATAGCTAGCAGGTTTCTTGGACTAGCGGTGGCCTGGAGCTCAGTGCTGGAAACTGTTCTGAAGCCACATCCATGGATCATGTGACTGATGTGCTTTCTGTGAAGGGGCAGCTCTCGTGCTATGTACTTGCTGTCCTTAGATCTGTCTACATGGGCCATTTACAGAGGAGGAATTGGGACTCAGGTAGGTTAGAGACTCGCTTATGTTCACGAAACGATTTGGATGCAGGACCAATCCACTCTTCCATCTCTCAGTCCAGTGGCCTTGACCATGCTCTTCCAGGGGAGGCCCTTGCCCCACTGTTCATGCTTTCATGGTTAGAAGGCTATTTCCATCTTCTCTCCTCCACTCATCAAGGCAGGGCAGGTCTAGCAGATAGCAAAGGATCTGTAAGTATATGTTTTCTTTATTTACTTTAAAAAACATTTATTTGGCTGTGTTGGGTCTTAGTTGCAGCATGCAGAACCTTTCTTGTGGTGTATGGACTCTCTAGCTGTGGTTCGTGGGCTCAGTTGCTCTGCAGAATCTTAGTTATCCAAGCAGGGATTGAGCCTGTATCCCCTGAATTGCAGGGTAGATTCTTAAAGCACTGGATCACCAAGGAAATTCCTATAAGTATATGTTTTAGAAGAAGGATGAATTGAGCTGGTCTAAGTATGTATATCTCACAGGAAATAGCTGAATTCTCATGCTTGGGTACCGAGAATGTCATTTATTCGAAATTTTCTGTATTGTTGTCTATAATAACACTGTTCAAATGCCTCAAGTCAAGTGATAGAAATTGCCATCAGCAACAATGTAAGGAAAAAAGCTGTTTCTGGGAAGAATGTGAGCTGGGACAAAATAATGACATCCTCTGTGTTTTTGTGGAGATTAGCCTGCCCGCCAAGTTGTTGCTTGGATCTTTAGAGAAAAGTCTTTATTTTTCAAGCAGTTATTGAGATCCTACCTACATTAGCCTGGGTATGTTCACTGCTATAGTAAACAACCCATAAATCTCAGGTGAGTCATTAAATGAAGGTTTATTTCTTGCTAATGTCACAGTCTGCTGTAGGTCAGCAGTGGGGTGTGTGTGTGTGCGCATGCACTGGGCAAGGCTTTTTCATGCACCCATTTTTTTAATCAATAAAATTTAATTTTAATACTTTTACATGATTTAATAAATGACAGCTATTTTTATTTAATAGTTACAAATCCATTGAACACTCTGGAATGTATGGAATCAGAGAGCAAGATCAAGAAAAATGGCTGGTAATTGAGATCTAATCTTACTTCACTGTGGTCAGAAAAGATGACTGGAATAATTTCAATTTTTTTGAATTTTCCAAGACTAGATTTATGGCCCAGGATGTGATCTATTCTGGAGAAGGTTCCGTGTGCACTTGAGAAAAAGTTGAAGTTGATTGTTTTGGGGTGAAATGTCCTGTAGATATCAATTAGGTCTAGCTGGTCCATTGTGTCATTTAAGGTTTGTGTTTCCTTGTTAATTTTCTGTTTAGTTGATCTATCCATAGTTGTGAGTGGGATATTAAAGTCTCCCACTATTATTGTGTTACTATTAATTTCCTCTTTCATACTCGTTAGCATTTGCCATACATATTGTGGTGCTCCTATGTTGGGTGCATATATATTTATAATTGTTATATCTTCTTCTTGGATTGATCCTTTGATCATTATGTAGTGTCCTTCTTTGTCTCTTTTCACATCCTTTATTTGAAACTCTATTTTATCTGATATGAATATTGCGACTCCTGCTTTCTTTTGTTCTCCATTTGCATGAAATATTTTTTTCCAGCCCTTCACTTTTAGTCTGTATGTGTCTCTTGTTTTGAGGTGGGTCTCTTGTAGACAGCATATATAGGGGTCTTGTTTTTGTATCCATTCAGCCAATCTTTGTCTTTTGGTTGGGGCATTCAACCCATTTACATTTAAGGTAATTATTGATAGGTATGGTCCCATTGCCATTTACTTTCTTGTTTTGGGTTCATGTTTATACAACCTTTCTGCATTTCCTGTCTAGCTACCAATGATATTCTTCACAGAACTAGAACAAATAATTTCACAATTTGTATGGAAATACAAAAAGCCTTGAATAGCAATGAATTAGCCATGGATTTACATGTATTCCCCATCCCAGTCCCCCCTCCCACCTCCCTCTCCACCCGATCCCTTTGGGTCTTCCCAGTGCACCAGGCCCGAGCACTTGTCTCATGCACCCAACCTGGGCTGGTGATCTGTTTCACCCTAGATAACATACATGCTTCAATGCTGTTCTCTTGAAACATCCCACCCTCGCCTTCTCCCAGAGTCCACAAGTCTGTTCTATACAACTGAGTCTCTTTTTCTGTTTTGCATATAGGGTTATCATTACCATCTTTCTAAAGTCCATATATATGTGTTAGTATACTGTAATGGTCTTTATGTTTCTGGCTTACTTCGCTCTGTATAATGGGCTCCAGTTTCATCCATCTCATTAGAACTGATTCAAATGAATTCTTTTTAATGGCTGAGTAATATTCCATGGTGTATATGTACCACAGCTTCCTCATCCATTCGTCTGCTGATGGGCATCTGGGTTGCTTCCATGTCCTCAAAGCAATCTTGAGAAAGAAGAATGGAACTGGAGGAATCAACCTGCCTGACTTCAGACTCTACTACAAAGCCACAGTCATCAAGACAGTATGGTACTGGCACAAAGACAGAAATATAGATCAATGGAACAGAATAGAAAGCCCAGAGATAAATTCACAAACCTATGGACACCTTATCTTTGACAAAGAAGGTAAGGATATACAATGGAAAAAAGACAACCTCTTTAACAAGTGGTGCTGGGAAAACTGGTCAACCACCTGTAAAAGAATGAAACCAGAACACTTTCTAACACCATACACAAAAATAAACTCAAAATGGATTAAAGATCTAAATGTAAGACCAGAAACTATAAAACTCCTAGAGGAGAACATAGGCAAAACACTCTCCGACATAAATCACAGCAGGATCCTCTATGACCCACCTCCCAGAATATTGGAAATAAAAGCAAAAATAAACAAATGGGACCTAATGAAACTTAAAAGCTTTTGCACAACAAAGGAAACTATAAGTAAGGTGAAAAGACAGCCCTCAGATTGGGAGAAATAATAGCAAATGAAGCAACAGACAAAGGATTAATCTCAAAAATATACAAGCAACTCCTGAAGTTCAATTTCAGAAAAATAAATGACCCAATCAAAAAATGGGCCAAAGAACTAAACAGACGTTTTCCAAAGAAGACATACAGATAGCTAACAAACACATGAAAAGATGCTCAACATCACTCATTATCAGAGAAATGCAAATCAAAACCACAATGAGGTACCATTACACGCCAGTCAGGATGGCTGCTATCCAAAAGTCTACAAGCAATAAATGCTGGAAAGGGTGTGGAGAAAAGGGAACCCTCTTACACTGTTGGTGGGAATGCAAACTAGTACAGTGTGGAGAACAGTGTGGAGATTCCTTAAAAAACTGGAAATAGAACTGCCATATGACCCAGCAATCCCACTCCTGGGCATACACACCAAGGAAACCAGATCTGAAAGAGACACGTGCACCCCAATATTCATTGCAGCACTGTTTATAATAGCCAGGACATGGAAGCAACCTAGATGCCCAACAGCAGACGAATGGATAAGGAAGCTGTGGTACATATACACCATGGAATATTACTCAGCCATTAAAAAGAATTCATTTGAATCAGTTCTAATGAGATGGATGAAACTGGAGCCCATTATACAGAGTGAAGTAAGCCAGAAAGACAAAGAACATTACAGTATACTAACACATATATATGGAATTTAGAAAGATGGTAATGATAACCCTATATGCAAAATAGAAAAAGAGACACAGATGTACAGAACAGGCTTTTGGACTCTGTGGGAGAAGGCGAGGGTGGGATGTTTTGAAAGAACAGCATGAACATTATCTATAGTGAAACTGATCACCAGCCCAGGTGGGATGCATGAGACAAGTGCCCGGGCCTGGTGCACTGGGAAGACCCAGAGGAATCGGGTGGAGAGGGAGGTGGGAGGGGGGATTGGGATGGGGAATACATGTAACTCCATGGGTGATTCATGTCAATGTATGACAAAACCCACTGCAATGTTGTGAAATGGTTGGCCTCCAACTAATAAAAATAAATAAAAAAAAAAAAAAGAAAAAAAAAACCTGTTAACTGTGAAAAAAAAAAAAAGAAAAATGGCTGGGATGGGATGGGGAGGGAGGTGGGAGGGGGGTTCAGGATGGGGAACATATGTACACCCATGGCTGATTCATGTAAATGTACGGCAAAAACCGCTACTATATTGTAAAATAATTAGCCTCCAATTAAAATAAATTAATTAATTAAAAAAAGAAAAATGGCTGAACAGTAAAAATTAGGAGTAAGCAGAATTTTAATTTGTAATTTAGTTAGAAAACACTCATTTTCTTTGCCTTTTAATTTTTGAGACGTTTTTGGCCTCTTCTTTCTGCAATTCTTTTTCCTCTTGATGATGCTTTTCACATCTTCTATCTTGCAAATATTTTCAAAAAAGGAGCCTCCAAGTTTGCTGCCAAAGGGGAGAAGCAGAGGGGGATGGGCAGATTTTCATGGCCCATTTCTGGAATAGTATAAATTACTTTCATTTACACTCCAGGGCCAAAATGAAGTCACCTGACTCCAACTTAATGGCAAAGGTAAGAAAAATATAGATCATTTATGTGCCCAGTGGGAAGAGAGAATGGGTTTAGTGACCACATCCCTTCTTTGTCATAATATCATGGACTCAGCCTGGAAATAACCCTGACCTCATAGTTTGAAGAAGGAACTCAAAAAAGTAAATGAAAATTGCAAAACAGTGGGATGAACTTTGGTGGCAACATAATCAGAGACCTAAAAAGTTTCTTCTGTGACCCACTGGTGAGTATGCAGGAGTGCCTTTTAAAAAATGCTAAAAAAATGTTTTTCAAATCAACACATTTGCATTGATTTTAAAAAATTGAATAATACTGAAAGGGTGGGTGGGACCCTTAATCTGTTTACTTCTGTGCTACATCACTTGTATGTGACAAATACAGACCCCACCATCCATAATCAAGTGGGCCCTCTGTCCCGGCCCTGGTCCATGTCAAGAGAAAAGGGTATGGGCTATATTGCTTTAAAAATCTTGTCTATGATTCCAAAAGTGAAATAGTAAATGTATGGATTTTTTTTAAAAACAACTTTAAAGCACCTATTTTTTTTTTTTTTAGCTATTTTGAACTTGTAAGATTTTTACTTTATTTTTTTCCCCACACCACATGGTAAGTGGGATCTTAGTTCCCCCTCCAGGGATGGAAACCATGCCTCCTGCATTGGGAGCATGGAATCTTAACCACGGAACCACTAGGGTAGTCTCAAGATCTTTACTTTTAAAAATTCAAAAACTAGTTGTCAGATTTATTGAGCCACGTTTAAACTATTATCATGGCTTCTCTGGTGGCTCACCAGTAAAGAATCTGCCTGCTGGATTCATATCAATGTATGGCAAAACCAATATAATATTGTAAAGTCATTAGCCTCCAATTAAAAAAAAAAGAATCCGCCTGCCAATGCAAGAGTGCAGGTTCAATCCTTGGGTCCGGGAGATCCCCTGGAGAAGAAAATGGCAACCCACTCCAGGATTCTTGCCTGAAGAATCCCAGGGACAGAGAAGCCTGGTGGGCTATAGTCCATGGGGTTGCAAAGAGTCGGACAAGACTGAACGACTAAGCACAGCACAGTCACTCAATCATTGTCACTTGAGTGATGATAAATATCTGTTTTAGGATTCTAGAGAACGGGAGAGGGGTGCTCTGACTGGGACAGTGGGGGACGATTTTATGGTGGCATCTACATTGAACCTTGCAGGATGGATTGAGTTTTGCTGGGAGGGCTGAGAGCAGGGGGCATTTCTGGCAGAGTCACCACAGAGAGCAAGGAAACAAAAGAGAACATGTTGTTTTGGAGGAACCGTGAAAAGACAGTATTAAGTAACTGACTTTACATAACATTGCATTGTCTCCTCAAAGAGCTCGGAGAACAGCTGTGATTGACCAGGTGCTTGGTTAGGAAGGAAAGTCTCATTTCACCCCTCATTTCTTTTCAGCTGCCATTGTTGTGAACCAAAGCCTTAATCCGGAGACACCTGGCCCACGGCCCAGGTGGTCTGCGCTCACCGTTTCACTCTACTGAGCTGGCAAGACAACCAGCCAAAGCACCCAGTGAAACCACACACACAGCCCTTAGGGCTGGCATGGCTTTACTCCAATAGTTCTTTGAGATCGTCAAGCCTCTGAAACAAAATCTCAAGAGTATCAAAGAAAAGGGGGGAATGGTAACCCAGCAGGGCCCTCTGGGGCCTTCTCAGGACAGACTGGGCCCCCACACCCTCTGCTTTAGCACTTCTCTGACGTACCCAGATAATAGTATCTGATACACTTTTCCTGAGTTGTTTCACAGATGTGAAAACTCCTTATCAGATGGAAGATATTACCTACTGGATGATCAGGGGCTCATAGCTCCAGGCCTCCTGGAGCCTCAGTTCAGCTGCTGAGTTGTGTCCTCCTCTTCGCGACCCCATGGACCGCAGCAGCCAGGCTTCCCTGTCCATCACCAAATCCCGGAGCTTACTCCAACTCATGTCCATTGAATTGGTGATGCCATCCAACCATCTCATCCTCTGTTGTCCCCTTCTGCTCCTGCCTTCAATCTTTCCCAGTGTCAGGGTCTTTTCCAGTGAGTCAGTTCTTTGCATCAGGTGGCCAAAATATTGGAGTTTCAGCTTCAGCATCAGTCCTTCCAATGTATATTCAGGACTGATTTCCTTTAGGATGAAGGATCTCCTTGATGTTGGATCTCCTTGAAGTCCAAGGGACTCTCAAGAGTCTTCTCCAACACCACAGTTCAAAACCCTAAGGACTTTAGAAGCCTAAGTCCTGGGGCCTAAGGACTGGTAAGGTTAACCCTTGTGACACCACCCTGTTCCCTCATCATCAGCCAATTAGAGAATTACGCATGATCTGATCACATACCCTGCAACCCTCCCCACACTCACCTGATTTTTTAAAATGCTTTACTGAAACCCTTCGGGGAGCTCAAGGCTTCTTAGGGCATGAATCAACTTGTCTCTTTGCATGGCCTTGCAATAAATCTTTCTCTGATAAAACAAAAAAACCAAACAAAAAGTAAATAAACAAACAAAAAACCAAAAAAAATGCTCGACAGAGAAGTCAAAAGCTTCTGTGGCCACCACAAGTAATGAGAGCAACAGGAAAGATCATACTGGGGTCAAAACATAGGCCAGAACCCTTAGCATCTGTGTTGCCTCTTTTGCTTCCCCCAACTCCATCTAAATGACAGAATAAGTGGGAAAATAAAAGCTACATTAAAAATAAATTCAGCTTTTCACAAAGATGGTGCCAAAGGCAAAGAAGGAAGCCCCTGCCCCTTCCAAAGCCTAAGCCAGAGCAAAGACTCTGAAGGCCAAGAGCAGTGTTGAAAAGCATCCACAGCCACAAAAACTGTGGCAAAGGTTCACAAAAAAGGTGGCCGAAAACACTGCAGCTCAGGAGGTGGCCCAAATACCCTTGGAAGACAGCCCCTAGAAGAAATGAACTCGATCTCTATGACATCATCAAAGTCTCCCTCAGTCTGAGTTGGCCAGGAAGAAAATAGAAGACCACACACACTGGTATTAATTGTGGCTGTCAAGACCAACAAGCACCAGATTAAACAGGCTGGGAAGAAGCTCTATGACATTGATGTGGCTAAGGTCAACACCCTGATCAGGCCTGATGCAGAGAACAAAGCTGGCTTCTGACTAGGATGTTTTGGCTGTTGCCAACAGAACTGGGATCATCTAAAAGTCACTGCAGATGGTGACTGCAGCCATGAAATTAAAAGATGCTTACTCCTTGGGAGGAAAATTATGACCAACCTAGACTGCATATTAAAAAGCAGAGACATTACTTTGCCAACAAAGGTCCATCTAGTCAAGGCTTTGGTTTTTCCAGTGGTCATGTATGGATGCGAGAGTTGGACTGTAAAGAAAGCTGAGCGCTGAAGAATTGACGCTTTTGAACTGTGGTGTTGGAAAAGACTCTTGAGAGTCCCTTGGACTGCAAGGAGATCCAACCACTCCATCCTAAAGATCAGTCCTGGGTGTTCATTGGAAGGACTGATGCTGAAGCTGAAACTCCAATACTTTGGCCACCTCATGCGAAGAGTTGATTCATTGGAAAAGACCCTGATGCTGGGAGGGATTGGGGGCAGGAGGAGGAGGGGACGACAGAGGAAGAGATGGCTGGATGGCATCACCAACTCGATGGGCATGAGTTTGAGTAAACTCTGGGATTTGGTGATGGACAGGGAGGCCTGGTGTACTGTGATTCATGGGGTCGCAAAGAGTTGGAAACGACTGAGCGACTGAACTGACTGAAACCGAGTCCAGCTGCCTAATTCGAAATATAAAAGTTTTCACTATTAAAAAAAAACTTATAGGAACAGTAAAGGATCACAAAAGATGACAGAAAGCTGACCATAAGGTGAGAAATTTCTGTTCTATATAATGGACTTTTGTCAATTTGATGGCAATGCACAAAGTGGCTGAAAAACTTATATCCTTACATAGGTGATGGAAAAGATCATTGAGAAAACATTTTTTTCAGCAGGACCCTGGGTAAGCCAAAGATCAGTTGGGAGGTGTTGGGAGAAGAATCTTGGGCCCAAAAAACAAGTAAAGGACCTTGCCAGTCCCCACTTTTGGACAGTCAGGGGTTTGACCCAGGACGAAGCTGGAAGCACAGTTCTCTAAATAAAGAAGGGTATCTGCTATGGGAGTCTTCCAGAGGGGACCATGGGCCAGAAAGAGAGTTGGGCATCAGTTATTTCTATTACCTCCTTCCAACTGGCTGACCCATTCCTCTGTGTCATTTAGTCTACTGTTGATTCCTTCTAGTGTATTTTTCATTTTATTTGTTGTATTTGTCACCTCTTTTGGGGTTTTCTTTTTTACTTTCTAACTCTTTGTTGAAGACTTCTAACTTCTCGCTTTCTGCATCCATTCTTCTCCCAAGTTCTTTGATCATAGTTATGATCACTGGGCTTCCCAGGTGGTGCTAGCGCTAAAAAGAACCTACCAGCCAATGCAGGAGACTCAGGTTAGATCCCTGGGTGGGGAAGATCCCTTGGAGGAGGGCATGGAAACCCACTCCAGCATTCTTGCCTGAAAAATCTGATGGACAGAGGAGCCTGGCGGGCTGCGGTCCATAGGGTAGCAAAGAGTCAGACACCACTGAAGCAACTTAGCACACAAGCATGCATGATTGCTACCCTGAACTTTTTCTCAGGTAGATCACCTATTTTCACTTCACTTAGTTCTTTTTTATTTTTTTCACCACTTCACCTAGTTCTTCTTCTGAGGTTTAATCTTGTTCCTTCATCTGGAGCATGTTCTTCTGGCATCTCATTTTGCCTAAGTTGCTGTTTATATTTTTATGCATCTGGTATCTAGGTTGTATTTCTTAACCTTGGAGAAATGGCTTTCTACAGGAGATGTCCTGTGCATCCCAGCAGTGCACACCCCTCTTGTGGTCCAAGCTGCATGCTCTGGGGACTCCCCCCATGAGGGCTGTGTGGTTCCTTTTGTTGTGGCAGGCTATGTGGGTGGTTTGATAGGCTTGGTTGACCCTGGTCTGTTTATTTACCAGGCACTTACTTGTATAGAGGCTGTTGGTTGCTGGTTACTGGGGCCTGGTCACAGGGCAGCAGACGGCAGAACTCCAGGGGTCCTAGAGCTAGAGCTGGCTCCCTGGTGGGTGGACTCAAGACTAGAAGACTCTGCGGCTGTGGCCCACCTACTGGTGGTAAAGCCAGGACCTGGGCTTAGTGCCAGAATACTGGCAGGGAGAGCTGAGTCCTGGAGTCTGGTTGCAGGGCTTAGGGGTCCCAGAGTTGGTGTCAGATCGTTATTTCTGGTGAGGCAGCGTGGTTTCTGACACAGTTGGGTACAAGTTCAGGTTGTCCCAAAGCTTGTGTCAGCCTACCAGTGCTCAGGACCGAGGCCCAGATGGTCCGAAAGTATGGTCTGGCCTCCTGGTGGACAGGTTTGTTCTGTAAGCCGTGGGGTTGCCCACTGGTGGGTGGAGCTGGATTCTGGGCCTTTGGGTGGGTTGGGTCATGTCCAGAGGCAACTGTGTGCTCTTAAGGCAGCCTGCCTACTGATGGTGAGGGAGGCTGTGTTCCTGCCCAGTTAGTTGCTTGGCTTGAGACAGTCCAGCACTGGTTCCTACAAGATGTTGGACCAGGCAGGGCTGGATCCAGGGGCAATAAGCTAGAGGGAGGATTCCACAGTGGTGCCCACCAGCAAGGTGTCTATGTGGCAGTAGGAGTTCCCAAGGACAGCTGTTGCCACGGTCTGTGTCCCCAGGGTGAGCTGTAGTTGACTCCTGCCTCTTGGGGAGACTCTCCAAGATCAGCAGGTAGGTTTGATCCCAGACTCCTATCAAATACTGCTTTTGCTCTGAGTCATAGAGGCTGCATGATTTTGTGTGTATTCTATTTAAGAGTGAAGTTTCTATTCCTCCAGTTCTCTGGGACTGCCAAAATTAAGCCCTGTTGCTGTTGTTTAGTCGCTCAGCCATGTCCGACTCTTTGTGAGCCCGTGGACTGCAGCATGCCAGGCTTCCTTGGGCTTCCCTGTCCATTGAGTTTGCTCAAACCCATGTCCATTGAGTCAGTGATGCCATCCGATTATCTCATCCTCTGTCGCCCCCTTCTCCTCCTGCCCTCAATCTTTCCCAGTATAAGCCCTGCTGGCTTTCAGAGCCAAATGCTCTGGGGGCTTATGTTCCCAGTGCAGGGGCCCTGGGCTGGGGAGCCTGAAGTGAAGCTCAGACCTCTCACTCCTGTGGGAGAATCTCTGCAGTGTAAGCACTCTCCAGCCTGTGGGCCACCCACGAGGGTGAATGTGCGTGTATGCTCAGTCCTGTCCAACTCTTTGCGGCCCCATGGACTACAGCCTGCCAGACTCCTCTGTGCATGGAATTCTCCAGGCAAGAATACTGGAATGGTTTTCCATTTCCTACTCCAGAGGATCTTCCCGACCCAGGGATTGAACGTGAGTCTCTTGCTTCTCCTGCATTGGTAGGCGGATTCCTTACCACGAGCGCCATCTGGGCAACCCACCAGGGAATATGGGACTTGATATATCATGAGTCTGCTCCACCCCAGCACCATATTATTGTGATTCGTCTTTTAACATCTTTAGTTGTAAAAGATATTTCCTTGTTGGTAGGTTCTGTTTGTTTTTCTTTTTTTCCACTGATAGTTGTCCTGCAAGTACTGGGTTGGCCAAAATGTTCATTTTGGTTTTTCTATACCATCTTACGGAAAACCTGAACAAACTTTTCAGCCAAGTTGTGATTTTGGTGTGATCATGAGAGGAGGTGAGTTCAGGGCCTTTCTACTCTGGCAACTTGGCCTGGAAAAAAATCTTACACTTTTTTTGAATTAAAACAAAAATGTTGTTGTTTAGAATTCAGTCCTTTATTTCTGAATTTTTTGTGAGAGTTGATTAAGATTTACTAATTATAAATAGAAATGCATATGCTTTAATAGATATGAATCTAAAATTGATATTAACTTTAGTTTTAAGTGTTTTCCTAATGTCCTTTAACTTTAGAGAAAATATCTTTTAGGAAATTATATCTGGTAAGAAAAAAAATCCAAAGCGTAGCATTAAGGCAAAAGGATGAGTATAGGCCTTTCAATATCATATTGGAGCACTGTCTGAAGGACTCACCCAGGATTCCTTAATCTGTATGGGGAATGTACATTTGATTGATGGTCTATATATTGTTGACCAGCACCCAGAATTTATAAAATTGCTTGTTGACTGAGACTGGTTTGTAATTTTATTGTTAAGCACAGATCCAAAGGATTGCTGTCTAGTAGAAAAGATAATCCCCAAAGTTACAGCTTTATTGCTGTCTAGGATTTGAATTTTTCTCTAACAAACATTTCAGAATGCCATCTCCAATAACTATATAAGCCTCTGTTCCTCAGATGATCTTTGAATCAGTTTAGTGATTAATGGGTTAAATACACACACTAAGTCTGTATTTCAAGGTCATGTTTTTAGCTTAAAAAAGTTTACACTATGATGTCTTGTTTAGACACCACCCCCGCAAACCCCGCCCCCCCGCCCCCCAACCACGAATCCAAAGTTCGGCAATTCCTACACAATTTTTTCCCTCTAAAAGTTTGAGTGAAGTCAAATTGGATACTCTTGATAAACGTGTTGCTTTTGTAACCAGAACAGAACAGTAACTGTTGCTTTTTAAAAAGTAACTCAGGCCAGGGCCCTCGAGTGAGGACGGTGGGGCAAGAGAGACGGAGCAGAGGGGGCCCGCTCCAGGCGCTCCAGGCGCCCCCGCTCAAGCAATAGCGATCTCAGGTCCTCGACGGCTGACCCCAGCCTCAGCTGCGACTTGCATTTCTGAACTCCCTCATTGTTGGGATCAGCGCAGACACGCTGCCCGCTCTTGGTGACGAAGCTGAGGAGAAGGTGGGGGGAAAGATTACAAACAGAAGGGAGTTCAGCAAATGCGGGAGGGGAGCCCCATCCTCCCTGCGTCTCGGGCCCCCGACAGCCCAGCCAGTTCTTCCCTCGCTCTGCTGCGGGAGCTCAGAGCAGCTTCTCTCCGAGCCCCGGCCTCAGGGGCTCAGAGAGCTTCCTCGGCAGCCTCCCTCCTGCTCCCGCCTTCCTTCCCTAGCTTCCCTCTTCCCTGGGAGCATCTCATACCTGGTGCCCTGCAGGATCCTACTGAGGACACATGCTTCTGCTGACCCGGCAGGATCCAGTGGGTGGGACTTTCTTGGACATCCATTGCTGGGGTCCCACCCCTTCCCGTCTCCACTCTGCCCCCAGAAACGGCCGTTGAGCTTGGCGCACTTACATGACAGCTGGCTGGGAGCACGCGCTGCTCGTTTCTATATAACTTTTCATGAATACACATCGGATGTTTCGTGGGGTGTAAGACACGCAGCAGTCCGTGGGCCGGTGAAAGCCTGCTACAAAAGAAAGCGTCACGGGCTGAGTGGGAGGAAAACTTGCGGAAGGAAACGGCCACCCGCGCCTATATTCTTGCCTGGGAAACCCCATGGGCGGAGGAGCCTGCGGGCTACAGTCCTTGGGGTTGCAAAAGAGTTGGACCCAACTTAGCAACTAAACAAACAAAACTGATGAAAACGGCATCCTTTCCCCCTTTCCTCCCACGTACTGGGAAGGGTGAGAAGGTGCAGGCTTTAAAATAATTATCTTTGGCTGTGCTAGCTCTGTGTTGCCGCACACGGACTTTCTCCAGTTACAGCGAGCCGGGATACTCCTCCTTGCAGGGCGGCATGTGGAATCTTCCGGAGCAAGGATGGAACCCGTGTGTCCTGCATTGGCAGGCGGATTCTTAACCACTGGACCACCAGGGTAGTCCTGAAGGTTCAGGACTGGAAAGGGATGTCTTCCTCCTCTTCCGGCACTTGCTGGCCTCTTCTTGCCAGAGACGTTTCGTTCTCCCCAGGGCTGAGCTTATGTGTCTGAGGGCATCCAGGCAGGGCCACGACAGAGCAGGAGAATTTCTCCCAGAAGAAGGAGAGACTGAGGCCTGCAGAAGGCGTCAGAGAGCACCCTTCGCCTCCCCGGCCAGTGAGCCAACTCTTCGGACAGCCAGGTGGAATAGAGTCCATCTCTGAAAGAGGCCATCTATGGACCCACAGCCCATCCTAAACTTCCCTGGAGATATTCACCACCCTCACGACCCCCCTCAGGGCCTGCAAACGAGGTGTATTGAAGCCTTTGAGCCAATCTGTACCTGCTAGCTGTTTTAAATATATGCCATAACAAAACTTTACCTCCTTGAGACAATGAGTGTCGATCTAGGTTTGGTCTTGAGAGTTCAAGGTTCAGGTTTGACACCATGTCTTCTATTTGAGAGAAACAGTAGAGAAGGGAAGAAAAATTACTGGGAAGCAGCATTGTTTCAACATCTCCATCTCTTTCATTCCTCAACCCCATCTCCTGCTAGGGAGGCAAGGATACTGAACCATTGGGCCAGATCTGCCTCCAAGCCCATTTTCTCTATCAAGGCCCTGAGACTTTTCAGGGAATTTTTGAAAACGTTTGAGACAGGAAAACATTCTATTGACTTTGAATACAAAAAGCTAACTGCACATCCAACACGAGTAGACCAGCTGAATAGCTTCATAATATGATCCAATGCACCATGCTTTCTACACATTTCTGGAATTCACAGGGCTCTGGAAACAGTAAAAATTTTTCTATAACTGATTTGGTGACACAGCATCACCCAAAGTGAAGTGAGGCTATTTACAGGCTTTATTTACTTCATTAGTATGTATACTGACATGTGTTTCCTGCAGAAATATGGCTGTATTCGGTTAACATGTGTTTCTCAGACTCTGCCAGGGATGTTAAGTAGTGTCCAGGTATGTGTTACCTTTTAAAAAATACATTCTTTTAGAATGTGATAGAATGTACATAATGCAAAGTTTACAATTTAAAAAATTACTAAAATATTTCTTTATTTGAATAAGGTCACTGCCTTTTCTTGAATTCCAGCTAACATCAAACTAACAATCAGAAAAAAAACACACTTGACAAAATGTTATCCAACTGATATTAACAATAGATAGAAAACCCTTTTAAACTTTAAAAGAAATATATTAAACAGGCAACATCCAGATCTAAAAAGTTGCAAGTAGTGATTTTACATTAGATCTTATAAATAAAAACATCTCCAACATAATCATTTGTTCACTATCTCCCTGGGATCAGAATATGGATAGGAAAAGATAATCACATCTGAATATTCACAACTGTCATTTATGATCTTTGCAAAGATTGCATGTCTACAATGCAGTGGGTCAGGCAGTTTTTCAGGTAATTTTTGTTTTCCTCAAATTATCAAAAAGTACAATTATCTGAGATAAAATGTCAGAAAAATCACCATCAGGGAAAGCAAAAGCTCTAGCAGGCAGATTTGAAGATGGGGGTATTCATGGCTTGACCATGAACTGGAGGTGATTTTGTACATTCAAGAGCTGTCAACCGAAGTACCAAGACCCATAGGCAGCAATCTAGGTTTACTCTGTAGTTGCTAATAAACCAAGAGTTTATTAGCACATACATAATGTAAATAACATAAACTTCACAATTTTAATCATCTCGAAGTGTGCAGTTCAATAGCATCAAGTACCTTCTCATATTGTGCAGCTTACCACAATCCTGAACTTTTTTCATCTTGAAAGCTGAAACTTTTTTCATCTTGAAAGCTGAAACTCTGTACCCATTACACAATAGCTCCCCATTTCCCCCTTCCCTAAACCCTGAGCCACTGCCATTCTACTTTCTCTCTGAATTTGACTATTTTAAGTACTTCATAGGAGTGGAATCATATTATTTGTCCTTTTGTGACTGGCTTATCTCACCTATCATCATGTCTTCAATGTTTATCCATGTTGTAGCACATGTCAGAATTCCCTTAATTTTTAAGGCTGAATAATACTCCACAGTGTACACACACACACACACATATACACACACACTCTGTTTTTCAATCCATTCATTTGTCAATGGACACTTGGGTTTCTTCCTCCTTTTGGCAATTAAAAATTAAGCTGTTACTAGCAAGGTTGTATAGGTATCTCTTTCATGTGTCTACTTTCAGTTCTTTTGGCTATATCAAGAAGAAATGGAATTGCTGGGTCATACTGCATTGCCTTTTTAAAACCTGAAAAATTCTGCATTCCAAAATGCATCTAGCTCCAAAGATTTGGATAAATGAATTGTGGGCCTGTATTAGAATAATTAGGCAAGCATAACTAAAATTTAGCTCATTCTTATGTAATTATATATGAACTATATTAGAAGAGGCATGTGCATCCACTTCCATATGCTTAATATGATATGTGTGGGGCTTGCAGAATTATGTCTTAGATGGGTGTTGTCTTCCCATAACAGCTTCCTAACTAGCTTGTAACCTAATGCCACCACATATGGCTGTGTGATCTTGAGCAAGTTATCTAGGGTTCCTATGCCTCAGTTCTCTTATTTGTAAGAGAGTAATTAATAATAATAATAAGTAAATCCATATAGTTTGATGATAGTCTACCCTACAGCATTGTCAGGAGGATCCAATATATTAATATCTACAAGACACTTAGAACAGTGCCTGCTTGCACATAGGAAATACTAGATATCTATTTGTTACATAAATAAATAAGATGATTAAGTACACTTGAGTGAGTCACTTGTCTGGCTTGTCCAGTTTCCTCTCTGAAGTGAGAGTTTTACATTAGAGGGCATATAATAGTTCTAACACTGTGAAAGTCTATACTTCTTTCTACAGATCTAGGATTTTTCTACAGTTGTCTTGATTTGGCCCATAATGCTCCTATGTCAGCTAAGAGAAAATGTCAGATAATTCTGGTCATGAAAGGGAGAGAACTGTTTCCCCAGGTAGGACCAGTCAGCTGCCTGCTGCTTTCCCCAGGGACCAACGTCTGCAGGGAGAGATTTGTATCTGCTGCGGCCGCTTTTAAACAGGAGCTACATCCGCGCTGGGACAAAGGTGTCCCTCTGCCTCTCCTCCCTGGTCTGCAAGTTACCACCCACCTGCCCACCAGGGAGAAGGCTCACTGAGCTCACCACGTGCAGCCTGGGCAGCGAGGATGAGGAAGGGGAGGGCAGCTACGGAGGTCTTCATCTTCCTGGTGCACAGAGAGTGGACCAGCCTGAGGACTCCGGGCTCTCTCCGACTTCCCTGGATCTCAGCTCTGCCCTTGTATTTATAGAAAGAGGAGGAGCGGGAAGTCACAGGGCAGAGATCAGAACGCTTTCCTGGGTTGTATAATAGATAACACGCTGTTTCTAAATAAAGGGAAGGAGGCTGAGAAGGCAACAGGAAGAAGGGGCGAGGATGACATGAGGCTTCCCCAACTGCCCACTGGGCACAGGCAAAGGGAGGAACCAGTTTATGAAGGATCCTTCTTCTAGGAGGGTCACTGAATCCTCTCATCAGAATGTTTTCCTTGGGAGTTCTGTTATCAGGGTGTTGTCACCCTGATATCAAACAGCCTGTGATCAGGGTGTTCTAATACGTGAACCGGGTCATGTGACTCCTCACATAGAATCTTGACCCTTGCCTCCTCTGTTTGTTTCACCTCCACATCCAATTAATTAACAAATACTGGGGTGGGTCTACTTTCAAAAATGTGTCCAGAACCTTATTATTCCTCACCACATCCTCTCTCTCCACCTGGTCCAATCCACTCTTGTCTCTCACCAGGATTTTTGCGGGAAACCTCCTAATGTGTCTCTTTCTTCTGCCCTTGCCCCTTTTTAGTTCATTCTAGACATTGCCACCTGGGTGATCCTGTTAAAATATAAATCAGCCAAGTCAATCCTATTTAAAACCCACTGATGAAAAAAAAAAAAACAAACAACCCACTGATGGCTTTTTAATCCTCCATCCCAACCTAGTATAAAGCCCAATCCTTCTCCTAACCTACAAGCTCCTATGTGATCTGGTCCCTGTTCATGCTCTGTTTCAGGTCCTATTACTCTTCCCCTTACTCATTTTGCTTTGGTTATGCAGGCTGGCTCAGAGATTTCTGTTCCTGCTTCCTACATTACCCTTCCCTGCCATAAGTTTTTTGGAAGAAAATTTTACTTTCTCCCTAACCTCCTTCAACTCCTCATTCAAATGTTGTTTTTCTTGTTAATCTTACTGGGACTCTCTATCTGAAACTATGACCTCCCTCTGCCCAAATTTGCCTTGATTTTTCTCCTGTGTAGTTGACACTGTGTAAAATACTACATGGGCTTCCCAGGTGGTTCAGCAGTAAAGAATCCACTTGTCAATGCAGGAGACGTGGCTTTGATCTCTGGGTGGAAAGATCCCCTGGAGAAGGAAATAGCAACCCACTCCATTATTCTTGCCTTGGAAATCCCAAGGACAGAGGAGCCTGGTGGACTACAGTCCATGGGATAGCAAAGACTTGGACAGGACTTAGAGAGTTCAACAACAACAACATGCAACTTGCATTGTATTCTTACTGGACAGCCCTGCTCTAGATGGTTCCCCATCCCTTTGGGTCATTTCTTGCTTTTTATATCTTCCCAGGCATGCCCCAGCCCTCATAAAGCAGACACAGGCCATCTGGGCTGTGCCCTGTGTGAATTTCTGAAGGGTAGAATTTGTGAGTAGAATACAGCTGTTGTCACTTTATACTACTAAGCTTCAAGTGGTTTGTGACACAGCAATGTGTTAAACTGTGGTGAGAGCAAGACTTCATCGGCCAGGGGTGGATTTCAAATATTAATTTATTTTATTATTGGAGTATATTTGCTTTACAAAATGATGTTAGTTTCTGCTGTAATCAGCTATAGATATGCATATATCCCCTCCCTTTTAAGCCCCCCTCCCACTCCCCACCCTACCCCTCTAGGCCGTCAATTACAGAGCCCCGAGCCGAGCTCCATGTGTTACGCAGCAGTTTCTCACTAGCTATCTGTTTTATGCATGGTGATGTATATACATCAGTGCCACTCTCCCAGTTTGTCCACCTTCTCCTTCCCGCCTGTGTCCACATGATTCTCTATATCTGTGTCTCTATTCGTTCCCTGCAGATAGGGAACTGTACCATTTTTCTAGATTCCGTATATACAAGCATGAATTTATTCACACTTCTGGTTTGCTCATGAGTGTCTGTTATGTTCTTTCACCTATTCCATGCCTCAGAACCGGAGTAGCCCCATGGGAAGTTAGTTATGAGGTAAGACACTTGCATGAAGCTTATGTTAATGCAAGGAAAGCAGTGACTGAGCAGTGGCCGAGGTAAGGGGTGAGGTTGCAAGGATGTGATGTAATCCACAATACAGTCCACCCCTTGCTTCCCTCCAAGGTGTTTGTGACTTTATTATGTCTAATCCATCACAGAGCTTGCTTCAAGCTGGTTGTATTAATCTATGGGGTTGCAAAGAGTTGGACATGACTGAGTGACTGAGCGCACACACACACACACACACACGCATGCACATACACACACACATTCTTTCAGGTTCAGTAGAACCCGTAAATGTGCACACACACACATTCTTTCAGGTTCAGTAGAACCCGTAAATGTGCACTCATACCAGTTCACCTCCAACTCTCCCATCTCCCCAGAAATCCAGCAGAGTCTAATGTTTCAGGGTGGGAATCACAAATAGATGACTGGAAATATGAATACGGAGCCCATCCCCTTGATTCCTGTGTGTTTTAGCCACCGGGGATGTAGCATTATCTATCATTCTTTGCTTCCATGCATACATTTCGTTCTGAAGAAGTCCCAACCCTGAAGTTTGTTTTGGCTTCAGCTAAATTATTAACCCCTCATTGTTCTCTTAGCTGTTTCAGTATATGGTAAACCATGTGGATCCCATATACCCACTGACTCACACCATTTGTGAGATGGACCCCTTGACCTGAAGCCATCTTGTGCACATACCATACTGAGTGATCAGACCTTCTCTAAGTCCTTGAACCACTGGACTGGCAAAGGTACTGCTGGTAGTGGAAAACCCCACATTGGGAATAAGTGTCAGTCCTACTAAGGTTGGCTTGTTCTCCCTTGCAGGTTGGCAGACATCCAAGACAATCAACATGCCACTGTATGGCTGTGTTTTCTCCTTGGAGGCGGGTGCCAAGTTGAGACTTGATGTCTGCCTCTGCTGGAAGGTTATTCATTCAACAGCAGCCATAGTTAAATGGGACTTGATGAGACAAGGTCCACACTGTTTGGCCCATGCATAACCTCTATCCTTGCCACCACAGCCAAGGGTTTGTTGCAATAGCTCTGCTGTGACTGCGGGAAGAGGCTGGCTGACTTCCACGGGTCAAGTCACTCTATCCATATACTCGCTGACTTTCTCCTTTGCTATGGATACTCCCCAGTGACTTCCAAGTCTCTTCCAAGTCTCATGAGTCCTTGTCCAGTACCTCCAGGTTGCAGCATCTCGGTCCCGAGTACCAAGTAGTTTCCTGCAGGTTCTCTGTCTCAGCATCGGGGAGTCCCTGAGTCAAGAAAGGAATGGCATGCATGATGAGATGAAGGGTGTGGAAGGTGAGATGCGGCCAGACTGCCCCTCCATGGAGCTGGGCAAGGTCTCTATAGGACTGGTGGCTATAGTGGTGGCCAGAGGAAGCGATGGGGCTGATGGGGGGGAAGTAGTATAAGAAGTGTCTGATGCAGCACTGGATGCATATCTGTTCAGCAAAAGGAAGCAATGAAGACACATGTCCGATTTCACAATGTAGTGCTGTTTCTTTTTTTAAAAATTTATTTGTTTTTAATTGAGTGGTTTTTGTGTACTTCCTGAGTCTTTTATGGATTTTCCTTTCCTATGCCACCAAGCATCATTGTTGACATTGAAGAATCACATCAACTCTATTTGTTACTTAGCTTGGCATGGTTGAGGGAGCAGGCTGTGCTCCTTGTAAGCTGATCCAACCTCAGGGGTCTTCCAGGGTTGATGATAACAACAGCTGGTGCTTTCTGAGCACGTACTACACTTCAAAACCGCGTTATGGGTACTTCCTTTGAGACGAGATGTTTACTACATGAAGCGCTTACTATAACTATTTCACAATACTGCCTAGCACACCCGGCAGCTTCTTCCCTTGCAGAAATACCAAATACCCTGATCAGTGTAAACACTTATCTTGCCACATCCCGGGACGTAGGCTTGCATAACCTGTTTGTCTAGAATAAGCTGAGCTGCCCTGTACTATTACAGTGTCAGCATATTTGAGCTAAGATGGCCCACCTGCTTTCTCAGACCTGCACTTGGCCTATGGCAATTATCTGCTGTTACTCTCAACTCCCCCATCACTCCTTTCTCATCACTCATGTGTTATGTGTCTGTATCCTGGGCAGGTCTTGAAATCTCAGGATGGTGTTCCATGCCCAGATGCACTGGTCCCTTTCCAGGAGAGAGGCCTGAAGAGGTTTCTCCCTGCACTGCTTGCTGTTCCTTTCTTGTTGCTGTTAGGTGCTAAGTCATGTCCGATTCTTTGTGACCCCATGGATTGCAGCATGCCAGGCTTCCCTGTCCTTCACTATCTTCCGGAGTTTGCTCAAACTCATGTCCATTGAGTCGATGATGCTATCCAACCATCTCATTCTTTGTCCCCCTCTTCTCCTCCTGCCCTCAGCCTTTCCCAGCATCAGGGTCTTTTCCAATGAGTCGGCTCTTTGTATCAGGTGGCCAAACTGTTGGAGCTTCAATTTCAGCATCAGTCCTTCCAATGAGTATTCGAGGTTGATTTCCTTTAGGATTGACTGGTTTGGTCTCCTTGCTCTCCAAGGGATTCTTAAGAGTCTTCTCCAACACCAGAGTTCCTTTAGTTTCCAAGTGAAATCATCCCAGGTGTCTGGCCTCCTCTGATGGCTGTGTGTGGTGAGTAAGGAAGGTACCTTGAATTCAAGTTAAGTACCTTGAGTCCCACACTGCACACTGCATCAGGAAAGGCATTCTAGTCTTTGCAATCTTTTAACCCCTTCAGGGCCACAGAAGAGAGGCCTTGGGGCTGGAACACTTCTTTCCCCAGAGATAAAGTGCTCCAGAGCTGTGCTGGGCTGATTGCTTTGTGTAGGATTATCTTACTCTGTTATGGACTCAGCGTATGCTCCTTTGTTTTGCTTAAGCTTGTAATGACATAGGGCACCAGGCTAACCCCACTACTATCTGCTCCTGGTGGGGAGGGAAAGGGCCCTTCACATGTAGCTCAAGAGGGAGCATTCAGATCATTGCCCAAAGTCAACTGCAAGATGGCTGTGTGTGTGGGGACTGACCCTCACTGTGGCCCTCCTTAGAAAAATACAGCAAACCCAAACAAAAATATTCCATTCAAGATTTCGTAGCTGAAGTCTGTTCTATAGTGTAGAATTGAAACCATTCTGTGGTCACACATGGACAAGGTTCCTCAAATACCGTCTGATCATTTCCTATATACTTTGATGATATCAAGTCAAATAGAGAGGCTTCCCTTTTGTACCAAGCATTTCTAACTCTAGCTTGGCTATTAGAGATTAGGTCTTGGTTCAGGTTTAACTTCTTCCTCCCTTTGGTAGCTTATGTACAAAAAGGGCTGCAACAATCCTCACCCCCCTGACCCCCACCTAGTATGCATGCACGTGGGAAGTCTTGGCTATGAGACTTTGGTAAATGAGATAATAGAATGTATCATGCAAACAGAGACTTGAAAACTGCTGGCCTGTTGAGACTTGTGTTAGTTTTCTGCTAGGAACCTTTGTGCCTTTATGTGTACCAGCCCATGATAGCCTCTCAAAGGTTGAGTGACCATGTGGAGAGCTGTCCCTGGTGAGAGATCATCCTAGACCATTGAACCCCAGCTGAATTGCCTCGGACCAGCAGAACCATTTATCCAACCCATAGACTTGTGAGAACTAATACATCCTTGTCCTTAAACATTTTTTTTAATGTTTTCGTTAAGACATTTAAAAGAGCAGTTTTGGTGGCTCAGGCGGTAAAGCGTCTGCCTGCAGTGTGGGAGACCCGGGGTCGATCCCTGGGTTGGGAAGATCCCCTGGAAAAGGAAATGGCACCCCACTCCAGTACTCTTGCCTGGAAAATTCCATGGATGGAGGAGCCTGGTAGGCTACAGTCCATGGGGTCACAAAGAGTTGGACACAACTGAGTGACTTCACTTCAAACTTTAAGCAGAACCATTTATCCAACCCATAGATTTGTGATAAATAATAAATCCTTGCACTTAAAATTTTTTTTAATGTTTTCATTAAAACTTTTAAAAGAACAGTTTTAGATTCATAGCAAAACTGAAGGGAAGTATAGATGTTTCCCGTATACACCCTATACCCAAACACACAGTCTCCCCATTTTCAATAGCCCTCATCAGAGTGGTACATTTGTCACAACTGGTGAACGTTGACACATCATAATCACCCAAAGACCATAGTTTTTTTTTTTGTTGTTGTTTTTTTGAGTGTAGCCAATTAGCAATGTTCTGATGGTTTGAGGTGAACAGTGAAGGGATTCAGCCATACATATACATGTGTCCATCTCCCCCAACTTCCCCTTCCACCTAGGCTGCCGCATAACACTGAGCAGAGTTCCCTGTACTATGCAGGAGGTCCTTGCTGGTTATCCATTTTAAATATAGCAGTGATTACATGTTCATCCCGAACTCCCTAATTTTTCCTTCCCCCCATCCTTCCCTACTGGCAACCATAAGTTCATTCTCTGTGAGTCTCCAAAGGCCATAGTTTACATTACAGTTCTCTTTTGGTGTTGTATAGGTTTGGGCAAATGTATGATTATGTGTATCTATCATTATGGGAGCACACAGAGTGTTTCCACTGCCCAAAAAATCCTCTGTGCTCTGCTTACTCACCTTCCCTAGCACCTATCCACTCACCCCCAACCTGCAACCACAGATCTTTTTACTGTCTCCATCATTTTGCCTTTTCCAGAATGTCATATAATTGGAATCATGCAGTATGTAGCATTTTCAGATTGGCTTCTTGGTAAATGAGATAATAGAATGTGTCATGCAAACAGAGACTTGAAAAGTGCTTGAGACTTCACTTTTAAGATATGTAATATGCTTTTAAACTTCCTCCTTGTCTTTTCATGGCTTGATAGCTCATTTGCTTTAGCACTGAATGTTCCATTGTCTGGAGGTAACACAGTTTATTTACCCATTTACCTACTGAAGGACATCTTCGTTGCTTCCAAGTTTGGAAGTTATGAATAAAGTTACTATAAACATCAGTGTGCTGGTTTTTGGGTGGACAAAAGTTTTCAGGTCCTTTGGGAAAATGCCAAGAAGCATAATTACTGGATTGCATAGTAAGAATATACTTAATTCTGTAAGATATCTCTAAATTTTCTTCCAAAGTGACTGTACCATTTTGCATTCCCATCAGCTATGGATGGAAATTTCAGTTGTTTCACATCCTTGTCAGCATTTGATACTGGTACTGTTCAGGATTTTCACCATTCTAATAGGTGTGCAGTGGTATCTTGTTAATGCTTGTTTTAATCTACTAAATTTTAGGGTGACTTGTTATGAGTAAAAGCTAACTGATAATTTCCTCTTTGGACAATAAAGATTGCCTCATCTTTACATGTTTGCTGAAAGCAAAATAATAGTTCCTCATTCAAGAGGAGGCTTATTGCTTTGTGTTGTTGTTATTGAGATAAAACCCACATAATGCAATATTAATTGCATTAATCATTTTCAAATGTGAAATTTAGTGGCATTTAGTACATTCACAGTTTGTGTAACCATCACCTCTATCTAGTTCCAGAAGATTTTCATCACTCCAAAAGGTGTTACAGGGAATTCTCTGGTGGGCCAGTGGTTAGGACTCCATGTTTCCACTGCAGTGGGTGTGGGTTCAATCAGTGGTCAGGGAACGAAGATTCTGCAAGCTACATGGCACTGGGTTGCAAAAGAGTCAGACACAACTTAGCAACTAAACAACAACATGTAGTAGTTTCACATGATTGCAATATTTAGTTTTAGTTCAGTCTCTCAGTCGTGTCCAACTCTTTGTGACCTCATGAGCCACAGCATGCCAGGCCTCCCTGTCCATCACCAACTCCCGGAGTTTACCCAAACTCATGTTCATTGAGTCGGTGATGCCATCCAACCATCTCATCCTCTGTCATCCCCTTCTCCTCCTGCCCTCAATCTTTCCCAGCATCAGGGTCTTTTCCAATGAGTCAGCTCTTTGCATCAGGTGGCCAAAGTATTGGAGTTTCAGCTTCAACATCAGTCCTTCCAATGAACACCCAGGACTGATCTCCTTTAGGATGGACTGGTTGGGTCTCCTTGCAGTCCAAGGGACTCTCAAGAGTCTTCTCCAACACCACAGTTCAAAAGCATCAATTCTTGGTGTTCAGCTTTCTCTATAGTGCAAATCTCACATCCATGCATGACTACTGAAAAAAACCATAACCTTGATTAGACAGACCTTTGTTGACAAAGTAATGTCTCTGCTTTTTAATATGCTGTCTAGGTTGGTCATAACTTTCCTTCCAAGGAGCAAGTGTCTTTTAATTTCATGGCTGCAATCACCATCTGCAGTGATTTTGGAGCCCCAGAAAATAAAATCTGCCACTGTTTCCACTGTTTCCCCATCTATCTGCCATGAAGTGATGGGACCAGATGCCATGATCTTAGTTTTCTGACTGTTGAGCTTTAAGCCAACTTTTTCACCCTCCTCTTTCACTTTCATCAAGAGGCTCTTTAGTTCTTCACTTTCTGCCATAAGGGTGGTGTCATCTGTATATCTGAGGTTATTGATATTTCTCCCGGCAATCTTGATTCCAGCTTGTGCTTCTTCCAGCTCAGCGTTTCTCATGATGTACTCTGCATATAAGTTAAATAAGCAGGGTGACAATATACAGCCTTGACATACTCCTTTTCCTGTTTATTTGGAACCAGTCTGTTGTTCCATGTCCAGTTCTAACCGTTGCTTCCTGACCTGCATGTAGGTTTCTCAAGAGGCAGGTCAGGTGGTCTGGTATTCCCATTTCTTTCAGAATTTTCCACAGTTTATTGTGATCCACACAGTCAAAGGCTTTGGCATAGACAATAAAGCAGAAACAGATGCTTTTCTGGAACGCTATTGCTTTTTTGATGATTCAGCGGATGTTGGCAATTTGATCTCTGGTTCCTCTGCCTTTTCTAAAACCAGCTTGAACATCTGGAAGTTCACAGTTCATATATTGCTGAAGCCTGGCTTGGAGAATTTTGAGCATTACTCTACTAGCATGTGAGATGAGTGCAATTGTGTGGTAGTTTGAGCATTCTTTGGCATTGTCTTTCTTTGGTTGCAATATGCATGACCATAACAAATTAAATTAAAAAGAAAATGATAAAAAATAAAACACGCACACATACAAAGGTATTACAATATTCAGTGACAACCCACTCTCTTTCTCCCCTCCCCTAGCCCCTGGCAATCACTAATTCGCATTCTGTCTCTATGGATTTGCCTATTCTGGATGTTTCATGTGTAAAGGGAGTCATTCTATATGTTGCCTTTTGTGTCTGGCTCCTTTCATTTAACATAAAGTTTTCAAGGTTCTTCCATACTGTAACATGGATCAGTGCTTCATTCCTTTTGAAGGCTGAATAATATTCCACTGTATGGCTATATCTCGTATTGTATATCCATTCATCACCTGATGGACATTTGGGTTGTTTCATAATTTGTGGGTATTAAGAATAGTGCTACTATAAACATTATTCATGTACAAGTTTTTATGTGAAAATATGTTCAGAGATCAGGGTAATGCTGCCTTCATAGAATGAATTAGGAAGTAGTCCTTCCTCTTTTGTCTTTTGGAAGAGTTTGGTGTGTTAATTCTTTTTTGTTTGTTTGTTTAAAAAAAGCCTTTATTCATTTTTGATCAGGGAAAGGACAATCTCAATGTCAACTTGTCACCTAATCATAAATTTGAACTTACAAGATTTACTGCCCTAAAAACACTGCACCTGACTTTTGACAACATAACTTAAAATGAAAATCTCCTTTCTGTCCCCTAAGGTTGCACGTTGAAAGAATAAACAATCCCTTGCAACAGCTAACAGTGATACTTGGCTTAGGTTTAAATTAAGGTCAAATAGCAAAACAGGAGCAAAACAAGGCCAAAAGCATTATAACTTGATAGCCCATCAAGTACAAACATCACTGGAATAAAGAAAGTTGCAGGCACCAAAGAAAACAAGAGGCAGGTTCATTAGCATAAAAAAATTTACACTTGGTTGAAGGAGAGGTGAACTATTCCACAAGTAAACATGTATGCCAACCCTAATGGTGAACATGAAACCAAAGCAACAAAACCGAAAACATTAAACTCAGTTAACTACACTGAATGTGAAATTCAAAACTTGAACTTATCTAGGATATCCTCCCAAATCTAGAGCTAAAAGGTTTTCTTTTTAACGCACCAGGAAGATCTGTTGTAATGACATGACTTGGTCACACTGAAGACTTGCATTTACATAAGAATCAAGGGTCATCCTTCTCCATTATTCTTTGTCTGGATGTGAATATGCTCAACTACTCAGCTCATGCACTAACCGCATAAAAAAATGACTGAAACCTACTATCCATGCCTTCTAAGAACTCACATCATGTAATAGTTAACACCCAGTATAGCTTCCTAACAATGCCCCAAGAGAAAACATTTTGTTCAGTTTGGTGCTTGCTGTGACATAAAACCAACAGAATAGTATACAATTAATTTACTCAGTTTACTACTTCAAACTTGTAATCTAACTTTCGTTCAAACTTCATACCTATTTGCCAAAATTGTGTAAAATCTAACTATATCTGATATTCTTAACCCGTAGCTCCTATAACACAGTTTAAGCCCCCCCACCACCCTGCAATGGGTATATCTGGACATTCTAATCAAGAAAACAAAGTTACTGTACTATGATTAGTCAAAGCTCTTTCTAGCAGACCACTGAATACAGCAAACCATTAAAAAATGCTTTTCCAGATACAAGAACAAAACAAAACATTTTCTTCATAAAAGGAGCTACCGGCATGCTTTGTGCCATTAAACATTTATTTTTCAAAATATACCCAAAGACTCATGGTCTACTAGAAAGCTCCCACTAATCACAACAGTGTAACTATGCCACAGAAACTGTCATGACAATGTCTCCAGATAGGCAGAGAGGAAAACAACATTAAAGGTTCTGATGGGAGCCTCAGTTAGAGACAAAAATGAAGTCTTAAGAGCATAGAATACATCTAACAAAAAAGGGGAACACAGCAGACACTGTAGCTGGCTATTCATAAAGGACCACAGTTTTCTCCTCTTCCTATGGAGCAAGACTCCCTACAAAATAAACTGTGCATTAATTATTGCTTATTTAAAATTACACTTTTACAGAGCTATTTAGTACCTGACGCAGAAAAACAATCACATAAGGAAGCATTTATTTGAGGTTTAACATGTAATCATACAAATAAAGTTTGTATAAACACAAATCCACAGAGTCATAACACAGATAGCAAAAGACAAAGTAAAAACAAAGAAAACTAATTGGCGGCTATATACAGTTGGACACAAATTGTGTCTTGTACACTAGAAAGTCTTTTACAAAATAATCATCTTAGATCAACAGAAGACCAATCTTCAATGTCCTCCTGCAAGATGGTTACGTTAGCAATCTCTTCCTGTTTTCTCCAGCGTCCCTTTAAATATGGGTGGTAATTATTTTGGTGATTGCCACCCCCTCGAGATGGCTTGCCATAAGTGCTCTGTTGGCCACTGGAGTCTGCATATCCCTGTCCATATCCATAGTTCCCATAGTTATACCCAGTATAATCATAGCCGCCATAGCCACTATAGTTTTGATCACCACCATAGGCACTATTGTAATTTCCATATCCTTGATCGTAATAGTTATTAAATCCTTGGTTCCAGTTTTGGCCCTGACCTCGGCCACGAGCCCTAGTACCTCCTCGCCCACCAGCTGCAGCACCTCTTCCTGCCTTTTGTTGCTGCTGTTGCTGTCTATATACCTCTTTGGGTTGTGCAACTTTGATTTCACACTTCCCAGAACCAATTTGATGGTATCTGCTTTCTAGCAATTTCTTTACTGGCTCCTCGTCTGTATATGTAATAAAGCAAAATCCTCTTCTTTCATTTGTTTTTGTATCCATAGGAAGTTCAATATTTTCAATCTCTCCAAAGGCTCCAAAATATTCTTTAATTTGTTCCTCCGAAGAATCTGGGCTCAATCCACCCACGAAAACCTTTTATGGGGGTTCCTTTCCCTTTAAAGCTTTGGCCCGTTTAGGGTCTATCAATTTGCCGTCCAGTTCGTGTTCTTTCAGTTCCAAAACCTTATCAACACTAGCAGCATCCTTGAAAAGCACAAATCCAAATCCTCGTGATCTTCCAGTAACAGGGTCTGTTTGAATCGTGCAGTCCACAACTTCCCCAAATCGAGACAAATATTCAGCCAGATCTTTCTTGCTTGTATCCCAGCTCAAGCCTCCAATAAACATTTTACCGTCATCCTGCTGGTTCTTGCTCGCGTTGATCTTGGATCCCTCTGCGAATTCCTCTATGTGGCTGCACTCGTTCATGTCTTCCATAGCGGCGGAGTGGTCGGCCGGAGGGTGCTGGCGCGCAGACCGAGTCGCGCAGCAGCGGCGGCGGCGCGTTGTATGGAGCTGGATTCAAAATGGCGGCGGAAGAGCGGTGTGTTAATTCTTTAAGTGTTTGGTAGACATCACCAGTGATGCTATTTGTATCAGAGATTTTCTTTGTTAGGAGATTTAGGCTTACTTCTTTTAATTAAACAAATCCTTGTTAAGAAGGATCACTGTAAGTACTAGTAAAGACGCTTTTATTCTAGTTGGGGTAGAGATGAAGAGAACTGAGAAAGTCCCTGCTGTCCAGAGCTGTGGGGCCTCAGTGTTCAGTGAGAATTTCAGAGGGAAGCAAGAGAGAACTCCTTAGATTAGAATGCAGAGAAAAATTCATGAAAGGGATGGCATTTGGCCTGGGTCTCAAATATTAGACTGAGACTGTATTCGATTTTAAAATGCAGAGAAAGACAGAAGAACATTCTACTCAAAGGTAACTGCCAACAGGGGTAATAGTTGTCCTAAGACAGGAAGCACTTACTATTTTGAAAATATTTACAATTATTTCCTTACTGCAGCCCTGTGACATTGGTAGGGTCATCCCCTTTTACAGATGAGGATCCAGAGGCGCAGAGCTATGACGCAGTGCTCACAGGGGGCAAAGCTGGGATTCAAACTGAGGTCTTCTGATACTAGAGCTCACCCTTTCAGACAAAGGTGTGGGAATGACAAAAGGTGAGGCATGTTTTGGGTGTGTCCACATTGTAGATCACAACAAACTGTGGGAAATTCTTAAGGAGATGGGAATACCATCTACCTGACCACCTGACCTGCCTCCTGAGAAATCTGTATGTAGGTCAAGAAGCAACAGTTAGAACTGGACATGGAACAACAGACTGGTTCCAAATTGGGAAAGGAGTACGTCAAGGCTGTATATTGTCACCCTGCTTACTTAACTTATATGCAAAACACATCATGTGAAATGCCAGGCTGGATGAAGCACAAGCTGGGATCAAGATTGCTGGGAGAAATATCAATAACCTCAGATATGCAGATGACATGATCCTTATGGCAGAAAGCAAAGAAGAACTAAAAAGCCTCTTGATGACAGTGAAAGAGGAGAGTGGGCCCCACAAAGTCTCTGTCATACCTGCCCAGCTCTTGTTTGTAGATCAAAAGCAGTCAAAAGCCACATGAAAACAAATGAGCATAACTGTGTTCCAATAAAACTTTATTTACAAACAGGCAGCAGCTGGATTTAGCTCCCAGACCATAGGTTGGGGACACCTAACCTGGAAGTCTAATAGAAACCTACTGATCCAGCCCATTAAAAAATTATACTTTATTTTTTGTTTTTGGCTGCACCACATGGCTTGTGGAGTCTTAGTTCCCCAACCAGGGACTGAACCCCAAGCCCTTGGCAGTGAGAGTGCAGAGTCTTTACCACTGAACCACCGGAGAATTTCACAGCAAATGCAGGGCTGGGGAGATGCTGTCTGGGCCATCAGCAAGAGTTTGCCTCTCCTAATTCACCTACTCAATGCTACTTGGCCTCATGTAACTGTCTTATGAGGGAGAAAGCCATTAACGAAATAGTATCATATAATAAAGACAGAATTACAAGTTGTGGTGAGAGCTATAATGGGTTATTTCTGGGATGTTTATGAACCTGTGTCACTGGAGACCAAACTCACACTAGGGGTTAACACACGGCTGCTCTAAGAAGAGTCTTTAACTGAGACCTAAAGGATGAATGAGAGTTGGCTAGCTAAGAGAGGGTGGAATAGAAGCCTTGGGAAAGGGGGAATAGCATAAGCAAAGGCCCCAAGGCAAAAAATGAGGTTTGTGTATTTGAGGTGACAAAAGAAGGTCTGTGTGGCTGGAGCATCAAGGTGAGGGAGCAGGCTGAGCCTCAGGAGACAGGCAGGGTCCCAGTTAGGGGGCATTTGGCAGGACATGCTTATAAAGATTTTGGATTTGACTCTGTGTATAAAGGGAGGGTATGGAGGATTTTCAGGTGGCTGTAGTGGAGAATGGAGGGCATGCAGGAAGAATGGAAGTGGAGAGATTGAGTAGAGCATATTTTGGTCATCAGGGCAAGAGATGAGGATGACTTCAATCCGTGTGAGGTTTTTTTCATGTCTGCAGGTAAAGTTTTGTGTGTAGGAAGCTATTGCAGTTACTTTGATTTTTAAATGAATATTCAGTAGAGCAACAAATTAAAAATATAACTTCCCATGTCTCACCCATCTTATCCTACTTATAAAACTAGCAAAATTTAAGTCCTTGATGAATGCTTAATTAAGTAGAATAGACAAGCCTTAAACAATCAGTCCTGTTTAAAACTTCATGATTAAATTTTTGTAAATAATTTAAGCTGCTTTAATTAATTTAATATACTGGATTTTAGGCTTCCCAGTTTGTTCTAGTGGTAAAGAATCTGCCTGCCAATGCAGGAGATGTAGGAGACTTGGGTTTGGTCCCTGGGTGGGAAAGATCCCCTGGAGGAGGGAATGGCAATCCACTCCAGTATTCGTGCTTGGGAAATCCCATGGACAGTGGAGCCTAGTGGGCTACATGGGGTCACAGAGTCCGACACAACAGAAGCGACTTTGCACATTAAATTTTTAAGAGTATTCTCCATGCCCAATCTATCACTCAGAATCTTCCAAAGCACTTCACTCCTATAAACACAGCAAATTAAACTTATGACTATGGGAAAATCAAGTTGTGTTAAATACTCCAATGTTCTTTGTTAACTTAGGCAAATTCTCTTATATCTATCTCTCAGCTCAAAATCACAAGCACAAATAAATTATTTAATTACACATTTAATACTGGAATCACATGAATAATCTGTTATGTACTCCAAGAGATCATTTAAAAATGTATATAAGTGCTCTAAGTTCCAAATTATATAGATGGTTCCAATGATTACAAATCCATAACTCATCTTTGCATATGAATATTAATATTCCTGGCCTGATTTGCACTACACTATCTATGTTTAATTGTAAGCTTCTGGAGGCTTACCGGTTAACTCTGTAACTCTTAACTTACAGAGTTATCTTATGAAATTGAGATTACTGGGCTAATTTTATGTGATTGCCACCAGATCACCATCCTAGCATTGGTGGTGGTTTAGTCACTAAGTCGTTTCCAACTCTTGCGACCCCATAGACTGTAGCTTGCCAGGATCCTCTGTCCACGGGGATTCTCCAGGCAAGAATGCTGAAGTGGGTTGCCATTTCCTTCTCCAGGGGATCTTCTCGACCCAGTAATCAAACCCGTGTCTCCTGCATTGCAGGCAGATTCTTTACCAACTGAGCTACAAGGGAAGCCTTGTGGCTTCGGGTTTCTTAAAGGGAATGAATCCGATTTCCATGGACAGGACTGTAGGTCCTTAATTCTGCACACTCTCTTCCCACTTAGCCAGTTACTGGAACACATGCTCATTTGGAAGGGGCGTATCCATTCTACATTGCTGCAATCTCCCCCAGTCCCTATTAACCTAGCTTTGGGGGGTGCTTATTGGCCAATAGAGACTTGAGAGTCAGGCCTGTGCATTTCCAGTGTGATCATCTCTACACTATGACTGGGTACACGCAGCTCTACTTTAATAGTCAAAATGACAACAGGAGGCTTGGAATTCACATCTTTTAAAAAGGGTTGGTTTGGGGGACTTCCCTGGCAGTCCAGTAGTTGACTCTGTGCTCCCACTGGAGGGGGCCAGGTACTGTGCAGCACTACAGAAAAAAAAAAAAAGAAAGAAAGAAAGAAAACCACAATCCAACAAAACAAAAAACGGTTGGTATCGTCTAGGTTCTAACTAGACACTCCAGTGATCCTTCTGTGTGACCTGTGTAGACAGAAGCCAGCACCTTCACTCTGGCTGTAGCAGACATTCCTAACGGCTATGCTAGACTTTGTTCATGTCTTTAGTCCTTTAGTCCCCACATCTTTCTATGTTTAATTACCACCTTTGTGAGGCTTACCCACTAAGGTGTTGTGTTATTACCTTACGCAAATTGAGATTACTGGGCCAATTTTATATAGTCTCCACCAGATCATCATCCCAGCACTGGAGGGTGCTTATTGGCCAAAACAGACTTCTGACCTGGGTTTGTGCGCTTCAAGTGTGATTCTCTCCGCCATGACTGGGTACACGGAACTCTACTTTAATACTCAAAATGGCAACAGGAGGCTTGAAATTCACATCTTTTAAATAGGGTTGGTGTCTTCTAAGTTCTGATTAGACCCTTGAGCACTTCTTCTATGTGACTTATGTAGACAGAAGCCAGCGCCTTCACTGAGGGTGTCGCAAACATTCCTAACAGCCATTCTTGACTTTTTTTCATGTCTTTAACTCCTTCAGGACATTTATTACCCTTCCCTCTGGCACTAAAGACACTTAAAACCAATCCATCCGTCCTTTAGATCCTTCTATAATTCTCTGTGATCTATCTGTGTGGATGGAATCTTGCATCTCCTTCTAAGGTTACAGCTGATGCCCTGCAGCAGTTTCTTCCCGCATAATTCAGTTCTGAATGCCCGTGAGCACCTTCCTGATGCTCAGCCTTGACTCCAGGTGCCTGGTTGGATTCTGCGCACCGGCCAAGCTCTCATCCGCTTCTGAGGCACATCCTGAGGTCATGCGGATGAGAACTTGGACGCGGGTGGTGGTGGAGAAACCAGAGTGGCTGGATTGAGAGAGGTTTTGAGAGAGTTGACAGGATTTATTGATAGACAGGATTTGTTGATAGATCGGATGGATGGATCAGGGCGAGTGTTTCAAGGATGACTTCCTGTTTTCATCTGGAGCAGCTTGGAGGATGGAGGTTCCATTCCTGAGGTGGGGGGACTCAGGGATGGAGCGCAGCCGCGGCAGTTATAGCTCCACATTCAGGGGACGCTCCGTATCCACCCAGCTCCCCGCAGGCCCGAGCACCCCAGTCACCCAGGAGGAGAGCCAACCTGCCTGGCAGCGGGGGTGAACGCCGCAGTACGCCACTCTGTGGAGCCCGTTCTGCAGAGGTCGTCAGGGGCCCCTTCTGTGCCCACCCCTCCCCGCCCCTTCGCCCCTGCACTCCCGCCCGTCCTTCCCGGAGACCCCAGGTCTCCCCACCTCCTCACTCACTCCAGTCCCTTTGGCTTTGAGATTTGGGCTCCCATCCCATTTGAGCGTGGATGGAGGTGCAGAGAACGGGTTTTCCGATGGGATTTGTGTGCAAGAGCACAGAGGCGCTAAGGATGGAGTTTGGAAGAGGAGGGGGCCGCCAGGTGAGGAAATGGCCTTGACCAGGGCAGCTGTGGGCTCCGAGCACAGACTGTGCTCATTTCCCGACTTTGCCCCTGACAGTAGGTGGTCATCCACTCCCCACCGCTAAACTCACGGATGTACGGAGACCTCTGACCTCTGGTGTCGAAGAGCATCCTTCCCCCACGGGAGTTTAGGGTCGAGGCCCACAGCCACGGCGTGCCTTCCCCAAGGACTGAGTTGGAGGGCGTGTGCTGGGCCACCCTGGTGTCCCTGAGACCCTTCTGCAGTCCGAGTCCAGGGAAGCACGGCCAGACTGAAATCAGCCTCCGCCTCCTGCCTGCCTCCCTCTCCTCCTCACGCCCACAGAGCACTGCCCTGTACCTGCCTCTGTCCTTAGTTGAGGAGGTGGTGGGGAGGATGGAGTGGAGAGGATGGCCGCATTTCCAAGGTCACTTTTACCCCAGGTGTCAAGGATAAGGGCCGGGCAGGATCTAAAGAGACTGTAGGACTTCAGTGTTGGGGTGCACGGATTGGGGAGGGAGCACCGATTTGGGGGGAGCGCACAGATTTGAAGGAGGAGCACAAGGAGGTTGACAGAGAAGTAAATGCTTTGAATGGCAGAGACCTGGGGAGAGCTTTCTAGCAAGGGTGAGCCGTTCTGCCCACTTGGACGAGGGAGTGAGGAGGTGTGTTTGGAGTGCACCTCAGCTCTGCACATGCAAACAGAGGGTCTCCCCACGGTCGTCTGTATTCACACTGGTCTTCTTATCTAAGGACCCTGAACTGGGGTCACTGTTCATCCCCCTGATTCTAACTATGTACCCATCATTCCACTATTTATGTCTACTCCTATTGAAATGTTTACAAGGCCCCGGATATGCACTAAATACCATAGAAATGTCTATAAAATCAAAGAAATGACCAGACTGTCATGGAGAGAACCAATTTAAGCCACCAGTCCCTTTCTGCAGCACAGATTTATTTCAAGACCTGAGCGCCTGCAAGGAGACGACAGATGCTTTCCGGGGGCCACAGTCGCCTCTGGCCCCAGAAGACGGAGCTTCACAGCAAAGCTTCAGGAGAGCGCAGACCATCAGAGCAGGAGCAGGGAGATGCACGCACGAGCTTTCATTCGGGCCAGGACTCGCCCAGGGCCCATCTGGGCTGAGGGAGCTGGTTGGGGAGGGGAGGTGGCTCCGTGGCCTCTTCTCATGATCCCTCGACTGTGAAGGTCCCACTGCTCCCAGCTCCCTTGGACTTTTGGTTCAGGTATATGATGTACCTCTGCACCCAGGCCTGGCCTGGGTCGGCACAGATTGATCGCCCACTTCTGGTCTGGAAGCTGAGGAGCAAGGAGAAGATGAGAAACGGAGAGTCAGCAGGCAAAGAAGGGTCCACCCCGCCACCCCAGCCTCTCCCACCGCCCCCACCAGCAGCTCCTCCTGTGTCACCCCCTCACCCCACTCGTGTCTCTGTTCCTAGAGAGCCCCGCCCCCCTGCCCCCTCCTCCCAGCCCTACTGGTTCTTGAGATCACACCCTTTCCATTGTTGGGGGGCTGTACTTACATGACCCCTGGCTGGGCGCACATGTCACTGGTCTTTTGATAATTTACCACATGAGCGCGTGGGATTATCCTTGTTATGAAGGTAAAACAGCAGGCATGCAGGTTATCAGCTGTTTCTGCAAGGTAGAGGACTGTAAGATGCTGGAAGCTTCTCCATGAGAAAGCTTAGGCCTCTATCTGCACCCCCACAGCCCTTGAGGAAGGGAGGGAGACAGGAGATGGGAGCACCTGGCAGGAAATGGCCTGGTCTCCCTCCTCCTTCCACCTTTAAAAAAATCTTTTGGCGAAGCCACACTGCATGTGGGATCTGGGTTCCTTGACCAGGGATAGAACCAGTGGCGCCTGCATTGGCAGCACAGAGTCTTAACTACTGAATGACGAGGGAGGCTCCTTTGCAGGGCACCCCCCAAACACCCCTTATCCCCGCTTAAATTTCCTCCTAAGTCCTTTCCTCCCTCCGTCTGCCTCTCCAGCCCCTCCCAATCTCTTCTCCCAGACCCTATCCAGGGCTGGGATGGGACTCTGTGGTCCTAGTGTTTCAAATTTCTGGTTGTCCTCAGGATTCGGGAATAAGAAATCAGAATTCCTGGAAATTCTCGGACCATAAATTATTCTATATTCATCTTTTTAAAAAATGAGATATAAATCAAAACCACAATGAGGTACCATTACACGCCAGTCAGGATGGCTGCTATCCAAAAGTCTACAAGCAATAAATGCTGGAGAGGGTGTGGAGAAAAGGGAACCCTCTTACACTGTTGGTGGGAATGCAAATTAGTACAGCCACTATGGAAAACAGTGTGGAGATTTCTTAAAAAGCTGGAAATAGAACTGCCATATGACCCAGCAATCCCACTTCTGGGCATACACACCAAGGAAACCAGATCTGAAAGAGACACGTGCACCCCAATGTTCATCGCAGCACTGTTTATAATAGCCAGGACATGGAAGCAACCCAGATGCCCATCAGCAGACGAATGGATGAGGAAGCTGTGGTACATATACACCATGGAATACTACTCAGCCATTAAAAAGAATTCATTTGAATCAGTTCTAATGAGATGGATGAAACTGGAGCCCATTATACAGAGCGAAGTAAGCCAGAAAGATAAAGACCATTACAGTATACTAACACATATATATGGACTTTAGAAAGATGGTAACGATAACCCTATATGCAAAACAGAAAAAGAGACTCAGATGTATGGAACAGACTTGTGGACTCTGGGAGAAGGCAAGGGTGGGATGTTTCAAGAGAACAGCATTGAAACATGTATATTATCTAGGGTGAAATGGATAACCAGCTCAGGTTGGGTACATGAGACAAGTGCTCGGGCCTGGTGCACTGGGAAGACCCAGAGGGATCGGGTGGAGAGGGAGGTGGGAGGGGGGACTGGGATGGGGAATACATGTAAATCCATGGCTAATTCATATCAATGTATAACAAAAACTATTGTAATGATGTAAAGTAATTAGCCTCCAACTAATAAAAATTAAAAAAAAAAAAAAAGAAAAAAAATAAATAAAAAATGAGATATAAATCGTTTTAGGTTGTACCCCATGTTAAATTTTTTTTCATTTTTAAGGTTTTATTTTATTTCAAAGTATAGTTGATTTACAATGTTGTGTTGGGTGATTTTTTTATATATATAACACTTTATTCTCATGTTTTAAAAATAATGTGACTACACAGTAAACAGGGAATCATTTTTTATGAAGTTTTTTTTTTTTTTTTTTTTCCAAAAAAAGGTTTTCTATAAAAATAAATTCAAAGTAACAATAAGGGATGTTTCTATGTATGGTGACAAGCTTACAAACTCAGTAACACATCTAATGTTCTCCAGCAGCTAAAGAGAGTTGATAATAAAAAACATGAAAAGATGGGAACATTAACACAAAATAAAAGGCCAGTGAAAATCATTTAAAAACCAAAAAAAGTGCAACAACTATTTAAAATATTTAAAGTTCTCATTCAAAAATAAAAATTCGAAACACAGGCAGCATCAATTGCAAACTGCTTGTAGTCTTTCCCTTTGTTTTGTAGCAAATATTCCATAGAACATTTTTTCCATACTGGATTGGCCCAACTGTTGAAAGTATGTCTAAATGCATATTCAGTTGGAGTTTGGGTACTAAATGCTTCCTTCATATGAGCTAATTTCCTATTTTAATGATGGACATATCTAGTCTGCTTCTCCTGAATTTGTTTTTCTAATTCAAATTGATATTACTCTCTGGCCACACAACACGTGGAATCTCAGTTCCTGGACCAGGGATCAAACCTGTGTCCCTTGCATTGAAAGTGTGCAGTCTTAACCACTGGACCACTGGGGAAGTCCCCTGCTTCAGCTAATTTAGATTTTATATAAACATTAGCAAATATTTCTGGTTTCATGTCCTAGTATTCTGTGACATTTATGCATTTTCTCTGTGTATTTCCTCTTATGTTATTGGGCTTCCTTGGTGGTTCAGATGGTAAAGAATCCTCCTGCAATGCAGGAGACCTGGGTTCAATCTGTGGGTTGGGACTATCCTGTGGAGGAGGGCATGGTAACCCACCCCAGTATTCTTGGCTGGAGAATTCCCATGGACAGAGGAGCCTGTGGGCTACAGTCCATGGGGTCGCAAAGAGTCAGACACAGCTGAGTGATCGTGAAAGTGTATGAATTTTACAAACTTATTAGCATTTCTTAACAGCAGACAGAGCTGTGAACTCCCATGTGTAACAGGGCAATAGTCTCAAGAAGCTGGATCAAGACCACTTCTCCCGTTTGTGCTTCAGTCCGCATCCCCCCACATGCTAATCTTAACCTTAACTCCATGTGACAAATGTTTCCTGCTTTCACACCTGATGTCAGCAAATTCCTTTAAGTCAGTGACATCTCTCTGTTGAATGTTAAGCTTTATTCCATCAAGAGAATTAGAGTACTTTTGCCCATTTTCCCCAATTGCTCAACTGAGTTTTCTTGGGACTTGGAATTTAGAAAAAGCATATAATTTCCTGAGAAATGCTGAGAAGAATTCCCACATGAAAATGCTAGTGGATGTCCAGGGTGGGCCACAGCAGGGTGGGACTGTTCCCTGCATCTGAGAGGACCCTCTCTCACAGGTCTGGGTAGGGGTGGGGGTGCTGCTAGAAGCGGGAAGTTTGCTCAGCTCAGAGGAGCAGGGCCTTGGCTAGGAGGCTTGAAAGTTCAACTTGTCCTTGTTTCTCCTGAAAGCTGTGTGACTCCAGGCGGGACACCCACCCTTATCGAACCATTGTCCTTGAAATGCAAATAATAGCCTTGCAGCAATTACTGTGCAAATTGATTTTTATACTGATGATTATTTTGTGCAATAAAGGCCTTATTACCCCCACAGAACAGATGAGGAAGCTGTGGGTCAGGAAAACTAGACAAGACACAGGTCACAAGCTGGCCAGAGCAGAGCTTCCAGACCCAGGCTCCCGGGGAGAGATGATCTGCTTCTGCCCCCAGTGCGTTCCAGCGTGTTGCCTGAGTGAGTGGCACAGAGTCGGCTTTTTATGTATATACAGGATAGATTCTCTTTTGAGATGCTGTGTAGAGCAGCTGCAGCTCCGGGTCGGGCATGGGATCACCAGGGTCAACACTGATGCACTTACCACCAGTCTGGACCCAGACAGCCATGCTGTGGGTTGTTTTCAGTACAGTGTTCAAAAACATAACCTGTGCTAGACAGCATTCCATCATAAAACAGGCTTGTGTTGGATGATGTTCCCCAACTGTTGGCTAAGGTGAATTCTGAGCTTCTTTGAGATGGGTGAGGCTAAGCTATGGTGTCTGAGAGGTTCGGGGCATGGTATGCATTTTCAACTTCCAGTATTTTCCATTTCTGGTGTGTTTATTGGGAGGTAACACCCTCATGAGTTGAGGCAGATATGCGCTGAGACTCTACTACAGGCCTGGTGCCTGGCTTCGTTCCTGATGTGGCTCATCTCCCTTCCTCACAACTACCCTTTGAGAAGTTATCACTGATCCCATTTGCAGATGAGAAGTCATATGACAATAACTGAAATTATTGGAAAGCAGTGAAAAGCTCTTTCACAGTCAAAATTCCTGGAAACTAGCCATCATCCATTGAACTAGCAGGATGTCAAATGGCAGTCCTAGTGTGGAGTATTGTTCGGTCTCTGATTTCAGTTGAAATTCAGCTCAGGAGAACTGTTTACAATAGCCAAAACTTGGAAGCAATCTAAATGTCTATTGATAGAGGAATGGGTAAAGAAGATGTGGTACATACATACAGTGGAATATTACTAAGCCTTTAAAAACAATGAAATGATATCATTTGCAGCAACGTGTATGGATTTAGAGGTTGCCACACTGTGAACTTGAGAAAACTCTGGGAGATGGTGAGGGACAGGGAGGCCTGGCGTGCTGCAGTCCATGGTCGCAAAGAGTTGGACACGACTGGGTGGCTGAACAGTAACAAGAGCAACATATTAAGTGAAGTAAGTCTCACACAGGAGAAATATCATATGACATCCCTTATACACAGAGTCTAAAAATAAATGATACAAATGAACTGATCAAACAGAGACTCACAGACTTAGAGAATGAACCTGTGGTTGCCGGGAGGGAAGGATAGGGGAAGGGATAGTTAGAGAGTTTGAGATGGAGATGTACACACTGCTATATTTAAAAAAGATAACCAATAATGACCTACTGTATAGCACAGGGAACTCGGCTCAGTGTTACGTGGATGGGAGGAGAGTTTGGGGGAGAGTGGGTGCGTGTGTATGTATGGTTGAGTCCCTTCACCATTCACCTGACATTGTGACAACATTGTTAATCATCTATACCTCAATACAAAAATAAAAGTTTAAGGGAAAAAGGAAAAGACATTCAGCTCAGGAGAGTCGTTTCCTGGGAAGCGTCCTCCCAGGTCCCTCTGTGCCACCTTCTCCCCTGGCCCCAGCCCCCTGCAGAGAGGCAAGCAGGCCTGCTGAGGGCAGTGAGCTGGGGGTCAGGACACTGGGGTTTGGCCCTGCCTCTTTCACAGTCACCTGCTGCTTCCTCTTCCAGTAGCCAGGTATTTACTGAGAGCTCAGCGCACGGCTCTGGGCCGTGCACACACTGGACACGTCTTGCGGGGAGAGGAGGGAATCTGACCTGGGTGACTCAGGCTCAAATGCCCCGAGACCACGTGGACAGCAGCTGGGTGTGGCAGGCAGTGGGCACCCTGAGGCCTGGGCAGCGGCCCCTGTCTAAGGGGACAGCACCCCCACCTCAGTCCCAGTTGGAGGTGAGCTTGTGGAAACTCGGGCTCATGTCTGCTTGGTCTTCCATATTTGTGAAAGAAATGGGCAATAGGGGTTTTTAATGTTTCCAGTTTTTCAATGTTGGCAACCATCCAAATATGGTCAGACCCCATCTAGGCCGTGAAGAGAGCGTGAACCTTTGTGGCTTCCTCTCGCCCAGATTCTGCTCCTGCCTGGACGCAGCTGAGCAGACACCCGGAGTGCTCTGGGTCAGCTTCTCGAGGCTGAGACCAAAGGCCAGGAAGGCTGTTTTCAGAGGCAGGTTTTCCCCAGCCCGGGGGAGGCAGAAGTGAGCCCCGACCAGAAATGGGGAGACACCCTTGGGAAAGACACTCTCTGTTTGGCAGGAACCCCAGACCATGTTTTCCAGACCACACACACCTCCTCACTGCAGCCCCCGACCCTGCCCACCCCCACCTTCAGTCTCCAGCCCCTGAGTTCTCCTTGTTCAGAGCAATGAGAGTAGCCGCTCTCACCTTCATTAGCCTCCGAGTGCAGGACGGCAAGAGTGAGGAGGAAGGCCAGGGTAGCCAGGCTGACCCTCATCGTTCTGGGTGCCGACCAGCAACAGGAACAGGGCTGGGCTGAGGACTCCTGGGTTCTCTGGCTCCTTGAAATCTGGGCTGTGAGCCTCCTTTATAAGAGACTTCTGCTCAGGAAGTCACAAGATCCAAAAATTTAAGGTTGCGTGGCAGTTTTGATTCTTTGGAATTGTGACCAATGACATATGTAAATTATGAGAACTCAGTCAATTTAGGCAAAGAAAAGAGGAAGGCAGAAAACAATGCTGGCTTTCAATTTGACTGATATCTTGAGGGTGGTGGTGGGGGAGGCCCGGAGACCAGGAGCTGTGTCAGAAACAGGCCCCCTCTCCTGGTCTCCCCTGGGAGCCTGGTTAAGCCCCCTTGGTGAGTCCGACCTCAGGTGTGGACCATGAGCTCGGAGGCCGGGTGACTGTCTCAGAATCAACAGCTCTGGCTGGACGCCAGGAGAGGGATGTGGGGGTGAGTGCAGCGTTTGCCCTGAGCACAACGTCCAGGCCTGATGGGGGCTGGGGAGAGGAGCACGGTCCAGGGGGGTCCTGGAACGGCTGAGCCTCACCAGCAAGGATGGACTGGAAACCTTCACCTACGTGGAACAGAAGGGCCCTGCCCCCTGCCCAGCCCACGGAGCTTCATCAGACCCTTAGCTACCCAGGCAGGGGTCTGGGCCCTCTGCTCAGCCAGGCCAGCCTCCAGAACAAGACTGAGGGACAGTTTCTTCTGTCCAGCCAGAGGCAGGGCAATGTTGTCCACAGAATACAGTTGTGTCTTGTCACCCTAAGTGTGTGCTGCAGGGGGTGTGCTCAGGACGTCAGGATGGTTTAGTGACTGAGATGGTAGGTGCCAACCACCCTGGTTTGCCTGGATAAGAGGGTTCCAGCAAATTTGGAAAACTCCGCAGTGGCCACAGGACTGGAAAAGGTCAGTTTTCATTCCAATCCCAAAGAAAGGCAATGCCAAGGAATGCTCAAACTACTGCACAACTGTACTCATCTCACATGCTAAAAAAGTGATGCTTAAAATTCTCCAAACAAAGCTTCAGCAATACGTGAACTGTGAACTTCCAGATGTTCAAGCTGGTTTTAGAAAAGACAGAGGAACCAGAGATCAAATTGCCAACATCTGCTGGATCATCGAAAAAGCAAGAGAATTCCAGAAAAACACCTACTTCTGCTTTATTGACTACGCCAAAGCCTTTGACTGTGTGGATCACAATAAACTGGAAAATTCTGAAAGAGATGGAAATACCAGACCAGCTGAGACCTGCCTCTTGAGAAATCTGTATTCAGGTCAGGAAGCAACAGTTAGAACTGGACATGGAACAACAGACTGGTTCCAAATAGGAAAAGGAGTATGTCAAGACTGTATATTGTCACGCTGCTTATTTAACTTATATGCAGAGTACATGAGAAATGCTGGACTGGAGGAAGCACAAGCTGGAATCAAGATTCCAGAAGAAATATCAATAACCTCAGATATGCAGATGACACCACCCTTATGGCAGAAAGAGAAAAAGAAGTAAAGAGCCTCTTGATGAAAGTGAAAGAGGAGAGTGAAAAAGTTGGCTTAAAGCTCAACATTCAGAAAACTAAGATCATGGCATCTGGTCCCATCACTTCACGGCAAATAGATGGGGAAACAGTGGAAAAAGTGAAAGACTATTTTTTGGGCTCCAAAATCACTGCTGATGGTGACTGCAGCCATGAAATAAAAAGGCGCTTACTCCTTGGAAGAAAAGTTATGACCAACCTAGACAGCTTATTAAAAAGCGGAGACATTATTTGTCAACAAAGATCCATCTAGTCAAAGCTATGATTTTTCCACTAGTTATGTATGGATGTGAGAGTTGGACCATAAAGAAAGCTGAATGCCAAAAAATTGATGCTTTTGAACTGTGGTGTTGGAGGAGACTCTTGAGAGTCCCTTGGACTGCAAGGAGATTCAACTAGTCCATCCTAAATGAAATCAGTCCTGAATGTTCATTGGAAGGACTGATGCTGAAGCTGAAACTGCAATACTTTGGCCACCTGATGCAAAGAACTGACTCCTTGGAAAAGACCCTGATGCTGGGAAAAATTGAAGGCAGGAGGAGAAGGGGATGATACAGAATGAGACAGTTGGATGGCATCACTGACTCGATGGACTTGAGTCTGAGCAAGCTCTGGGAGTTGGTGATGGATAGGGAAGACTGGTTTTCTGCAGTCTATGGAATCTCAAAGAGTCAGACACAACTGAGTGACTGAACTGAACTGATCTTTATTGAACTTCTTCTGCATGCCAGATACTTTCTACAACCTGGCAATACTGAGACAGACAAGAAAAGAAGGTTTCTGCTTTTTAGATGCTCAAATTATAGTGGGGAATCAGACAAACAGGGAGTAGGAGATGGAATTCAAAGTTAGGAAGAGGATAAACCAAGGTGTTCTGATAGACCCGAGGGTTGAGTGGAGGGGAGCCTCTACAGAGGGAGTGTCTCTTCCGCTGGGGCTGGTTTGTTGAAGATGAGTTGGACTTGCTCAGGGGAGATTGGGGGAGGTATGTCCTAGGAGTGGGACCAGCAAGGCCAAGACCTAGAGGAGGAATGGGTTTGGGACATTTGAGGAATAGACAGACGAGCAGGTGACTGAAGAGAAGGGAGGTGAGGGCCATTGTCCAGGTCCTTTGTGTCCGGTCACTGGACAGTTTACTTTCCATTTCATCCATGTGGGCCCTGAAGGTAGCTGTATCCTGGAGAACAGGTGGGTGGATGCAACAAGAGCTCTTGTCAGTTGCTTTAAGGGAAAGCAGGAAGAGAAAACTGTGGATTCCTTCCCCTGAGACTTCATTCTCCCCCCTGTAGGTGGATGGAGAGGGTCTGAGCTGCTTGATTTTGCCCAGCAAACCAGAGCCCAGGGGGGAGCAGGGCCTCTCCCCATTCTTTGTAAGTTCAGAGAGATGGAGATGCATGTAGTGGGTGCCTCTGACAGCTGCCTTTGTCCTCCCTGCTGACTGTGGGCTCCTGGGTGTGCACCAGGATGGGGCAGGTGGCCGACACTGGGCTTTGCCTCTTGGTGAGCAGAGCATCAGATGTGGGGGAGGTGGGGGACACACGTGGGCAGGAGGGGGGGAGAAGCTGATTCATTCATATCATCACTTGTGTCCCTGTGCCAAGTCCTCAGCTCTTGAATCTAAGTTCCTGGTAACACTCAGTTTTCTCCCTTCCATGCTTTTGTAAGGAGCATGCACCCGCCTCCTGAAGGCGGGTTATTCTTGCATAACTGACCCTACTTCTCTACTCAGAAAAGAAGGGCTGGAGTGAGGCAGGCCTGGGGAGGATTAAGGCTGGGTAACTTTTGGGGGGGTAAAGTTTTTTTTTTTTGCACTGGCACATGGAATAATGTGCCAGCCCACAGTAGACACTACACTAGTTTCCTGAGTTTTACTGTTTTCCCAGCTGGAGAAAATGCATTAAATGCTGGAGACCAGAGCCTTTGCTCACAGCTTTTTCTAGCCCACAGTTCATCAGCAGTTCATTGCTGCCAGAGAAGGAAGTGAAGTTGGTCCAGCCTCACTTGCCTTAGCTGCACCCATGCTGACTTGCAGTGTACACTTCCTTTTCAAAGTGCCAACAAAGGATTTCTTACCAAGAACTGCAAAGGCATAGACTCTTGCCCATGACAGAGGTGGATGACCCCTCTCAAGTTCATGGAATCCGTCTTCTTTCCACTTCCTTTTTTGGGAACTCGGTCGCTGTTTGTTCATCTTATATCCTACAACCTCCCTGTCTCCTAAGAACCCACAAAGATGATCAGTCTGTAAAGTGTCTGGGCTGCTGGAAAGGACTTCATCCAAGTCAAGGAATGAAACACCGTACAATCTCCTACCCATCTTGGGCTTCAATTTCTTCTCATCCATGGAAATTATGCCCTTTAGACTGTAATGGATAGAGAAGGAAACAGACAGAGAAGGACAAATAAATATTGGAGACCAAGTGTTGTGCTCTATCCCTTCCACCTGTTTATTCATCAGTTCACTCATCAATTCATTTGTTTACTCTTTCATTTTTTCTATAAATAATTATTGAATGCATCCTGTGAGTAGAGCACTTCTAGGTGCCAGAGATTAAGCCATGAGCAAGATGCATAGAGTCTTCTGAAAGTTTAAGTAAGCAATAGGCTTTTGGCACATTCTTCTTGTTTTTTTTTGACCATACTACACAGCTTGTGGAATCTTAGTTCCCCAACCAGCTACTGAACCCGGGGCCTCCACAGTGAGAGATCAGAGTCCTAACCACTGGGCAACCTGGCTCATTCTTCTTAAAATGAGACAAACAAAAAGCTATCATTATGATTTATTATTGAAAAAGTAGTACTATGAAGGAGTTTAGAAAATACTTACGCAAAATGAATTAAACAGAAATTCTATGTGGTCACACAGTATCACTTTTAGATGTATCTTTTTCTTTTGCCTCTGCATGCTTTCTCTGAACTGGGATCATACACAAAAATATCAATTTCATAGCCCATGCTTTGACATATTGTGAGCAATATCATTTCATTATAAAATTCTATATGTGGCTGAAGGTAATTTTTTAACAAAAATGGTGCATAATTCTTACAGGCTTTTTAAGAAAATCAAACTATAAGAAAAAACTCATTGTTTACCACTATTCATATTTTGATGTGCAATTTTCTAGTCATTTTTCTATATATAATCATTACACATATTAAATACATATACCTTTAAACAAAAAATGGGGTCATACTAAATGTTCTTTTCTATAACGTGATTGTTATGGCTTTATAATTGCTTCTATTTAGCATTGAGTAGGCATTAAATAGGGCTTCCCTGGTGGCTCCAGATATCTGCCTGCAATGCAGGAGATGTGGGTTTGATCCCTGGGTTGGGAAGATTCCCCTGGAGAAGGGAATGGCTACCCACTCCAGTATTCTTGCCTGGAGAATTCCACGGACAGAGGAGTCTGGCAGGCTACAGTCCATGGGGTCTCAAATAGTAGGACACAAATGAGTGGCTCTCTTTCTCTCTCTCTCTCTCACACACACAGAGGCATAAAGCAAAGAATGAGAATGAAGAGAAACAGCATAACAAACATTCCTGCACCCACTACCCCATGTGGCCCTCTGCAGTTCTGTCCCTCTTCCCTTTTCCTCAAACAATGTCTCTTCCAAACATAGTCTATGCTATACTCTTGCTTTTCCTGTGTTTTTATTACTGAGTCCAAGCTTATATTGCTCACCCCAAAAGGGGCCAATTAATCAAGAGACAAGTTGCTGGGGCAAGGAATAGTGACTTTATGCAGAAAACCCACAGAAGGAGAAGATGGTGGACTAGTGTCCCAAAGAACCATGTTTGCTGAGTTAGAATTCAGCCTTCTTTTACACTGAAAAGGGAGGGAGTAAGGTACTGGTTTTGGTCAGACTCCAGAGGAGATGTGCTAATTTCTCCTGTCTGGCAGCCATTCACAGGAGGGGCATGGTCTGGAAGTTTCCTATGAGCTAAACAAAGGTATTTTAGCTTGATGATCATGACATGGGAGGCAGGGCTCCCAAAGATGGGTCACTGTACATAATTTAAGCTTATAAGCAATATCCCTTTAGTGATTAACTTGTGTGAGAATACAAAGTTTCTTCCCTATTGCAGTTTCACCAAGTATACTTGAATCTTAAACAATGTATTTTTAGTTTTGTATATTTTTGAGCTTTATGCGAGTAGAATCATTATATGTATTCTCTCATAGCATTTTTTCTCAACATTATGCTTCTGAAATTCACCCATATTACTGTATCTAGCTGTAATACATTTTCTTTCACTCCTGTAGTACATTTTCTTTCACATATTTCATGTGAATATACTATGATGTATTTTTCATTTTCCCATTTAAATTTTTGCTAATAATTGATTTTATTAATTTATTTCTGCTAATGCCAAAAGGGCTTCTGTGAGTATTCTTGTGCATCTGCCCCAGTGTACATGTGCAAGGGTATTTGGGGGATGTATTTAGGAGCAGGTGTGCTAGGTCCTTGGCTAAGCACACTTTTGAAATGGAGTAGGACCCCATGGTCATTGCTCCCTACCCATGTCTTTTGCCTGCCTTTTGTTTGTGGAAAACTTTAGTCAGAGAATATGTTTTTTTTTTTTAAATTATTTATTTATTTTTTTCCATTTATTTTTATTCATTGGAGGCTAACTACTTTACAGTATTGTAGTGGTTTTTGCCATACATTGACATGAATCAGCCATGGATTTACATGTGTTCCCCATCCCGATCCCTCCTCCTGCCTCCCTCTCCATCCCATCCCTCTGGGTCTTCCCAGTGCACCAGCCCTGAGCACCCATCTCATGCATCCAACCTGGACTGGTGATCTGTTTCACTCTTGTATACTTGTTTCAATGCTGTTCTCTCTGAACATCCCACCCTCACCTTCTCCCACAGAGTCTAAAAAGTCTGTTCTGTACATCTGTGTCTCTTTTTCTGTTTTGCATATAGGGTTATTGTTACTGTCTTTTTAAATTCCATACATTTGTGTTAGTATACTGTATTGGTGTTTATCTTTCTGGCTTACTTCACTCTGTATAATGGGCTCCAGTTTGATCCATCTCATTAGAACTGATTCAAATGAATTATTTTTAATGACTGAGTAATATTCCATGGTGTATATGTACCACAGCTTCCTTATCCATTCGTCTGTTGATGGGCATCTAGGTTGCTTCCATGTCCTGGCTATTATAAACAGTGCTGCGATGAACACTGGGGTGCATGTGTCTCTTTCAGATCTGGTTTCCTCGGTGTGTATGCCCAGGAGTGGGATTGCTGGGTCATATGGCAGTTCTATTTCCAGTTTTTTAAGGAATTTCCACACTGTTCTCCATAGTGGCTGTACTAGTTTGCATTCCCACCAACAGTGTAAGAGGGTTCCCTTTTCTCCACACCCTCTCCAGCATTTATTGCTTGTAGACTTTTGGATAGCAGCCATTCTGACTGGCATGTAATGGTACCTCATTGAGGTTTTGATTTACATTTCTCTGATAATGAGTGATGTTGAGCATCTTTTCATGTGTTTTTTTGCCATCTGTATGTCTTCCTTGGAGAAATGTCTGTTTAGATCTTTGGCCCATTTTTTGATTGGGTCATTTATTTTTCTGGAATTGAGCTGCAGGAGTTGTTTATATATTTTTGAGATTAATCCTTTGTCTGTTGTTTCATTTGCTATTATTTTCTCCCATTCTGAAGGCTGTCTTTTCACCTTGCTTATAGTTTCCTTTGTTGTGCAAAAGCTTTTAAGTTTCATTAGGTCCCATTTGTTTATTTTTGCTTTTATTTCCAATATTCTGGGAGGTGGGTCATAGAGGATCCTGTTGTGATTTATGTTGGAGAGAGTTTTGCCTATGTTCTCCTCTAGGAGTTTTATAGTTTCTGGTCTTACATTTAGATCTTTAATCCATTTTGAGTCTATTTTTTGTGTATGGTGCTAGAAAGTGTTCTGGTTATTCTTTTACAAGTGGTTGACCAGTTTTCCCAGCACCACTTGTTAAAGAGGTTGTCTTTTTTCCATTGTATATTCTTGCCTCCTTTGTCGAAGATAAGGTGTCCATAGGTGTGTGGATTTATCTCTGGGCTGTCTATTTTGTTCCATTATTCTATATTTCTGTCTTTGTGCCAGTACCATACTGTCTTGATGACTGTGGCTTTGTAGTAGAGCCTGAAGTCAGGCAGGTTGCTTCCTCCAGTTCCATTCTTCTTTCTCAGGATTGTTTTGGCTATTCGAGGTTTTTTGTATTTCCATACAAATTGTGAAATTATTTGTTCTAGTTCTGTGAAGAATACTGTTGGTAGCTTGATAGGGATTGCATTGACTCTATAGATTGCTTTGGGTAGTATACTCATTTTCACAATATTGATTCTTCCAATCCGTGAACACGGTATCTATCTCCATCTATTTGTCCTCTTTGATTTCTTTCATCAGTGTTTTATAGTTTTCTATGTATAGGTCTTTTGTTTCTTTAGGTAGATATACTACTAAGTATTTTATTCTTTTTGTTGCAATGGTGAATGGTATTTTTCCTTAATTTCTCTTTATGTTTAGAGAATAAGTTTAATCAGAGAAATGAGAAATGAAAAAACAGAGGGAAGCTGTCAAAGGAGATCAAATGATAATAACATAGTCATTAAGCATAGTTAAGAACTTTAGTTCCTTCTCAAGGACTGTAGCTAATAATCTGAGCCATATCCTGTGAGCTATCTTATGGATACTGAAACCCCACGTGGAAGACTTTAATTACATGATGACCCAGACTGTACCCACCACATAAGCTGCCACAATTCTGAGAACTGACCCCAAAGAAGTGGAAACAAACCGACCCTGGAACTGAAGGTTAACTCTACCTAAAACAACCAAGATGACATTGGTCGCACCACGGATGATCAATTTGAAGATGACTGTCAGAGCTGACTGTGCTGTTTCTACATATAGCCCCCTCCTTCTGAATATAAGAGCTCTTGCCCCACTGGTTGCTGGTGATGGGGAGTCAGCCTTTGGACAGATGTCTGCTCAGCACCCCCACCCTCCATACAGTTGCCAGGATCTGAAATAAAGTAAGCTTTCCTTTCCACCCACCTGACCTGTTTAATTGGCTTTTGAGCAGTGAGCAGCTGGACCCCACATACTCTTTTGGTAACACTTTTACTATACAGGTGGACAACAGCATTTTCCAAAGCCACAGGACCCAGACACAGTGCCAGCACTCTAATATTAATACTTCTCAAATTTAATATTTAATTAAAATCAGAGGGAGACACACAGGAGGATGGAAGGAAGGACAACTTTATTCTTTCCAAATCCAGAATCCACAACTGGGTACACATAGTCAATAAATATTGCTGGTTTGATAAATTTCTCACAATGTCTGCCCTGAACCCAGCTGATTGCAGACACTGAAATCCCTGTGTGACTGAAGGGGCAAGGTGAGGGGATGTGAGAGCAGGCCATGATCTCTCAGCACATTTTGTAAATAATACAATTTGAAGTTGGAAAGGAGTTACGACCGGAACATAGCATACATAAATTTAACATAAAGGGAAACTGAGTCCTAGAGTTTGTCTGGAAGTGGTTCGTGAGATTACAGGGACCTTGCCGGGCTCAGGTCCCTGTAGCCAATCTGTTCACGTCTCTAACTCTTTCCCTGCTGATTGTAGACCCCTCAGGGGTCCAATTCCAATTGCTGATGTTTTCCTGGATTCACACCTTGCTGGGATTGGCACAGACTTTCCAGTCTCTTATATGGAGGAAACAGCGGTAAAAGGAAAAAATGCATAAAAGAGAAACAGTTTAGGAGAAGAATATCTGTGGGATTCTTTCCCTTTCTACTCTGTGTTTCTCTCTGTGCTGGGGATTTCAGATTCAGCCTAATTTCAGAGTGAGAAATATTTCCTCAAGCCCCAAGACTCCCTAGACATTTGTTTCATTGCTCATGGGGGCTCACTTCCCATCCTCTGCACAAAGGTAGCTCTTCTTTGACCCCTGGTAGGCCCTGGGCCTATGTAGAAACTGCCCAGGGACCTCTCCTGTGTCCTGCACACCTAGCAGGGCCCCAGGGGGCTGGTCCTTTCCAGGATGTCTCCTTGCCCACCTGTCTGTGCTTTGTGGACTGTGCCCACTCCATGTCCTTCAGGATGTCTCTGCCTCGGAGAGTCAGGAGGACTGGCTCTGACATAGCATCAGGATAGAAGGATAAACTGCTGGTCTCTAACGGGAAATTGATGAGGGACCCAATGAGAAAAGTATGAGAAACAACAAGATTTATCAATTTCATTAATCTTTCCAGATGGCCAATTTTTGACTTCGCTGATTTTTCTCTTTTCTGATTTCTGTTTCATTGCTTGGCAATCTTATTCTTTTCTTCCCTGAACTTACTTTGGGCTTAACTTGCTCAGTTCTTCTTAGCTTCATAAGGTGAATGATTTATTTAATTTTTCTATATCTTTCTGGTTTTAAACAGAAATATTAAAAGCTCTAAATTCTTTCGTAGGTCTGCTTTAGCTTCAAAATGACAGGTTTTTATATCATGTGTTTTCGTCATCATTCAGTTAAAAATATTTTCCTGTTTCCCTTGTGATTTTTATCTTTGCTCCATGAGTAATTTAGAACTGCATTCTTTATTTCCAAATACTTGAGTGTTTACTATATATTTTATTGTTTTTGATTTCTAATTAGATCAATCAGATTTAATTGATTCTACTATGGTCAGAGAATATCCTCTGTGTTATTGTAATTCTTGGATGTTTATTGAGACTTGTTTCTTGGCTCAGATATAGTGTGTCTTGGTGAGTGTCCCATGTACACGTGAATATGTATGTGCATTTGCATTTTCTGAAGTTGATTTTATTGTGCATAGTTGCTTTTTGTATTTATTTTGCTTGGGGCTCCTGAGCTTCATGGATCTGTAGTTTAAGGATTTTGACTCTTTTTCTTCGTCCTAATTCTCTCACCCTTTCTGATACTCCGCCATACATACATATTTATTTCTTTATTTGGTACTTTTCTACATATCTTGAATGCATTCTTCTTATTTTCAACATTTTGTCACTTTTGGTATCTTAATTAGACATTTTCTATTGATCTATCTTCAAGTCTACCTGTTCTTTGCTCTGTCTAGTCTGCTGTTAGCCTAGCTAATGTACCCTTCACTTATAAGATCTTGCTTTTTATTTTTAACATTCCTCTTTGATCCTTTTTAAAGGTTTTCAGTGTCTCTGATGAAATTCCCATCTCTTAATTTATACTGGTCACTGATCAGATTTCTGTCCTTATCGTTTCAGCCTAGTGGAATAATTCAATATGTAGCCTTTTCAGTCTGGATTCTTAATGTTATGCTCCTGACATGTATCCATATTTTTGCCTGTATCAGTAATTGACTCTTTTTTGTTGCTGAGTAATATACCACTGTGTGAATGTATAGTCAATTCTGTTATAATACTTCTTTAGAAAATGTGAATTTATTCTAATATGATTGACACATTAGGAAACAATTTAAGCATAAAACAAGTTATTCCATTTGCTTACATGTGATTTTATCCATGAAAAACACTAGGTGAACAGGCCTCAGAGGTATATATTACTACAGCATGCACACACACACACTCTCAAACACCTACCATCTACCTCAGTTCATTGCGTATGTTATGAGCCTTACCCATCCACAACTCGAATTACAAGTTTCTGATTTTAGACAACCCTCCTTCTACAACTTCACAATAGCTTACAAGCTGCAACCCTCCGACTCTCACTTCCACAAGCAAACTTCGGATTTTTTTCAAAGTGTCATATTTACTCTAGTAGTTATGGTAACTATTCCACATATATAAAGTTGTGCTTCATATTTATTTATAAATATATTATTTATTTATATTTATTTATAATAAAATATAAATATTTTATTTATTTTATTAGATTCCTAGTTTTTCCAGGGTGTCTTTGAGGAAGTGCTTGAGTGTTGTGTCCCAACCCTATTTCCCTGAAGCCCTATGGTTTTCATCGCACAATTTCTCAAATTGCAGTGATTTTTAAGAATGTATGTTATAGCAGAATAACGGCACCGCAATTTGTTTATCCATCCACCACTTGAAAGCTATTTGAGTTCTATTTGGAATGAAACTTGGGGGTATTTGAATAAAACTTGAACAAACATTTGTGTACAAGTCTTTGGACATAAGAGCAAAAGTAGTGAGATGTCTGAGGAAGTAAATGTAAGTGTTCTGATGTGGATGGAGCCATGACCTTGTCTGGAGATGGGAGAATGTGGCATGGAGCTCACTCTTCATTTGCACCCCAAGCTCCCTGGCTATCTGCTATATTCAGTGCCATCAGACCTCCTCTGGATGACTAAGAGTAGTAAGGAAAAATAATGAGAAAAGGAAAAGGAAAATTTTTAATTTCTTTTAAAAGCAAAATTGTGTGTTCTATACACTTAGGTATGTAATATGTGTGTTATTTTTCTAAATTTTTGATATGTGAAGAATATTAATCATTACACAAGTTGGGTATATCTTTCCTAAAATTGGGGCCATACTTGTGATTGCCTAAGTTGCAGAGTTCTACTGTAACCTTATGAGTAATTCTTCTTCTTTATTTCCCAGCACTAGGCAGTGTCACTGCTCTCCATCTTCCTGAAATTTTCTATGTAATTTAATAAGACGTTGGTTGGAAATTCATCCTGCAAAAAACTGTTTTCTCACCCCCAAAAGACAATTCCATATACCCCTTCCAGAGACAATATCCCCTGGAGATGGCAGGACTATCCCTGTATCTCTTTTCATCCTTCCAGACTACTGGAGCCGGAGATTGAAGAGAGCGGGAGAGAATCATTGCCCCGGGCAGGGAATGTTATTGCTTCACCACTCCCATAAATGCAGATGAGGAAACACCAAGGGAAATATTTGTAGAGATTGGAGGTGCCATGAAGGATAGAGGGAGTCATCTTAAAACCTAGGTAGATTTCAACATAGACAATATATTTGCTGATGTGCCCTGAATGTACCTGAGCAGGGGTAAGGGGAAAGGAGAGGGATGGCAGAGAGAGACTTTGCCTATACTCTTGACTTTTGTTTGATAAGCATGCGTCAAGCCAAGCTGCCACAGTGGGGAGAGGGACTTGAATCATCTTACCTTTGCCCACCCAGGAGGATGATCTCTTGGCTAGCTGCAAGCAGAGTACCAACTGAAACAGGGAATGTCAGGTTAAAACTGTTTCAGGTGGAACCACACCTTGAGAGACAGGGATCTGGTGGTTAAGAGCACGGGACGTGGATGGACCCAGGTTGATCCAACATTGCTAACTACACAGCATTGCTAACAGCACAGCCATAAGGAAGTTCATCTAAACTCTCTGAACTTTTGTTTCCTCCTCTATCAACTGGGGGTGCAATAAAATTTGCATCGTTAGTAATATTTTGAGGACTAAATGAACCAGTACATGAAAATACCTTATCTGGCCTACCATCTCTGCGGGGAGGGAATTTCATTTGGCCCATGATGTCACTAAAAATAACAGGGATCAAACCTGGGCTGTCTCTTCTGTCTCCAAGACACCAGGGCTTTTGGGAGTAACTCACATGAGTCTGAACTTAACTGGCCCAGTGAGAAATAAATAGACCTGAAGAATGCCTCTTGCCAATTAATTCAGTGAATTTGGCCTCAATTATCTTATCTATAAAGTGAAATTAACCTCCCTTGCTCTTCCTTTCTGAACCACTTGGTAGAATATGATAGCCTGGACCCTCTGGAAAGAGTGACTTCCTTCTTGGGTTCAAGCCATTGCTATTTTTCTTTATAGAGAGAAAAGCTCACGGCATTGAAGACAGAAACTGGGGGTGGCAGGAGGGAATATTTTAATCACAGTGTTGGTGTCATGCTGTCCGTTGCACAACACAGGGTTGTCAGCACCCTTTGGTTAACAGAGGGGTTCAGAGTATCCGCACGAATATCTCAATTTCTCCATTGGTTGGAAACACTTCTGATGAAATTGCTTGTTCTTTGAGGTCCTTCTGAAAAAATGATTTCCTAGTTAGAGGGTGGCCAGGAGCTGGTATTGCAGCAGGCCCCCTTCAGGGACAGATAGATCTGTGAAGTGTATGCTAACTGCTGCTCCCCACAGAGCAGAAGGTGCTGATGTTCTTTCACAACTGATCTGACCACACAGATGTGATATCAACGATGACGCCACCAGTGGTCCGAGATCAGAAATAGCCCTCCCCATCCGGGCTGGAAGATCCACTTCTACAACGGCTTCCTTGGTCACATGCCATGCCTGGGTTGGGAATTTCACTGGGGCTGTGTACCTATGGCCCTTCTAGATTGCAGTCTTAGGGCTCAAAGATGAGTGTTCCAAGTGAATAAGGGAGAAGTTGCCTGGCTTTTTATGACTTAGTCACACAAGTCCTATTGTATCTCTTCTACTATAATACCTTCTATATCTCTTCTGCTATAGGTCAAAGCAGTCATAAGCCTGACCAGATTCAAGGAGAGGGGTTCTAGATCCCTGTTTCTGCATGAGAGGGGTGTCAAAGAAATCTTGGCCATGTTTAAAAACCACTATAGTATCATTTTATCTATAAGTATTTGTGTTAGCTTCTTATCTTTATTTTTATTTATTTAAAAAATTGAAATAGAATTGATTTACTGTATCATGTAAGTTTCAGGCGTACAGCACAGTGATTCAGTTGCATTAGCTTTTTGTTGCTGCTGTAACAAATGACCCCAAACTTAGTGGCTTAAAACAATTCAAATGTATTCTCTTACGGTTCTGGAGGTCAGAAGTCTGAAACGAGTCTCACTGGGTTAAAATCAAGATATCTGCAAAGCTACCTTCCTTTTTGGAGGGATGCCCTCCTCTGCTATTTGGGGCTTCCCAGGTGACGCCAGTGGTAAAGAACCCGCCTGCCAGTGCAGGAGACATGAAGGGTGCGTGGTGGATCCCTGGACTGAGAAGATCCTCTGGAGAAGGAAACGGCAGTCCACTCAAGTATTCTTGCCTAGAGAATCCTCATGGACAGAGGAACCTGGTGGGCTACAGTCCATAGGGTTGCAAAGAATTGGACACAACTGAAGAAACTTAGCCTGTACTTACAAGGGAAGATCCATTTTCTTGCTTTTTATGGCTTCTAGAGGTTGTGCCACTTTCCTTGTCTGTAGCCAGCAATGGCCCGTCAAGTCTTCCTCACATTGCCTCACTCAGACACTCACACTCCTGCTACCCTTGTGAGGAGCCTTGTAATGACACTGGATCGTACAGATAACCCAGGGTAATCTCCCTATCTCAAAATCAGTTGAAGTCTATTTTGATTCCTCAGTGCTGTGTAATGTAACATAGTCACAGTTTCCAGAGATTAGGACATGACTTCTTTGAGAGAGGGGTCATTATTCTGCCTACTGCACTACTTCAGTCAATATCTTAAAAAAATAAAGGTTAAAAAAACACTATCACACCACCATTGCTTATTTGCCATCTGTACATATCCTTCACTGAAATGTCTGTTCGTGACTTTGATCCATTTTCTAATTGCATTGTTCATTTGTTTGTTTAATGTTAAGATTTGAGTGTTCTTTATATATTCCAAATATAAATGCTTTGTAAAATATGTGGTTTGCAGACTTTTCTCCCTTTCTATAGTTTGTCTTTTCTTCTTCTTCACAACGTCTTTTGAAGAACAACAATTTTAAATTGATGAGGTCCAGTTTATAGATCTTTCCTTCTATGGGCTATGTTTTGGATGTCAAATCTGAGAAGGTTTTGCTTAGTCTTAGGTCCAGAAGATTTTCTCATTTTTTTTTCCTTAAAAGTTTTGTGGGTTTTCATTTTACATTTAAGTCCACGATCCATTTTGAGTTAATTCTTGTGTAAGGTGTGAAGGTCAAGATGTCTTTGTTTTGTTTGTTTTTGGTCTATGGATGTCTAGTTTCTCTGGCACCATTTGTTAAAAAGACTATTCTCTCTCCATTATCTTGTCAATAAATGTTTTTAGCCAAATGTGCTTTTGAAGCCAACTAGGTATGAAGATTATTTCTTTTTTTGCAAAAGAATTTAAATTACTGATGTTATTTCCTTAATAGATATAGGACCATTCATATTTTCCATATCTTTTTGTTACATAGTCTTCTCATGTCAGTAAATTATATTTCTGATAAGAGAGGAAAGGAACTAAACTCCAAAGGAACAGCAAAATTTAGCATACATGTACCAGCCTGAGCTGGAAGAGTATCTTGGGTCTCAATTTTGAGGGTGCTTGATCAAGGAAGCTGGAACACAAGAATGGATTAAGGGGACTTATTGACTTAGGAGTACTCTTTCTGGATACAGGCTATTACTTCCTGGTAAGGATCCCAGAAGTTGGTGTGATTTTGCAGCCAGGAAAACTCCAGAATCCTGGAGAAATCAATGACTCATGTGGAGTGAACTTAAAATATTTGAATTCATGACAGATGGAGGAGGAAGGGATGAAAATGACTGTGGAAGTGGGCGTGGTGGAGTAGATGTACCATGTGAGGCTGAAAGACCATCCATGTTACATTCTATGGGAAGTCCCAGAGAACACACTATTCATCAAGCCATCAGGGTTGGCTGGTGAGACAGGGACCAGCATCAGTGGTATTTCGCTTTTTCCAGCTAGGACTGAGGGTAGGAATGGCTGATACAAAACTTGGCCCATTGATAGCAGTGGGGATCATGCCCTCCCTGCTTGTATCTTCAGAATTATATCTCTCATCTTTTTTGTAAAACTGTTAGCCATTATTTCTTCAGATCCATTTGCTGTCTCATTCTCTCTCCTCTTTTTTTTTTTGCCACTTTATTTCTTAACTGAAGTATAATTGTTTTACAGAAGCTTGTGGTTTTCTGCCAAACATCAACAGGAGTCAGCCATAATTACACCCGTGTCCCTTTGCTCCTCAACCTCCTTCCCGTTTCCCTCTCTTCTCCCCCTTCTAGATTGTCACAGAGCCCCTGTTTGAGTTCCCTGACTCATACAACAAACTCCCATTTCTCCTCTCGTTTTGAGATTCTAGTCGCCCAGACGACAGATGCCCTGCTCCATCCTCTGTGGCTCTTATCCTCTCTTTTGTATTTTTTAGTTTTTTGTTTCCCCTTGCTTCATTTTGATCTGTTTGAACTTTACTGGTATTTCTTCTGTTGGTTTTAACCTGTTCTGATGTTTTATTTCAGTTTTTGCATTTTTTGGTTCCGGAATTCATTTTTTACTTTTACATATCTGCAAGGATACTCATGATAACCTCCAGTTCCTCACCAAAAAGCTCAAGCTTCTTTGTCAGGCATTTGTGGCATCAGCGTCTGGGATCGTATTTAAAAATATTCAATGAGTTTGAGATTTTCTAAACTCCCCAAGTGATGGGAGCTGGCCTCCTCTTGTTCAAGAGATGGTTTCCTTCTCATTTACTTTTCCTCCTAAGGCATCAGCCCAGGCAGAGGATGGTTTCTTGTGGTTCCTGCATTTGGGCAGCCTGGTACGTTGTTCTCCACCAGCCCAGTAAGGCTGAGAAAGGTTCAGCTCACCTTCTTAGCCACCTTTTCTGAACTGCAAACATCCTCAGACTAGAATAGGTCTCAGTGCCAGGCTATCTCTGGATTTCTGTCCTTTCTTTAACCAACAACTCACTTCTGGCTCGCTGAGGTAGTCTGTCTCTTGCCAGGGAATTGTGCATTCCTGGTAAATCTGCTTCAAGCAGAACTCTGAGAGACAAGTTCTTAGTGTTTAGTTGAGAGAGTGGGTCTTGCTCTCGTATGCAGATTTGACCACAGCGTTACTAGCTGTGTGACCTTGGACAAGCTCACTGAAACTGTTTTCTCATATGTCAAAGGGAGATACTCAGCGTACACACAGCACAGTGATTTTGAAGAATAGACCATGCATGTAAATCCCTTAGTATAGGCTGTGGTTCATAGCAAGTCCTCAAAAGCTGTTAGTCCTTATTCTTAAAAAAAGCTGAATTTATGAAAATGCGTAAATATGCATGCTCGAATGCTTTCAGTTCAGTTCATTCGCTCAGTTGTGTCTGACTGTTCACGATCCCATGAATTGCAGCACGCCAGGCCTCCCTGTCCATCACCAACTCCCTGAGTTTATTCAAACTCATGTCCATTGAGTCGGTGATGCCATCCAGCCATCTCATCCTCTGTCGTCCCCTTCTCCTCCTGCCCCCAATCCCTCCCAGCATCAGGGTCTTTTCCAATGAGTTAGCTCTTCACATCAGGTGGCCAAAGTATTGGAGTTTCAGCTTCAGCATCAGTCCTTCCAATGAACACCCAGGACTGATCTCCTTTAGGATGGACTGGTTGGATCTCCTTGCAGTCCAAGAGACTCTCAAGAGTCTTCTCCAACACCACAGTTCAAAAGCATCAATTCTTCTGAGCTCAGCTTTCTTCACAGTCCAACTCTCACATCCATACATGACCACTGGAAAAACCATAGTCTTGACTAGATGGACCTTTGTTGGCAAAGTAATGTCTTTAATTTAAATGATGGATTTCCTTGGTGTACATTAGTTTGCATTTGTTTTTAATCCTTTGCTTTTTTCCTGGCCTACGAGAAGTATTTCACTGGTATAAAGCTGGTGTGGTTGGAATGACACTTATCCTCATTCTCTTGACTTCCCTTTCTGCTCAGATGTCTCGAAGCATTCTTTCTTATTCTCTCCAACCAGTGAAGCTGATTTATCAGGGGGAAAAAAAAGTGAAGCCAGGAGTCTAAAATATATCTAAGAAACAAGAATAATCTTTATTATTCTAACATTTTTTTTTTTTTTTTTTGGGAGAAAAATGATCTCCATTTATTTTGTTTCATATACATCCATAGTTGAATTTTAATACAAAAAGAAAAAAAAATTAGAATCTGACAAATGTTTACAAACAAGATACCTTCAAATAGATTTTACTCATTTTAGCCTGGTGCAGAGTAAATGACAAATTGTTCTGTTATATTCAAGGCAACAGAGTCTGTAATCCAGGACCACTTAGCCCAACCTTTATGCAAGCTTAATTTTTATCTACTATGAACAATAAACTCATTGTTGATTCCCAGTTTGTGTGTGTGTGTGTGTGTGTGTGTGTGTGTGTGTGTATGTGTGTGTGCACATGTGTACATAGCAGCTCCTTTCATAGAAAGAAAAGACATCTAGAGGTCGTCTTGTACTTTTACCTACAGGAATCATGATAAGATACATGATAAGATACATTTTTAATAGAGGAAAAGTCTCAGAAAAATTCAATAAGCATCAGTTGATGGATGTGGTCCAAAGTCTACCCAGAGTGTAAATCATTACCCATCAGCCTCTGCGTGACTGACTGGGAAGGGGCTTGGGAATGAGAGGGATTTCATTGAGAGGAAATCATAGGATTTCTCAGAGAAAGCATCAAATGAATAAAATGATTTACAGCATTTCAGTAGCTTAACTAAAGTAAAGGAAGTTTCCAGAATATGGTGAGTGGAGGGGAGAGGGACGCATGGGAGAGGGAACTTCTGGGCTCGCAGTCCCCTGGTTCAGGTCCCTGCTGCCCAATCTCTACCCACATTTCAATGGGTTCCTTCTGGACCACTCAGGGACTCTTCTTCAGGTCCCTGATGTATTTCTGGACCTAGCTGTCAGCAGGATTGCCACAGACATATTGGCCCCTTCTGGTGAGGAAGCTGTGGAGAGGGCAGACGTATAATACAGAGGATGAGTAGGGATGGTTTTGACCCCCTGTGGCCTCTGCATCTTCGTCCCTGTGGGATTTACGGAGATAACCTCAGGCCACCTCCTTTCCACTGTCCCTTCCTTTCCTCTCTTCCCTCTACTTCTGGCCACATCTTCCCTGGCTCCCTGCAGCCCTCACCCCATGTCAGGAGACAGCCCAGTGACCTGTATGCACAAAAGGCCCCAAGAGTGCTGAGCACCTTCCCAGGACGACCCTTTTCCATGAACTGGTGCTCTTGAGATCTGCTCTCTGCTCTGACCCCTATGGATACTCCTCACCCCCGCCTCCATGTCCTGAGTCTCCCCAGGGTTGAACAGAAGGACTGACACTTACATGATACCAGGTCTGGCGCAGTTGCTACTGGTCTTAAAATAGTTAACCACATTTCTGTGGGGGATTTTCCCGGAGATGTAGGTGAAGCAGCAATTGGGAGGGGTGTAAACCCTTTCTGTACAGAAACAAGAATAACAGTTATGCAGGAGTGAAGGCAAGCCCCAGAGGGTCAGGAACACCTGGTGGGCAAAGGAAACTGGGAATCATTTGATTCTTTTGTTTGCTGGTTTCTCATTAATATCCCTAGTCTTGTCTTTGGACTTGTCTCTTCATTTGGTCTCTATCTTTCTCTACAGGGAACTAAACCCTAGATAGTCTACTCCCTACTCCCAGCTTCCTTTGTGGAAATATTTTCCTGATCAATTAAACCATAAGTGCATGCTAAATCACTTCTGTCGTGTCTGACTCTTTGTGACCCCATGGACTGTAGCCCAGCAGGATCCTTTGATTGTGGGATTCTCCAGGCAAAACTTCTGAAGTGGGTTGCCAGGCCCTCCTCCAGGGGAAATTCCCAACCCAGGGATCAAACCAGCATCTCAAGCATCTCCGGCATAGCAGGCAAAATTCTTTACCACTGAGCCACCGAGGAGGTCCCCTCTACCTAATGCTAACAAGTAAACACGTTAGACTTCAAGTTTCTCACCTAAAATGTAGGATAAAACCTCTCTTAACTCCAACCTGCAGCCCAAATCAATACACTCCTTTTGAAGCTTCTTGAAAAAAGCAACCATGTCATTTTTGAAACCCCATTCAATGTTCTTTAATTTCACATGAGGGTTCTTAAGCCACAGCATGCGGGCTGGACTTCAGACTAGAGTATGAGTAGCAACTGATAATGGAGAGCAGATAGCAGACTTACCTTGTGCATAGGAGCAGAGGGCCACGGTGCAGAGAAGGACAAAGACGGCAGCCAGGAGGACTTTCGTGATGCTGGACAGGCAGGCAGGAGAGTGTGGGCAGAGCTGAGAAGGGGCTTGGGAACTCACTGCTGCGTGTCTCCTTCTGGGATGTGAGCTGTCTTCTCTTCTTTTTCTATATGTCCTGGGCTGCGGGAATATAAAAGTCAGAGGTATCTATGGTGGAATTTTAAGTGTAGTCGTATCATGTAAGTTTACCACCCAGTGCTGCCTATGATTACCAGAGGAGCTTAGGGAGCACATAGCACATAGTTCAGTTACCAATTTGCTTGTTCAGTTACCAAGTTGTTTCTCCAGATGGACCAGAAGTTGGCACCACCCAGGGATCAGCCTTAGCTGTTTCCTTTCCATGTGACAGATTTCTCTCTGAAGTGAGTGATCAGAGCCTCCTTCCATAGAGCCGGAGGCCCTGATACACTCCCACAGTTGTCCTCAGTGTCTAAATGTGATGGGTAAAAACTCCACTGAGCATCAAGAAGGATAAGTGAGCTTAACCACTTCCTAGATGGAAAGAACAGAATTGGAAAGCCTGGAGGTACAAGGATGGTGAAAGTCAGGATTAGCTTTCCAATAATTGGTCTATCTGTCAAATACCCATCACAACCCTACAATGAAGTCTGCATTTAATGCTGGATGAGGGTCAGCAGACTTAAAAATGTCCATACTCTGAACCAGAAATTCTGTTTTTTCAGAATCTACACTATGGGAATGAACTCATAAATGGGGAAAACTTTAAGGACAGTGTTATTTGGGGTAGCTTATCTATGATAAAATAACTGACACTAAACTACCTCCTCTACAGTGATAGAATAATAGAGCAAATCCACTGACAGACGTAAAGGCTAATGTTTAGGACCCTAATGCCAGCCTCTTAAACAAATAGAGTGACATTCGCAGACTTAATTTTTTAAAAAACTAATTTTTATGGGCGTATAGTTTCTTTACAATGTTGTGTTAGCTTCTCCTTCACGGCAAAGTGAACCTGCTGTGTGTTTACATATGTGCCCTCTTTCTGAATTTCCTTCTCATTTAGGTCACCACAGAGCATCAGGTAGATTTCCCAGTGCTATATAGTAGATTTGCAATAGTTATCTATTTTATACATAGTAGTGTATATATGTCCATCCCAATCTCCCAATTCATCCCATTCCCCTTTCTTCTGTGGTACCACATATATGCTCTCTATGCCCATGACAGACTTGATTTTTAATATTAAATATTAAAAAGCAAGATGCAAAACATCCTGGGAAGAGAAAAAAAAAAAAGGAAGAAATAAACCTGCTATCTGTGCTTATCTGCTCTTCATCCCACGTCCCTTGGGTTGTCTTCCTCCACAACCCTTGCCTGTCTCTAGGAAGTGGGAATGATCCTGATATGATACCAGGGTAGAAGGCTGTGGATACTACCATGATCATCAACAAATTTGTGGCGACTCTGGATAGAAATAAGAGAAGCAGCAGGCACTGAAGTAATTACCCTAACCATGAGGAAGTAGCTGTCAAGAGCCCCAGAAAAGCCAGGTCAATTTCTTTCCCCCTCGGAGGGCGGCTGGCCAGAAGTTGGTGGAGACCTCAGTGCTCAGGGCTGCAGAGTAAAACACAAAATGAACCAAGGAAACAGCATTTCTTCTTTAATTTGAATTACTGCTTTGAATCTCTGCCTGTCTTGTTCTCAGACTCTGGCTCCCTCTTCAGGGAATACAGCTATTGGAGCAGGCAGCCCTTATTCCGTCTCTTTTGGGGGAACTTCATCTGGTCCACACAGACATTTGCCAGCAAGATGCCACCTTCTGTACATCACCCAAAGAGTGGAGTTCCTTGTGAGAGTCAAGGGACTCTGTCATTTGGCTCATCCTAGAAACCAATTGGACCTGGCATTTGCATCTTGTTAATGAATGCTGAAACTCCAATACTTTGGCCACATGATGCGAAGAACTGACTACTTGGAAAAGACTGATGCTGGGAAAGATTGAAGGCAGGAGGAGAAGGGGATGACACAGGTTGAGATGGTTGGATGGCATCACCATCCATGATGGTGGACATGAGTTTGAACAAGCTCTGGGAGTTGGTGATGGACAGGGAAGCCTGGTGTGCTGCAGTTCATGGGGTCGCAAAGAGTTGGACACGACTGAGTGACTGAACTGAACTGAATGAATGCATTAGACCTCAATTTTCCCACTAAAAGTGGGTCCTAGTCCTCTTCTGCCTAGCTAGGATAGCTACAAGTTCTTGGGAAGTTTGGGGAGCAGTTTGGAGCATTTTGAAACCTTCTGTGAAGTTTTTTGCTTTCATGTGGGGAATCTCAACCATAGGCTTAAGTGATGTGGTTTAGACATCTGTCCAGAGCACTGAGAAGTAATTCTAAAAGGCAAAAAGGGTGAGGGTTGAGTCTTATGATACAGACAAGACTTGTGAACTGAGGCTTGTGGTGAGGAGATGGTGGACTAGGGCAGCATGGGGAATGCGTGGGGAAATCATTGATGATGGGCTGGAAGAGGGCAAAGCCAAGATAGAATGGGGCAAGTGCTGCTGCCTGCATCCTTCGGGAGTCCATCCTGTATCCTTCTCCCTTTAATAAGCAACTCTAGAGCATGAGAAGCTGGAGGCTGGCATGGCCAGAGGGGAAGTTGCTGCATGGTGTCTTGTTATGAGTTGCACACGTTGGGGTCCCTGGGTCACACGGAGGTTCAGAGCATCCGAGAAGAGCCCAGTTGCTCATTTGTTGGGGCTGCTTGGCTGGAAAGGTTTTGGCCAGTGACAGGAGGTGAGATGATGCTAGTGTCAGAGCCGTAGGGACATGGAAAGATCTACAGATTAATAGTTCCTCCCACAGAGCAGAGCTGATGTTCTGCTGCAGCTGTGCTGGTCACAGAGGGTGACACCTACGGGTGATGTCACAGCACCCTGAGCACACAGGCCCCACTGAACCGCATCCTGGGTGGAAAGGACCATGACGTCATGTTGCTCGGACCTGCTTCTGGGGAAATGACTCGTGAAGACGGAGGTGGGGGAGCCAGGAGTTGCTGCCACTAAGGGACCGAGCTTAGCTGGTTGTCCACGTGAGCCCATCTTTAGGGACCACGCCATTCGCTTTCGCCTTTCTCGGAGCAGACATGCCTAAGGTTCCTCACAGGTGTTTTGACTGTGACCTATCTACTGATGCCGTACAGTCTTCAGTAGCCTGAGCTGTGTTTGATCCAGACTCAGATGAACAGAATGGAACTGGGGGAGTCTGGGCTACAGACATGACCATGGCAGATGAAGTCAGCTTTTAAATCCCCTCCTTCCATTCATCAAACATTCACCAGTCCCCACAATATGCCATCATCTTGCTTAACAGTTGGGTATAGAAATGAACACATATTAGACATAGGGTGTCTCTATAGATCAGGAGCCCTAAATGTCTCTATTTTTTGGCCCAGAAAGTCTACAACTAGAAAAATATCCTATGGGCAAACACTTCATTTGTTAAAAAGTTTTATGCATATAGATATTTGGTGCAGTGTATTTGTAGCAAATAAAAATTTAAAACAGTCCAAATGTGCTACAGTAGTGCATGATAATATTAATGCACTATGTTGATGGATGAGTAAATTAGGCAGCTCTTAAAAATACTGAAATGATTTGGAAAAGTCTTGTAACATTAAGTATAAATAAGAGAACTACAAAATTGCATCCATATCTTGACTACAATTATGTCCCTTCCCCTGGTAAAAAGCAAGTAACTAAAACTATCAAAAGCCTGGGGAAAACTGCACCTGAAAGAAATAAACCAAGTTTATACGGTTAATTTTGGGTAATAGAACTTTTCTACCTTTAGGCAAAGACATTGCATTTAGATTATGGCTCAGAATTCATTTATGCCGCAATAAAACAGGAAGAATGTAGATGAAAATGCCTCACATTCTTACTTACAGTTGCCATGCTGCCTACCCAACTTTCAGAAATGAAACAATATTTTCTATTTCCTATATACTTAAAATTAATTTTTACTACCTTTGAGGATCATCTATAGTTAGGATCACAAATTATGTTTAAAAAATTAAAAGCAGTAGTAACACTGTTTTTCTCTGCCTCTCTGAGACTCACTCCTATACCTGTGAATGAGACTTTTTGTGAAGACCTGATGCCTGAGCAACACAAGAGAAGACTCTATGCATGGACATCACCAGATGGTCAACACTAAAATCAGATTGGTTATATTCTTTGCAGCCATAGATGGAGAAGCTCTATACAGTCAGCAAAAACAAGACCAGGAGCTGACTGTGGCTCAGATCATGAACTCCTTATTGCCAAATTCAGACTGAAATTGAAAAAAGTAGGGAACACCACTAGGACCATTCAGGTATGGCCTAAATCAAAGCCCTTACAATTATATAGTGGAAGTGAGAAATATATTCAAGGGATTAGATCTGATAGACAGAGTGCCTGATGGACTATGGACAGACGTTCATGACATTGAACAGGAGGTAGGGATCAAGACCATCCCCAAGAAAAAGAAATGCAAAAAGGCAAAATGGTTGTCTGAGGAGGCCTTACAAATAGCTGAGAAAAGAAGAGAAGTGAAAGGCAAAGGAAAGAAGGAAAGATATACCCATGTGAATGCAGAGTTCCAAAGAATAGCAAGGAGAGATAAGAAAGCCTTCCTCAGTGATCAGTGCAAAGAAATAGAGGAAAACAATAGAACGGGAAAGACTAAAGATCTCTTCAACAGAATTAGAGATACCAAGGGAACACTTCATGCAAAGATGGGCACAATAAAGGGCAGAAATGGTTTTAACTGTGTGGATCAGAAAAAACTCTGGAAAATTCAAGAGATGGGAATACCAGACCACCTGACCTGCCTCTTGAGAAATCTGTATGCAGGTCAGGAAACAACAGTTATAACTGGACATGAAACAACAGACTGCTTCCAAATAGGGAAAGGAGTATGTCAAGGCTGTATATTGTCACCCTGCTTATTTAACTTATATGCAGAGTACATCATGAGAAATGCTGGGCTGGGTGAAGGACAAGCTGGAATCAAGGTTGCTGGGAGAAATATCAACCTCAGATATGCACATGACACCACCCTTGTGGCAGAAAGTGATGAAGAACTAAAGAGCCTCTTGATGAAGGTGAAAGAGGAGAGCGAAAAAGTTGGCTTAAAACTCAACATTCAGATAACTAAGATCATGGCATCTGGTCCCATCACTTCATGGCAAATAGATGGGGAAGCAGTGGAAACAGTGACTTTATTTTTTTGGGGGAGCTCCAAAATCAGTGCAGATGGTGACTGCAGCCATGAAATAAAAAGACACTTACTCCTTGGAAGAAAAGCTATGACCAACCTAGATAGTATTATTAAAAAGTAGAGATATTACTTTGCCAACAAAGGTCCATCTAGTCAAAGCTATGGTTTTTCCAGTAGTCATGTGTGGATGTGAGAGTTGGACTATAGAGAAAGCTGAGAACCAAATAATTGATGCTTTCAAATTGTGGTGTTGGAGAAGACTCTCGAGAGTTCCTTGGACTACAAGGAGATCCAACCAGTCAATCCTAAAGGAAATCAGTCCTGAATATTCATTGGAAGGACTGATGCTGAAGCTAACACTGCAATACTTTGGCCATCTGATGTGAAGAACTGACTCCTTGGAAAAGACCCTGATGCTGGGAAAGACTGAAGGCGAGGGGAGAAGGGGACAACAGAGGATGAGATGGTTGGATGGCATCACCGACATGATGGACATAAGTTTGAGCAAACTTTGGGAGTTGGTGATGGACAGGGACGCCTGGAATGCTGTAGTTCATGGGGTCAAAGAGTCAGACACGACTGAGCGACTGAACTAAACTGAACTGATGCCTGCACAGCAGCAGCCACGTTAGAACCATGAGATCAGAGTGCAAAGAAGAAAAGCCGACAAAATGATGTGAGAAGGGGAGATGTCAGAGTCTTTAATGATGCCACTGAGCTACTGGACAAACCTTGGAATTTTCTCCTTGATTTTACAATAAGGAAATAGGAAATATCATTATTTAAAGAAAGTAAAATTTCTTTACTTTCACAGTTTCTAATGGTGAATTATTATTACAAGAGGTGAATACACCAGCATGTAATTTTAGGCCATCTTTTAACTACTATAAATAAGCTGTGACAAACACTATTATGCATACAACCTCATCATTGTGTTTATGTCCATAGGAGAGATCCCTGGCAGAGAGCTTTGCTGTTCAAAGAGTAACAACATTTTAAAGCTCATCATATTAGCTCCCAGTAAGTCCAGCTAACCCAGAGACCAGCGGTCTTGCATCAGTCCCCAGCCTGTTGATGGTGATGCCTGCAGGTACTTGCCTGGGCTGTATTTTTTGTGGGAGCCCCACTGACATTTCCCAGCTGGAGCCAATGTTGAAGCTGCATCAGCCACTGTGGTTCTTATTATGATACACACCCCAGCAACAACCATCAGGGACTTTGAAAAGACAAGGTTTGTTACTCACCGTCCTGGAGGGTGCACGGCACCGCTGAGGCCACACAGCAAGGTCTCACAGAGAGAGAGCTCAGACCTGGGGCTCTGCCTTTGCTGGGGTGAGGGTGGGGTGCCCAGGGTTTTGCAGGTTCACTCTTTATTGGTGAATTTAAAAGATAAGAGAGAACGTATAGAAGGGAAAAGTGAAGTCACTCAAATGGTCAGTTATCTAGGTCATCCAGAACTTTCTAAAAGGGGAACTTCATGGCTAGGGCAGCCTGGCCCGTGATCTAGTTCTGTATAAGGTGATGTGCTTATTCAAGATGGGTATCTTCAAAATGGATGCCTCACAGTCAAAAGCTTAAGGTAGAATGTTTGAGGAATGAGCCGAAGTCTGAAAGGCCAGCCTGACTCCTGCCCCTTCTGCAGCTGAGAATTCCCCAGATCTGCTTCCCGTTGCAGGGTGTGGTTTTAGCTTGGGGGGGGTGGTGGGCCTTCTCAAGACTCCATGGTATTATGCTCTAGGTCAGAGCTGTGTTGTCGGGACAGCTGCGGGTGGGTCCCAGAAGGTTCAGTTCTGTGGGGAGATGCTTGGTGTAGAGACCTGCTCTTGTGAGAAAGCGCCGCATGAACTTGTCACAGGGTCACACCAGCCTCTCACCTCCTCTCACTGGGGAAACCATTTCCCCATCACGAAAGCAACACGACCATTCTTGCAAATACGCTGAGCCTTTGTGGTGACCCAAAGCTTTCCTGGCTTCTGCCACTCACAGCATGATACCAACGCTGTGATGAAAAATACACCCCCCGCCTCAGTCTCCACAAGTTTCCGTCCTCTAGTGTCCCAAGGCTGCCTATAAAGAGAGGACGCAGCTCAGACCCCAGCAGGAGACTGCGGCTTCGGGTCTCCGGGTCCAGCTCCACTGGCCCCACCTGACCCTCTCACCCGCCCGGCGTCATGGAGCTCCCCGGGGCCGCCCTGGCTGTCCTGCTGCTCACCGCGGCCCTCTCTGCCCACTCCTGCTCGGCCAGCCGTGAGTCCGTCTTCCCTTCCTTTAGGCCTGTCCCCCACTCTTGGCCGGGGCTTGGGCCACAGGGCTGAAGTCTTTGACCTGAGCCCTTAAGCAGAGAGCTTCAGAGAGACTTCAGACACTATTTCCTGAGCAGAACTTTCCTTCCCAGGGGGGTTTGTAGCAGTTCTATTCTCTGGCTCTGAGAGACAGTGGGAGGGAAGCTCATTTTATGGATTCCTGGGAAAATGAGGCCCAGGCGGGATTCTGACCAAAGGTGGGATCTGTGTCCAGTGGGCTCCCAGTGTAGCCTTTGCTCTCCTCTGGAATCCAGTTGAAATAGCACCACTTCCTCCTGGATTCCCCCGCCCCCATCCCCACCCCCAGCGCTGTCTCCTGCAGGTCTGCCTGACCCTCGAGGGGCAGCTGGCTGCCTTTCCCCCTGAACAAGGACTTAGCATGGTCTGTCCCGTCTCTCACAGTTGGTGCCAACACCCCGACCGCCTGCTGCTTCTCCTTCGTCTCCCGGCAGATTCCGCGCAAATTCGTGGACGACTATTATGAGACCAGCAGCCAGTGCTCCCAGCCTGGCGTCATGTAAGGGCCAGCCTTCCTGCCCACCCCGGGGAAGGAGCCTGGGGCTCTAGCCTGAGGCACCTCCTTGGAGCTCAGGACACGGGGATGGGGGGGCCCCACTGTGTTTTCTCACCTGGTTTGGGGCCTGCAGAGGGTCCTGGGGGTCTGCCCTTGGGCAGAGGGAGGAGAGGAGAGGGGTGACAGCAGGAAATTGTCCTCCCCTCTCATTTGCCAAACAACAATGCTGGCTGTCCGAGGGGACCCCCACAGGAGACCCAGGAAGGTCTGTGAACCCCAGGGTGAAGGGGACACGATATGAGCATGTGGACAGGCCTTGAGGTGTCTGGGGCAGAAGGAGGGGGGTCCCTGGGGGCCCAGGATCCCCCCCACTGCACTCACCAGTGTATAACCTTTCCGTTCTTCTCCACAGCTTCAAGACCAAAAGAGGCCGGCAGGTCTGTGCCGACCCCAGTGAGGACTGGGTCCAGGAATACATTACCGACCTGGAGCTGAATCCCTGAGTGGCCCGGGAGCTGCAGGGAAGATGTTCCCTCTACGGACAGTCGGGGAAGCAGGGCGATGACCCTGGGGCTCCAAAAGGCACCTCTTCTGTGGGTCACACCCCTTCCCCAGCCACTCACGGGGGCCCTCCTTCACTTTAATGTCTCCTATTTAACCTCTGTCATTTATTTCCACCGTGGAAGTGTGTGATGTCATGCACACCTGCTCTGACCCCCATCACCCTCTTGCCCACGCATCCCTCCCCTTCCTCCGTAACTGTCCTCACCCTCAGCACGTGGGTCAGTCACTGTGATCGGTCCTCTCCTGGAGGCCAAACAGCAAATGCTGGTCGAGTGGTTTTGCCCAGGACCGTGACTCAAAATGTTGAAGGCTCTTCTATAAAAGGTAAACCAGCCTTTTCCTTGTGGTGACTCTTGATTTTGTCTTCCCAGCAGCCAGAACGACAGATTGAGACTAATACTGGGGGGAAAGTAGGGGAATATGAAAAGGGGCAGAAACCACCAGAAAGAAAAAGCATCCTAGAACAAGAACACCAGACATTCCCCTGGAGATGCTGTCCTGGAAAGTTGAAACTGACTTTTTTTTTTAACTAAAAAATAATTTTAAGTAAAAAGATTTTCATTTATCTTTACTAAGAATTGTTTATTTTTTTACCTGTGTTGGATCTTAGTTGCAGCACAAGGACTCTTAGTTGAGGTCCCAGGGCTTAGTTAACCCCTGGCATGTGCCATCATAGTTCCCTGACTAGGGAACGAACTCGTGGCCCCTGCGTTGGAAGGCAGATTCTTAACCACTGAACCACCAGGGAAGCCCTAACACATTATTTTACAACCAAATCATAATTGATATGGTCTAGGAAGTTTTCTAATTAAATTAATACCAAGCTGATGTGTATTTGTACACAGAAATGTGTTTTCATGAGTGATTTCCTCACAATGATGGCTAACTCCTGTTGAGGGTTTATTGGGTGCTGGCTTTGATGCTAAGTGCTTACAGAAGTGCTATGCTGAGTGCCTGCCTTGGTGACAGTCTAGCCAACCCTGCCTGCAGTCTAGCAAGGATCCCCTACTCACCAGTTGACTGAGAGCTTTGCTCGCCTTATCCATTATTCCCACTCTGCTTTACTGGGGAAAGTTCTTCAAGCCACATCTGAGCTGAGGTTTGGGAGCTAGAGTAGTCAGAGTTAAATATAATTATAGGGGGAAGAATTCTTTAGTATAAGGATGGCCCATGCAATTGCTGAGACATGCTTATGCAAAAATTATTTGTTGTGTATCTGAAATTCAGTTTTAACTGGGATTCCTGTATTTTACCCGGTAACACTACTTGGGGTGCACATCTCATAAAGGCTGCCTGTTTCCTGTCAGAGTTGAGTAACCCAGGATCGGCCTGAAGGCAGAGTAGTGCTTTTCAACCTCAAATTCACATTAGAATCACTTGGGGGAGCTTTTTATTTTTTAATTAATTAATTTTAGCTGCACTGGGTCTTTGTCTCAGTGCATAGGCTTCTCACTGAGGTGCCTGCCTCCTGCTAAGTCACTTCAGTTTCGTCCGACTCTTTGCAACCCCATGGACTGTAGCCCACCAGGCTCCTCTGTCCATGGGGTTCTCCAGGTAAGAATACTGGAGTGGGTTGCCATGCCCTCCTCCAGGGAATCTTCCTGACCCAGGGATTGAACCCTCGTCTCTTATGTCTCCTGCACTGGCATGAGTGTTCTTTACCACTAGCACCTCTGGGAAGCTCCTCTCACTGAGATGGCTTCCCTTATTTTCGTGAACGGCCTTCACTTGTTGTAGCACGTAGGCTCTAGACCTTACTCTCAATAGTTGTGGCAAACAGGATTAGTTGCTCCTCAGCATGTGGAATCTTTCTGAACCAGGGGTCAAGCCTGTGTTCCTTGCATTGGCAGGTGGATTCTAAACCACTGGACTACCAGACAAGTCCAGGCAGAGCTTTCTAGAAACTTCATTACCAGGAGCTTGCCTCCAAAGTTAAGGCTGCAATGAGATCTAGGTAAAACCTGCACAGCAGTAATTATAGTAAATACAGTTCATGTACAGCTAGCTTGAGAGCTGATGTTGGGGTGTACTCATAGCCTGTTTTTGGCTGGTCTTGGGGTTTCAGAGGAAATACAACTCCCTTCCAGTTTTTCAAGGCTTCTGATCTGTTTTTTAGTCAAGTCCGATGGATGGTTAATTAGCAGAAAATCTGTCAGCTACTGTTACTTTCAGAACGGGGTTTTAGGACTCCTCTCTCATACCACAGTGCTGGGAGCTCTGGGCATCCCGTTTCCCCACCCTTCTCACCCATATAACTGACTCCAGGCTCCTCACTGCCCTCTGCTGATGAAATGATGCCACAAGGTATGGAGGTTGCCCTGATCAGCTCTCTGCCTCCTCACAGAGAACATGAGGGTTCATTTTGTTCACAGGATGAATTTTTAAAGGAGGGGGTCTGAGAATGTTTATGGATTCCACTTTTAGTCCTTTCTAGTCTCCCATCCCGTCATTTCTGCTTCTACTAACATTAGCTTGGAGGGGAGAATTCTGCTTTTCCTGATGACTGATTCTCAACCAGCAAGCAGAAAGGGTTTCTCTTAAGCAAACTATATATTTTTTCCTTCTCTGCTATCGGAGGAGCCAGTTTCAAGGTGAATTAGTCTCTTTCTTAGACAGCTTTGCTTACGTATGCATGAAGCAATCAGTCTTCAACATTCTGCATTTTCCTTTTTGATGCAAACTTGGTAGGCAGATGGCCTTGGTGAGAATATAAAAAAAGTCATGGGGGTGACCAGCTGTTGTGCTGGTTAGAGATGTCCTCCCTGTCTTTGACCTCAGCTACTGCCCTTGGCCAAGTCCACTTTTGGGGTCTGCTGTCTGCAGCACTGCAGTCCGGGATGACAGAGGAGGAGATGGTTGGGTTGCATCACCAACTCAACGGACCGGAGTTTGAGCAAGCTCCGGGAGATAATGAAGGACAGGGAAGTCTGGGGTGCTGCAGTCTATGAGGTTGCAAAGAGTGGAACATGACTGAGGGATTAAACAACAGCAAATCAGAAAAGCTGGCTCAATCTGACTTAACTGATGATGAAGGGAACTTGTTAGTAATAGTTCGCAAAAGTAAGTTTCAAGAAGTAGATTACCTTCAGGCAAAACTTGATTCAGAAAAAAAAAAAAAGCAAACGATCCAGTGGTCCTTAAAGTATCACCATAAACCATGTTTCTTTCTAAATTTCTGATCTCCCTTCAATTTGAGAGCTACATCCTAGGGCATCAGCTGTAGAGTGAGTCAGCTTGCTTACAGTCCCCACCCCCCACTTGAGACGCCTTTGTGTGGTTTCAAGAGAAGACGTAATGACCTTTCCTCACAAAGGTGGAACCCAGCAGGTGGGCCACTCTTTCTTCTTCCTGTAGGTGTAGAATGAACTTGTCCACTTCCTGAGCCGGAGTGAATGGAAGAAAAGAAACTGACATGAGAGGCAGGGCAGAGAAAGGAGTGTGGGGGCAGCTATGCTCCCTTCACATGGAGTGAATTTCCTCTTCGTCAAACCAACTTGTGGAAGGTTCTGGAGCTTTTTTTTTTTTTTTTTTTTCAAAAAAACCTTTGACTTTTGTCTTGGGCTATGTATTGGGCCATAGATGATTAACAGTGTTGTGATGGTTTCGGGTAGACAGCAAAAGGATTCAGCCATGCATTACATGTATCCATTCTGCCCCAAGCCACCCTCCCATCTCCCCTGCCACGTAACATTGAGCAGAATCCCCTGTCCCATACAGTAGGTCCTTTTGGTTATCCGTTTTCAATATGGCAATGTGTATGGAAGGTTCTGGAGCTTGAACCTTCTTCTCATTTACACCACACAGATTGGAGAATCATGTATCCCACCTTATCTAAAGAAGACCCCATTTTTGCTGGTTATGCCAGAATATTACTAATAGTATCCTCTCTGACTCTCAAAATGCCCATCCTAACAATAGTAGGTCTACTGCTTGAAAGGTCTCTAATGACATGTGCTGGTGAGACGGTCTCAGGGTTGATATCCATAAAGGTCTGTGACTGTGTGGGCAAAGGATGCTGAAATCTAGTCTGCATGACCCCTAGACAGTCTTACATCCAACACAGGACCAGGTGTACTCCAACAGGGAGCCTTTTCTTAATGCCCTCAGACTAGCAAAGGCCCAGGTGTGCTGCCAGTGGTGTGGGTGGAGAGAGAGGTGAAGGATGCAGGCAAGAGTAGGGTGCTGACATCAGGGAACTAGACAAAGAAAGGACCCACAGAACCCCTTCCATGCAAAGAAAGGCATGTGCTGCCCCAGAGAGCACCAGTGACTTGTTGGTATTAAAAAGAGAGGCAGAGAAAACAAGCAGAAGGGAACAGGGACTACATCTGTGTGCAGTTACAAGAAGCTTTCCTTACTGCATTATCACCCCACATAGACCGTCTTCTCCCCAACACACCAGAAGAACTAGGCCTTTAAAAGAGAGGAGGGGAAGGGGTCCAGGACCAAGCTAAAGCTTCATCTTGCTCCAAAACCTTTAAGCCTGATTTGTACCAGTGGGAGGTGTGGAGGGGGTGAGAAGTGGAAATGAGATCAAATTTGAGGTTGGAGTTTTAAACAGAAAGAATTTTAATTACTGAATGTGCTCAGAAGGCTATGGGATCTGCCCAAATGATGTTAAGGTTGGTGGAAGAAAAGTTCAGCATTTTATGTTTATTTTCTGTAATCGTTAGGATCAGTTCAGTTCAGTTGCCCAGTCGTGTCCAACTCTTTGCCACCCCATGGACTGCAACACGCCAGGCCTCCCTGTCCATCACCAACTCCCGAAGCCTGCTCAAACTCATATCAATCAAGTCGGTGATGCCATCCAGCTATCTCATCTTCTGCCATCCCCTTCTCCTCCTGCCTTCAATCTTTCCCAGCATCAGGGTCTTTTCCAATGAGTCAGTTCTTCGCATCAGGTGGCCAAAGTATCGGATAAGACAGGATAGGACAGGCTATAGCTAACTAACAAACAACCCCCCAGTGGATTAACAAAATAAAAGTTTCTCATTGGCACCAGATCTGATGTAGATCAGGTCACTGGTTCTCAAAATTGAGTGTGCACCAGAGCCACCTGGAAGGCCTGTCTAAGCACAGAGTCCTGGTCCCCACGGCAGAGACTCTGATGCTATGTCTGGGATCTGGCTCAGCTCCGCTTTTCTCATGGGCTTTCAGGTGACGCTGATGCTGCTGGTCCATGAACCATATTTGAGCAGTACTGACCCCAGAGCGGCTTGCCTGTAGGTGGTGACCCAGGAATCCAGGCAACTTCCATCCTAGCAGCTATTGATTCTGGAATAAGGAAGAAGGAGACAGAAAAGGAATGCTCCTTTTAACTATCCTGGCCCAGAAGTGACACACATCACCTCTGCTTACAGTCCATTCACCAGAAGTAGTCACAAGAGGCCAATTCATCTGCAATGTAGGGAAACACATAGGCTATTAATGTTTAGGGAGCGCTAACGTCTCTACCAGTTACTCTCAACAAGAGATTAACCAATGAAAGGGGGCCTTCTAAGGCGAACTTTTTGTTGGATACACCAGGTGGCTAACGGGATCTTAGTTCCCCAATCAGAGACTGAACCTATGTTCTTGGCAGTAAGAACCAAGTCCTAACCACTGCGCCACCAGGGAACTCCTGACCAATGTGAATTGCAGTCTAGGCAGGTACTTACAGCTGCCCATGTGAAAGTTATATTCCATATTCAGAGTTTTAAATTAATATCATTGATACCTTTTCATCTCAGCACATTCATATCAATACTTCTTCCTTTTTAGTGGTTTCGTATTTATTATGTGGGTGTACTATGACATTTTTAAAATTTAGAATGTTTGTGCACTGTTTTTTTGTTTGTTTTTGGCTGCACTGGGTCTTTGTTGCTGAGAACAGGCTTTCTCTAGCTGGAGCCATCGGGGGCTTCTCCTCATCACGGTGCACAGGCTTCTCATTGCAAGGGTTTCTCTTGTTGAGGAGCGTGGGCTCTAGGCTTCTGGGTGAAGCTTATGGGCTTCAGGAGGTGTAGCAACAGGCTCAGGAGTTGTGGCTCGCAGGCTCAGTTGCTCCTTGGCATGTGGGATCCTCCCAGACCAGGGATCGAACCCTTGTCCCCTGCATTGGTAAGCAGATTCTTACCCACTGTGCCACCAGGGAAGTGCATGTACTATGATGTTTTAAACTATTCTCTCTCTCTCTTTTTTTTTTTTTTGATAGATTTGTTTCTCTTTCATTGCTTTCACTAACAGGTCTGCAAAGAACTGTGTGCCTACACCTTTATATCTTTACATAGCGTTTCTTGAAATAGATTCCTTGAAATAAGATAGATTGAAGAGTTTGTACATTTTAAAATTTGCTAGACAAATGAAGCAACAGACAAAGGATTAATCTCAAAAATATACAAGCAACTCCTCCAGCTCAACTCCAGAAAAATAAATGACCCAATCAAAAAATGGGCCAAAGAACTCAACAGACATTTCTCCAAGGAAGACATACAGATGGCTAACAAACACATGAAAAGATGCTCAACATCACTCATTATCAGAGAAATGCAAATCAAAACCACAATGAGGTACCATTATACGCCAGTCAGGATGGCTGCTATCCAAAAGACTACAAGCAATAAATGCTGGAGAGGGTGTGGAGAAAAGGGAACCCTCTTACACTGTTGGTGGGAATGCAAATTAGTACAGCCGCTATGGAAAACAGTGTGGAGATTTCTTAAAAAGCTGGAAATAGAACTGCCATATGACCCAGCAATCCCACTTCTGGGCATACACACCAAGGAAACCAGATCTGAAAGAGCCACATGCACCCCAATGTTCATCGCAGCACTGTTTATAATAGCCAGGACATGGAAGCAACCCAGATGCCCATCAGCAGACGAATGGATGAGGAAGCTGTGGTACATATACACCATGGAATATTACTCAGCCATTAAAAAGAATTCATTTGAATCACTTCTAATGAGATGGATGAAACTGGAGCCCATTATACAGAGCGAAGTAAGCCAGAAAGATAAAGACCATTACAGTATACTAACACATATATATGGACTTTAGAAAGATGGTAACGATAACCCTATATGCAAAACAGAAAAAGAGACTCAGATGTATGAAACAGACTTGTGGACTCTGGGAGAAGGCGAGGGTGGGATGTTTCAGGAGAACAGCATTGAAACATGTGTATTATCTAGGGTGAAACGGATAACCAGCTCATGTTGGGTACATGAGACTAGTGCTCGGGCCTGGTGCACTGGGAAGACCCAGAGGGATCGGGTGGAGAGGGAGGTGGGAGGGGGGACTGGGATAGGGAATACATGTAAATCCATGGCTAAATCAAATCAATGTATAACAAAAACTACTGTAATGATGTAAAGTAATTAGCCTCCAACTAATAAAAATTTAAAAAATAAAATAAAATAAAATAAAATAAAATAAAATAAAATAAAAAAAAAATAAAAAAAAAAATAAAATAAAATTTGCTAGAAAGTGTCATTATGCTTCAAAAACACTGACCATCAAAATTCCACCTTTTAATACTAAAAAAAAAAGTGCTACTGTTAAGTCGCTTCGGTCATGTCTGACTCTGTGGCCCTGGGGACTGAGATATTGAGATATTTTTACAATACTGTATTAGTTTCAGGTGAGCAACATGGTGATTCAAAATTTTTATAAATAATACTCCATTTATGGATATTATGGGGCTTCCCAGGCTGTGCTAGTTCTAAAAAGTCTGCCTGCCAATGCAGGAGACTTAAGAAATGGGGGTTCAGCTCCCTGGGTTGGGAAGATCCCCTGGAGGAGGACTTGGCAAACCCTCCAGTATTCTTGTCTGGAGAATCCCATGGACAGAGGAGCCTGGTGGGCTACAGTCCATAGGGTTGCACAGAGTCGGACACAACTGAAGCGACTTAGCATGCACATAGCTATTGTAACATATTGGTTGCATTCTCTGTGCTGTATATACCTGTAGCTTACTTATTTTACATATAGTTGCATCTCATTACATATAGCTTGCATCTCTTCATTGTCTCCCTCATCTTGGTCCTCCTGTGTTTCCATTCCCCACTGATAACCATTAGTTAGTTCTTTTTATCTATGAGTCTGTTTCCTTTCCTTACTATTTACTAGTTTATTTGTTAAATCTCATGCATAAGTGATTACACACAGTATTTGTTTTTCTTTGTCTGGCTTATTTTACTAAGCATAATGCCCTCCAAGTTCATCCATGTTGTTACAATTGGCAAAATTTCATTCTTTTTTAATGTTTGAGTAACATTTCATGTATATAACCACATACTCTTACCCATTCATCTATTGAAATACTGGGGACAGTTAGGTTGTTTTCATACTTTGGCAATTAAAAAAATGCTGCTATGAACACTGGGTTGCATGTATCTTTTCAGATTAGTGTTTTCTCTTTTTCCTGATGTATACCCAGGAGTGGAATTGTTGGAACATGTGGTAGTTCTATTTTTGTCTTTTGAGGAACCCCCATACTATTTTTTTGCAATGACTGCATCAATCTTCAATCCCACCAACAGTGTTCAAGGGTTTCCTTTTCTCCATATCCTTACCAAAATTTGTTACTTGTGGTCCATTTGAAGATAGTCATTCTAACCAGTGTGAGGTGATAACGCATTGTGGTTTTGATTTATATTCCTGATAATTAGCAATGTTGAACATCTTTTTATGTTCCTGTTGGCCATCTGATGTCTTCTTGGAAAATTGTCTATTCATGTTTTCTGCTCATTTTTTGATTGGGTTGTTTGTTTATTGTTGAGTTGCATGAGCTGTTTATATATTTTGGATATTAACTCTTTACCAGTCATATCACTTGCAAATACTTTTCCCATTCAGTAGGTTATCCTTTCATTCTGCTGATAGTTTCCTTCACTGTGCAAAAACTTTTAAGTTTAATCAAGTCCCATTTATTTTTGGTTTTGTTTCCTTTGCTGAAGGAAACAAAAAACCCAAAAAAGTATTTCTATGATTTATGTCAAAGAGTGTTCTGCCTAAGAGTGTTCTCTTCTTGTAGGGAAACATAGCAGGGCCCTATGGCCTTTGCCCTTCCCCTCCCCCCACCCGTCCCTGTCCTCTGCCTGCCTTTAGTCTGTGGGAAATTTTAGGCAAAGAATAAGTTTAATCAGAGAAGTGAGAAATGCAGAAACAAAGGAAAACAGTCAAAGGAGCCCAAAAAATAATAACGTCGTCATTGAGCATAGTCAGGGACCTTTGGTTCCTTCTCAAGGGCTATAGATAATATTCTGAGCCAGATGCTGGGAGCTGTCCTATAGATACCGGAACACCAGCAAGAAGTTAACTACATAATGACCAGAGGGTATCTATGACACAAGTGGCCAAAATTCTGAGAACTGGCCTCAAAGAAATGGGAAAAAGCAGACCCTGGAACGGAAGGTTAACTGTACCTGAAACATCCAAGATGATGCTGGTCAGACCACTGATGAGCAATTTGCAGATGACTGTTAGAGCTGACGGTGCTGCTCCTGCGTGTAGCCCTCTCCTTTGCCAATGAAAGCTCTTGCCCCACTGGTTGCCAGTGAGGAGTGGGGGGAGAGTTGGCCTTTGGACAGATGCTCACCTTCACTTCCCGTGCCCCTACTTTATTCTGAAATAAAGCAAACTTTCCTTTCCACCAACCTGGCCTGTTTATATTGGCTTTTGAGCAGCAACCAGCCAGACCACACGCATTCTTTCAGAAACGGTAGTTTTATGGTTTCCAGTCTTATATTTAGGTCTTTAATCCATTTTGAGTTTATTTTTGTATATGATGTGAGAAAATGTTCTAATTTCATTCTTTTGCATGTAGTTGTCCAGTTTCCTTTGTACCACTTACTGAAGAGACAATCTTTTCTCCATCCTTGCCTCCTTTGTCATAGATTAAATTGAATGATAGATTAAATTGAATGTAAGTGTATTGGTTTATTTTTGAGCTCTCAGTTCTGTTTCATTGATCTTTGTGTCTGCTTTTGACCAGTGACATATTGTTTTGATTATTGGAGTGATGTAGTATCATCTGAAGACAGGGAGTGTGATTCCTTCAACTCTGTTCTTTCTCAAGATTCCTCTGGTTATTCAGACTTAATTTTTTTTCCATATAATTTTAAAAATATTTATTCTAGTTCTGTTAAAATTGGCATTGGTATTTTCATAGGCATTGCCTTGAATCTGCATATTGTCTTGGGTAACATGGTCATTTTAACAATATTAATTTTTCCAATTAATCATTAATAACATGGTATCTTTTCATCTGTTTGTATTGTCTTCGATGTCTTTCATCAGTGTCTTACAGTTTTCCAAATACAGATCTTCTACTTTCTTAGGTATGGTTTATTCCTAGGAATCGTATTCTTTCTGATGCAATTGTAAGTGGAATTGCTTCCTTAATTTCTTTCTAATAGTTCATTCTTAGTGTATAGAAATGCAACAGATTTCTGTATATTACTTTTGTATCCTGCAACCTTACTGAATTCAATGATGAGCTCTAGTAATTTGTGTGTGTGTGTATATGTGTGTGTGTGTATTATAGATTTTTGGTTTGTGGTTACTCTGAGGTTTATAATAGCAATCTATCTATATATTATATTTTAAGTTGCTGATCTCTTAGTTTCAAGCACATTTTAGCAACCCTCCATTTTTATTCTCTTCCCCTCATGATTACTGATCACAATATCACATTTTACATCTAATTGTTTTATTTATGCCTTAAACTGCTTATTATGGATATGGATGATTTTACTACTTCTGTCTTTTAACCTTCCTACTACCTTAGTACAGGCTTCCCTGGTGGCTTGGTGGTCAAGAATCCACCTGCCAATGCAAGAGACATGGGTTCAATCCCTGGGTTGGGAAGATCACTTGGAGAAGGAAATGGCAACCCACTCCAGTATTCTTTCCTGGGAAATCCCATAGACAGAGGAGGCTGGTAGGCTACAATCTATGGCACTGCAAAAGAGTCAGACACAATTTAGTGACTAAACGACAATAACTTTCTTTGTACATGGTTAATTTACTACCTTTGCTGTATATTTGCCTTTACTGATAAGCCTTTTCCTTTCAGTTTTCATGTTTCTAGTTATGGCCTTTTCACTTACAGATGTCCCTTTAACATTTCTTGTAAAGCTGGTTTGGTGGCATTAAACTCTTTTAGCTTTTGCTTGTCTGTAAAACTTGATCTCTGTATCAAATCCAAATGAAAGACTGTCAGGTAGAGTGATTCTTGGTTGCAGATTTTACCCTTTCATCATTTTAAATATATTATTCCACTCACTTCTGGCCTGTGGAGTTTCTGCTGAGAAGTCTACTGAAAGCCTATGGTAATTCCCTTGTATATAACTTTTTGCTTTGTCAATGCTGCTTTTAATATTCTCTTTAATTTTTGCCATTTTAATTACAATGTGTTATGATGTGGTTCTCTTTGGGCTGATCCTGTTTGAGACTCTGTGATTCCTGGACTCAGATGTCCATTTCCCTTCCCGGGTTAGGGAAATTTTCAGCTATTATGTCTTCAGATACGTTATTTGAGGTACTTCCTGGGTGGCACTAGTGGTAACAAACACACCTGCCAGTGCAAGAGACACAGGTTCGATCCCTGGGTCAGGAAGTTCCCCTGGAGAAGGAAATGGCAACCCACTCCAGTATTCTTGCTTGGAGAATCCCATGGACAGAGGAATCTGGCGGGCTACAATCCCTGGGGTCACAACGAGTCAGATACGACGGAGCAACTGAACACACATGTTCTCTGCCCTTTTCTTTCTCTCTTCTCCTTCTGGGACCTGTATAATGCACATGTGATTATGCTTGATGTTGTTCCAGAGGTCTCCTAAACTCTCCTCTTTTCTCTTTATTCCTTTTTTTCTGTTCATCTTCAGTGATTTCCACCACTGTCTTCTGGCTGGCTAATTCATTCCTGTGCATTATTTAGTCTATGGTTGCTTCCTTCTAGTCTAGTTTTCATTTCAGCTATTGTATTCTTTATCTCTGGTTGTTCTTTATATTTTCTCTTTGTTAAAACTTCTAACTTCTCCCTCTGTTTGTCCCTTCTTCTCCTAAGTTCTTCGATCATCTTTACAATCGTGACCTTGAACTATTTCTTGATTAGATCGGCTGTCTCCACTTCATTTTGTTCTTCTTCTGGAATTTTATCTTGTTCCTTCGTTTGGAATATGTTCCATTGTCACCTCATTTTGTCTACCTTGCTGTTCTTATCTCTACGCATCTGGTAAGTTGGTCATGTTTCCTGACCTTGAAGAAGTGGCCTTTTGTGGATGTCCATGAGTGCCAACAGCACATCCCCTCTGGTCACTAGAGCCATATTCTGCAGGGATTTCCCCGATGTGGGCTGCTTGGACCCTTCTGTTGTGGTAGGGCGACTACCAGTAGTCAGTAGTAGTGGTAGTCTAGCAGGCTGAGTTGGCTCCTGGTCTATTGATTTCCAGGCCCTCTCTTGTGTAGAGGCTGACAGTCACTTCTTGGTGGGGCCCAGGCATAGGGCAGAGTCAAGTGTCGGGCTGGCTGCAGAACCCTGGGGGACCCTGGTGTTAATGCTGGCTCACTGGTGGGCAAAGTTGGGGTGCAGGAGATCCCCAGGCTGGTGCCCACCCACCAGTGGGTGAATTCGGGTCCTAGGGCTAGTGGTTGCCCACAAGTAGACAGAGCTGGGTCCTAGGCTCTGGCTACAGGGTCCAAGAGTTCCAGAACTGGTGGCTGCTGGTGGGTGGGACTGAATTCTGACACAGCTGGCTGTGGGGTCCAGGGCATCCTGAAGCTCGTGTTGCTATGCTGGTGGCAGGGCCTGAGCCTGGTCAGTCCCAGGGCCAATGTTGGCCTGCTGGTGGGCGAGGCTGGTGCTGAGTTTAGAGCCAGCTCTCTGGTTGGCGGGGCTGGGGCCCAGCCGGTCTGAGGTCTGGTGCTGGCCTGCTGGTGAGTGGGCTGGACCCACAGGCCCAGGGCTGAGGTTTTCCGGGGGCTTGTGTTAACCCACTGATGGGTGAGACAGGCCTAGAGCAGGCTTACTGGAGGGAGGGGCCGAGGATTCTGAGGCTATTGCCTGCCCACTGTGGGGTGGAGCTGGGTTCCAGGGTCTCTGGCTATAGGACTCTGGGGGTCCCAGGCTTGGCGCCTGCTCACTGGTGTGTAGGGTTGGGTCCTAGGCCCTCTGGTGGGCAGGGCCATGTTCAGAGAGGGCCATGTGCTCAGGCAGTCTTAAGGCAGCCCGTCTGATTGTAAGCAGGGCTGTGTCCCTTCCAAGTCAGTTGCTTGGCCTGAGATGTCCCAGTACTGCTGCCTATGGGCTGGTGGGCGTGGATGGGGCTGGATCCTAAGACTAATAGGCTGGAGGGAAGATTCCAAAATGGTGCTTGCCAGCAGCAGTGCCCATGTGGTAGAATGGACTCCCCCCAAAATGGCTGCTACCGGCGTCTGTGTCCCCAGGATGAGCTTCAGTTGCCTCCTGCATCTCTGGGAGACTCTCCAAGATCAGCAGGTAGGTCTGCCTCAGGCTACTGTCAAATGGCAGGTTCTGCTCTGATCCTGGAGCAGGTGAGATTTTTGTGTGCACCCTTTAAAAGTGGAGACTCTATTTCCCACAGCTCTCTGGGACTCCCAAAAGTAAGCCCCATAGGCCTTCAAAGACAAATGTTCTGGGGTCTCATCTTCCTGGCCCAGGACCGCTGGCCTGGGGAGGCTGATGTGGGGCTCAGACCCTTCCCTCCTTGGGGAGAAGCTCTGTAATTATAACTGTTCTCCTGTTTGTGGGTTGCCCACCTGGGTGTATGGCTCTTGACTGGACTGTGACTCCTCCCTTCCTGTCTTGTGGTTCCTTCTTTATATATTTAGTTGGAGAAGATCTCTTTTTGGTAAGTTCCAATCTTTTTCACTGATAGGTGTTCTGTAAATAGTTATAATTCTGGTGTTCCTGGGAGAGGAGGTGAGCATGAGGTCTTTTTAGTCTGCCATCTTGCTGTGCTATTCACTGCGGCTCTTTTCTTGTTTGCTGACGTGAAGTGCCTGCTCAGCTAGTGTTCAGGTCTTTTTGCAGAGGAAATTGTCTAATATGTACCTAAAGATTCATTGTGTCTGTGGGAAGAGGTGAATTCAGGATCTCCCTAAGTCACCATCTTGGATGAATTCCTTCCTCACTTACTTTTACTCTAATCTTAGTTTTGGTCTCTATTTCCCACTGCAGGGAAGGCGGCTAACTGAATGGTCTGCTTCATTTCAGTTCTATCTGGGGCTTCCCTGGTGGCTCAGATGGTAAAGAATCTTCCTGCAATGAAGGAGGTCTGAGTTTGATCCCTGGGTCAGGAAGATCCCCTGGAGAAGGGAATGGCAACCCACTCCAGTGTGCTTGCCTGGAGAATCCCATGGACAGAGGAGCCTGGTGGGCTACAGTCCACGGGGTCCCAAAGATTGGACACGGACTGAGTGGCTACCACTTTCACTTTCAATCTGACCTAAGAAGAGATTTTTCCTCGTCTAAGAAAGGATTTTTTCCAGCGAGAGACTAAACTCTGTAAATCACCTATAAAGTAGCACTGAGGTGACTTTACTACTCAGCTGATGACTGGGAAGCAACTGAGCCTGGATTCTGCCTCCTGTTGAAAACCCACTCACTTTTCCCAGTCTCACAATAGGACAAGCCCCTATCCCATCTTCTGGGTGTATAGAATAGAAATCTACAGCTCCTGCAGAAAGAAACAGATAGCCCAGGGCATTTTGAAAATCCACTGGGAAGTCCTGTGTTTCATTTGGTAGCTCTGTACATAGGCCTTTGGTGATGTGGTCTGACCTGAGCTAGGACTCGGGGTCAACAGCAAAGGGCAGCAGGAGGACACCCAGAAGAGGAGTCCTGAGAACAAAGGGCCATGGTGAGGAGGGCAGGGAGGGCCAGAACTACTCGCTATTGCCCCCTTCTGGGGTCCAAGTGATGTCCCCTACTCTTAAGACCTAAGCCACGGGCTATCGGGAGATAGAAACTGGGGGTAACGAGAGAGGACGTTATTAAGCACAGTGGTGCCTTGTTGACTTGTATACGCAATAGGGGTCTTGGGTAACCACAGGGCTCAGGGTATTTGCAAGAATAGTTCAAGTGCTCACTTAATTTGGGCTGTTTACAGGGAAGTGGTTTCCACAGCGAGAGGAGGTGAGATATTGGTGTCATCCTGGGACCACACTTAAGTTGGTTCCTTCTCATTAGAAGCCCTGCAGTCATAGTTTCCCCCAGCAGAAACTTTTGTTATTCCACAGCTGTTCTCACACGTAGATGTGGCATTTGCAGTGAAGCCATGAGTCTTGAGCAACACACCTCACTTCAAACCACATCCAGGTAGACAGAGTTGTATGATCCAAAACTGGGCTGCAGGAATGATGGGCCTGCAGAGGGTGGGATGCCTTTTAGACACCCACTAGTTCAAGAGAGGTTTATCGAGGGCCTCAATACACACAAAGCAAAGACATGTTATGTATGTGTGTATGTTCAGTCACTCAGTCATGTCTGACTTTCTGTGGCCCCATGGACTGTAGCCTGCCAGGCTCCTCTGTCCATGGAATTTTTTGGGCAAGAATACTGGAGTAGGTTGTCATTTCCTACTCCAGGGTATCTTCCTGACCCAGGGATCCAACCTGCTTCTCTTGCATCTCCTGCATTGGCAGGTGAATTTCTTTACCACTAGCATCATCTGGGAATGGTGGTAACATACATAAAGAACCTTAAAATGATCTTAACCTTTGACCAAGATAATCCATGTCAAGGAATAAATTTCCTATGTAAACACATTTAATTTTTTAAATTTACCAAGGCTAGATTTGTACCCCAGGATGTGATTTATCCTGGAGAATGTTCCGTGTGCACTTGAGAAAAAGGTGAAATCCAATGTTTTGGGGTGAAAAGCCCTGCAGATATCAATTAGGTCCAACTGGTCCATTGTAACATTTAAAGCTTGTGTTTCCTTGTTAATTTTTTGTTTGGTTGATCTATCCATAGGTGTGAGTGGGGTTTTAAAGTCCCCAACTATTATTGTGTTACTGTTAATTTCTCTTTTGATTCATGTTGATGGATGGCAAAAACTATCACAATATTGTAAAGTAATTGTCCTCCAATTAAAATAAATAGATTAATTTAAAAATGAAAAAATACATTTAAATATGGAAAAAGGTTTATGCATAAGAATATTTTGTCCCCATTAAAATCAGACCTAGTCAGAAAGAGAAAAATATCATCCATTAATGCATATATATGGAATCTAGAAAAATGGTACTGATGAACCTATTGGCAGGGCAGGAATATAGACACAGAGGTAGAGAATGGGCTTGTGGACACAGCAGAGAAAGGGGAGGGTGGGATGAATTGGGAGAATAGCATTGACATAAATGCACTCCCATGTGTAAAACAGACAGCTAGTGAGAAGCTGCTGAATAGTACAGGGAGCTCAGCCTAGTACTCTGTGATGACCTGAGGGCTGAGATGGGGGTGGGGTAGGAAGGAGTTTGAAGAGGGCTGGGATATATGTATACTTATGGCTGATTCACATTGTCGTAAGGCAGAAACCAGTGCAACACTGCAAAGGAATTATCCACCAATTAAAAATAATTTTAAAAAAAGTTTGAAAGGAGAAAAATAAAAATAAAATTAGACCTAATATAAATTGTTTACAATACAAAAATGGTAAAGAAAATTATGGTGTCTTCATTTGGTTTGCTATTAGGCAACCTTTTGAAACAATATGATGACATTGGAAACACTCACATTCTAATGATAAGCTTAAAAAAAAAAACCCAAGATGCAAATTGACTTATTTTAATCAGAACCCATCTTGTGCCTGGGGAGGTGGTCAGTTGCATTTAATATTTTGGGGGGATCCTGTTCCCAGGAAAGAGGGAGAATAGAAACAGCGAGTATAATGTGTCTCCTCTCATCTACCCCTCAGTCAATTTAACAGTAAAGGATTCTTCTCTCTTCCTCAATATGGGCAATTTCAGTAATGATGACTCACTATTCTGAGAGTTCTGTTGTTTTCCACCTTCCCCCATCTTCTGCTTTTACAGAGCATGGTGGGTAGTGTTTGTGGCAGGGCCAGTTATAACTCTCTTAGCGTGTTCTGGAATGAACACTAGGCCTATTTTGGGGTTGTGACTTTGCCACCATGAAGAGCTTAATGTCTCAGATTTGGGCAATAGTCATTTACAGAGCAACAGGAAATACACAAATCAGCATCTTCTTAAAAATTAAGTCATTCAGGAAGGGGGAAGACTAATGGTTTCTAATCTAGACAGCAAAGGGGACAAATATTTATCACACCTTAAGTGTTAGTGTTGTTATCTCAAGAAAGAAAAAAAAAGACAGGAAAAAGACATGTTTTTCCTGACCACCATCTACTCTACATCTTTCTTGATACCAGAAACCCACAATTCCTTTGGGAAGCCACTCTACCCCAAAGTTCTCAGATTTTAAGTTTATGTGAAATTCATTCAGCCACAGTCCAGGGTATGGTTTTTCCAGTAGTCATGTATGGATATGAGAGTTGGACCATAAAGAAGGCTGAGCATTGAAGAATTAATGCTCGCGAATTGTGGTCCTGGAAAAGACTCTTGAGAGTCACTTGGACTGCAAGGAGATCCAATCAGTCCATCCTAAAGGAAATCAGTCCTGAATCTTCATTGGAAGGACTGATGCTGAAGTCGAAGCTCCAGTGCTTTGACCACCTGATGTGAAGATCCAACTCATTAGAAAAGACCCTGATGCTGGGAAAGATTGAGGACAGGAGGAGAAGCAGGCAACAAAGGATGAGATGGTTGAATGGCATCATCGACTCAATGGACATGAGTTTGAGCAAACTCCTAGAGATAGTGAAGGACAGGGAAGCCTGGCATGCTGCAGTCCTTGGGATCTGCGAAGAGTCAGACGTGAGTTAGTGACTGAACAACAACAACCTTAATTAGTTTAAGCAGATCAATGAAACCCATCCCCCCAGCCACAGCAAATGGTTAGGAGTTGGATTTCCGACATGTCAGTCAAATCTGAGAGAACCGAGTGATTTTTTTTCCAGTGAAGACCAGCCTCTTTCTTCCCTGAAGAAAATGAACAAGAATTCATGTAACATGACGACCTAGAGAGGTGGGATGTGGGGTGGGTTGGAGGGAGGCTTAGGAGGGAGGGACATATGTGTGTGCTGTGCTTAGTCGCCCAGTCGGGTCCGACTCTTCGTGACCCCGGGGACTGCAGCCTGCCGGGCTCCTCTGTCCGTGGGGATTCTCCAGGCAAGAAATGGGAAGGGAATTTGGGAGAATGAATACATTAGTCACTCTGCTGACTCTAGTGCACCTGAAACTATCACAACATTATTAATAGGCTTTACCCCAATACAAAATAAAAAGTTTTTTAAAAAAAGTTAATGCGAATAGAGACAAGGAGGTGAGAGACTTAACAGGAGAGAAATCTGGGCTCTGATTGGGTCCTAAGTCCCCCTCCTCACCTCTCCTGTGAAACATTTGCTTATTTGAAGTAGACAATCACCTGCTTATAAAGGAACAGGTAAGATGTAACTTTGGGCGTCAAATATTCATCACTTCTGCATGTTGCCCCATCTCTGCAGGGGCCAAGATAAAAGCAGAGGTCTCCCACCCCATGGCTAGAGGTAGGGGTGTAGGGGTGACTGTAGTTTTGAGGGCCGTGCTAGGAGACACATGTTCTCAACCCCAGGTAAAATGCAAGATATATGACTAGACAAGCTCTGTCTTTTGGGTTATTGAGCTCATGGAATTGATCAGAAGCAAAGAGATCAGAAGCCTGCTGTTATCAGAAAGATGTTACTTACCAGAGAAACTACAAGATCACTCCAAAATAGCTGTAAGCTGCTCAACACCTAGGGCAAACTCTAGGCTTCTAACTCACATGGTCAAGAAGTTGGCTGCCACCTGGAAAAGGGCTCCTCCCCAGCACACGTGTGTGTCCAAGGGGGACAATCCCCAGGGAGGTCAACCAGAAAGGCTGACCAAGGATCTCAGCCAAGCCTTGGACTCTGAAATGCCCTGTTCGTTGGTTAACAGTGCAGTTCCCATGCTCTCAGTTCTCCTTGCACTCAATTCTCTTTGTTCTTACACACTTTGTTCACAACACTTGTATTGAGGGAATAGTGGGCACAACTGTGCTCCTGTCTGCCTTTGGGCTTCCAGGCCGTGAGAAGCAGTTCAGCAGAAGTGAGCAGATTTTGTTTGTCCTAAGATGCTGGAAGCCAACAGCAAAGAAATGGTGACACCTCCCCTGCTTCTTTGGGGACAAAGCTGTTCCTCTCATTCTCCTGATAGAATCTTCACACTTGTCATGGGTTGACCAGTTCAGTTTTAGGGGAACGGGGCATTTCTTAAAGGAAGGGGATGGTAAAATGCTTTTTAGAAGGAGCTCCGTATGTGTGTGCATGTGTGTGTGTGTATGTGTGAGAGGAAAGCCTTAAGTGAAAGGACTTGTTCCTTGCCTTGTTCTCATTTGATGAAAGCCATTATGAGGACTTCCCTGCTGATACAGTGGATAAGAATCCACCTGTCAAAATAAGGGACACAGGTTTGATTCCTGGTCCAGGAAGATTTCACATGCCACAGAGAAACTGAGCCCGTGGGCCACAACTACTGAAGCCTGTGCCCCCCAGAGCTCGTGTTCTGCAGCTGCAATGAGAAGCCCGTGCACTGCAATGAAGAGTAGCCCCCCCACTTACTGCAACTAGGAGAAAGCCTGCAGGCAGCAATGAAGACCCAGTGCAACCAAAATAAATAAATAAATACATTAATTAATTTTTTAAAAAGCCATTATGACATCAAGACTCTGAGCTCAGCTGAGCTCTATTATCTCTGTGTCAACTTAGGGTCCCAGCCAGAAAGTAGTTTTGATAGATGGGTGATATTCCATCCACCCATGGATGTACCCATTAATGGTATCCATTACTGTACTTTATGATTTGATGCATAAAAGGGTATCTGATGATCAAAGGTGAAACTGGAAAGGTGAGCAATACATGTTTATAAAAAAATAAACCAAATTTAAAATGACAGACTGGTGGTCTAGTGGTTAAAACTTCGCCTTTCAGTACAGGGGTGTGGGTTTGTTCGATCCCTGGTCAGGGAGTTAAAATCCCCCATGTCTCACAGCCATAAAACCAAAACATAAAACAGAAGCAATTTGTAACAAATTAAATAAAAACTTTAAAATAAAAAAATAAAAATTTCTACTTTAAAAAAGTACAGAAAATAGTCTCCATTCCTTTAAAGAAAGAAGAATAAAAATTCCATTTCCTCTAAGAAACCACCATAGTTAGCTATTTGATATGTATCTTTCCAAATATGCCTTTGCAAATATGTGTTTATTAGTTGCTAAAAGTAAAAATAATGTTGTCCTATATGTATAGTTTTGTAGCATATGTGTAGAGTATCCTTGCATTTACTAGAGGTAAACAGATATCTTTTGCATCTAATATTATGGACAATTTCCATAGATATAGATGTGTGTTATCTTTTTTACTAACTACTGAAAACTGCATTGGTGGACATCTCATTTCTCTACTGATTTTGTCTTCTGCTGGTTTAAGTGGTTATTTACATTTGTTTGATGTTTGTAAACCATGCTGCAAAGAATATCATTGTGTCTGTATATTCCTTACCTTTGGTTATGTTGCTTCAAAATACATTCTTAGAAATGGAATCAGTGCAAACAATATTTTGGTACAATAGTATAGGCATCTTAATGTTTGCTTAATAGTAATGTTGAATTGTACTCTAGAGAGTTTGATCACTACAAATCTAAGCTAATTTGGGTATGAAAATTAGATTATTTTTCAACAAAATGAAATAATTGTGGTTCATAAAAGTTAATATCTGTTTGAGTTTCACACAAGTCTTCTGAATTTCTCCTTCTTCTACAAACAGGACTCTATTTCAGGGTACATTTCTTGTAGCTATAACTATAAAACCGGCAATCTATTAAATAACCGAGCTTTCACGGTAAACCTATAAACAAAATCCTGTTCCACATGTAGGCTGGTTGTTTTTCTCTTCTTTAACATTAGTCATTTGTTTTGTGGAGCATGGATTCTAGGAAAAAAATGTTCAATATATCTGTTACCCTATGCAGATATACAGCACATCTGGAAAAGAGAAGTGAATTCTATTGACTATTTCAGTGGTTCTCAGCTGTTAACATGCATGTGGAATGGTTGATAAGCTTGGTAGACATATCAATTCTCAGGGACATACCTGGGAAATTCTGATGTAAGTGGCTTAAACAATCATTGCTTATGATTTGAATACAGGTGAGTCGCATTTGGGGAAATAACCTGGTTAGTGATTAAGAGCAAAGTCTCTAGTTACATCAGAATCTGGCTTCAGAACTCAATGGTGCTGTTTACTTGCTGTGTGATCTTGTCCACGTTGCTTAACCTCTCTGACCCTGCAGCCTCAGTTTACTGTTCTGTCAACTGAGAATGAAATAGCACTTAAACTATATTATTTTATTGTGAGGATCAAATGAACACAGCAGAAAAAGCACTCAGCCTGGAGTAAGTCTCATATGTTAGTTGTTGTTATTAACAAAGTTTGATTTATAGTAAATATGTACTACAGACACTCTTCTTAATGATATCCATTAATGTACATTATCATTTGATACATAAAATACTCACAGTTTCAGTGTTCTGGAAATGTGTCTCCAGAGTGTTAACTGAAAAAAAAATGCACAATCTAAAAGTCGAGAGTTAAGATTTATTGGTGGACAAAACTGAGCACTTAAGCCAAGAATGCAGTATCTCAGTTAACTTGGAGAGACTGCTCTGTAGAGGCAAGGTGAGGAGCCAGGATATACATAAAGGAGTTTTTGCAACAAAGACCAGGTAGCTGGGACATCCAAAGGTAACTGCTATTTAAAGAAAACCAGATATCTCAAGTTAAGGAATTCAGTCTTTTTGTATGTACGGGGAGAGGCAAGAGGGTGGGATCACTGAAATCATTCCTTTGATGTACACCTCCACCGTCTGAGTCTCTTCAATGTGAACTCTTGGGGTGACTGTAGCGGTTGACGGCTAGATGCTGGGCATCCTGTTTCTATCCTGAGTTCCCTCAGAGCTCACTGTCAGGGCAGCAGTAATGTGATGGCTTGATGGCTGCAGCATCCTTCCTTTATTGATATGGCAGTCACCGTTGTTCAATCACAACTGTCAAACAGAGTAGCTCTATGGTATGTAGCCCCCTCTTCATCTTTCTCAGCTTCCCTCCATTTCCCATCTTCCTATTCTTTAACTTACTATGTCTTTCAACCAGTGATTCTTTTTTTAAAACTAATTTTTAATTGGAGTATAGTTGACTTACAATGTTGTGTTCGTTTCTGCTGTATAGCAAAGTGAATCAGCCATACATATACACATAGTCAGGCTTCCCAGGTGGTGCTAGCCATAAAGAATCTGCCTGCGATGCAGGAGCCACAGAAGATGCAGGTTCGATCCCTGGGTCAGGAAGATTCCCCTGGAGGAGGGCATGGCCACCTACTCCAGTGTTCTTGCCTGGAAAATCCCATGGACAGAGGAGCCTGACGGGTTCATAGGGTTGCAAAGAGTCAGACACAGGTCATTACAGAACACAAAATAAAAGTTCGCTGTGCTCTACAGTAGGATCTTACTAGTTATCTCTTGTGTATAGTAGTATGCATTTATCAATACCAACTCCCAGTTCATCCCCTACTCCTTTCCCCCTTGGTAATCATGTTTGTTTTCTGTATCTGTGACTCAGGTCATGCTTTGTAAGTAGGTAATGTGTACCAGTTTTTAGATTCCATATATAAATGATATCGTATGATGTTTGTCTTTCAGAGAAAGTCAATCAGTGATTCTGATTTGCCAGAGAAACAAAACCAAACTCGAAGCTAGTTTACTCTCCAAAAGAGCATCTTTATTATTTTGCTGGGCTGAACACGACACTGAAGAGAAACATCAAGTACACACAAGTCAGTCTGGCGGCATTGGCGTCATCTCCGCCTGGAACAAGCTGGCGACCATCCCTCCACTGTCCCCGAAGTGCAAGGGGAGGGGGAGGGGAAGGCCGGGGAAAAGGTATCTCGGGACCTCTGGGAGCAAACAGTCCCAGACCCCAGTGGGGCATTGAAATTAAATTACAAAATTAAATAGTACATATAAATAAGTTGCAATTTCAGTTAAGGATGGGTCCCAGAGTGTGGCTGTTTGACAACAACCAGCGCACAGGAGAGGTAGCTACGGAGACGGCAGGGGTGCCCCCAAGGCTCAGACCCCTGCTGCCCAGTCGGGCCCCTGAGGTCACTGGATTCCTCAAAGCTTCCAGGCCACTCAGAGATTCAGCTCCAGGTCGGTGATGTATTTCTGGACCCAGTCCTCGTTGGGGTCGGCACAGAGCTCCCGGCCTCTTTTGGTTTGGAAGCTGTGGAGAGGAGCGGAAGGGTCACACGCTGCGGAATGCAGAGGGGGGAGATCTTGGGGGCCCCCCACCCCCAATCCCTGTCCCGAGCAGCTCAGCCCTCCCAGACTCTGTCAGCCTGGCCAGGTCAGGTCACTCCTCAGAGACACAGGTGCTCCATATTTGATAAGCCCTGGAGGCCTGGGCCTTCCACGATGGCTCCTTTGGCCTGTCTGTGCCTTTGGGTGCGACCCCTGCCCCAACCCCAAATCCCCCATCTCCCCAGAGGCGGGCAGGAAGGCTGGCACTTACATGACGCCAGGCTTGGAGCACTGGCTGCTGGTCTCGTAATAGTCGGCTACGAATTTGCGAGGAAGCTGCCGGGCGGCATAGGAGAAGCAGCAGGCCGTTGGGGTGTCAGCGCCAACTGTGGAGGAAGGGACAGAATGAACCTGAGTCACAGTTCAGATGAAAAGGCGAGACCCGTGATCTGTGGGCGGGTGATGCAGACTCGGGGAGGGAGACAGCCCGCTTCAGGGTGCAGACGGGGAGACCGGTCAGTGGGAGGCGCTGGGGGTTTTGCCTAGAAATTTCCCTGTCTCTGTCCTTTATTTCTGTCTGAACCCCGCTTCCTTTTTGACTCTTTACTGTGGGCTCTCTCTTATCACTTCTCCCTTCAGGAAATTGTGTTTGGGTCAGGAAATCATTTAGCCTTTGGCTCAGATGTAAAGAACCCGCCTGCCAATGCAGGAAACACATGAGATGTGAATTCAATCCCTGAGTCAGGAATATCCTCTGGAAAAGGAAATGGCACCCTACTCCAGTATTTTTTTGCCGGGGAAATGCCAGGACAGAGGAGCATGGTGGGCTACAGCCTACAGGGTCGCAAAAGAGTCAGACACCACTTAACGACTGAGCAAGAAGTCACAACCTAGCAAGAGAAAAAAGCTTGGCTGTCTCTCATAAGACATCCGAAGGACAAATTCTTGGGGGGACCTAGGAAGGGTTAGTGGAAAACTCACACCACTGGGCAGTAACCAGATTTGGACTCTGCCTCTTACAAACTCATTTGTTTGGGTCTCCGTTTTGCCGTCTGTAAAATGGGACTATAACTCCCTCACCCTGGCTCTCGATCTGAGGTTCCCTTTAAAAAGATTAAAAATGTTTCATAACCCTTAAAAAGTTCTCTGTTTTCTCTTGGGGGCTCTCAAGGCCACAAGATTGGCATGCAGACCCCCTCAGCTACCACCCAGACTCACATGGTGCCGAGAAGACCTGGCCGCAGAGGGCGATGGCGCAGAGAACAGCGAGGACAGCCGCGGGCGCCTTCATGGTGCTGCGAGTCGGAGTGTGGGCTTGAGGTCAGTGGAGCTGAGGGGGGACTCGGTGCTTGCTGTTGCCTCTGTCCTTCTGCAGTGGGAGACCATCTCCCTGGCTCTTTATAAAGGCAGCCCTGGCAGATGGGGAAGTGGAATCTGGGGGTGAGGAGGGAAAATTTTAAGCATAGCGGTGCTTTCATGCAGTGTTGCACAACTCGGGGTCTCCGACAACCACAGGGCCTCAGGATATCCAAGAATAGCTTCTCTCAGCCATAAGTGTCAGCCTGCAACACATGACTTGTTCTGGTTGCATGTGAGGAAATGGTTTCCCCTGTGAGCATCCGGAGAAGGGTATATGTCCACCCAGGGCTATTCCTGTCTGGTCCCTGCCTCTAATGAATTCTCCATCCCAGACCTTCCCACAGAACCGAAAGTGTGATTCTTCAGATGCTCTAACCACACAAATAGATGGTTAGGTGCGATGTTGCCCTGCAAGGGGGCACAAGCCTCCTTTGGATGGAAGGAACTGAATTAAGGAATTCCCGCCAGAGACCAGGAAGCCTGAGGTCATGTTTCTGTCATTCGTCCATTCATCAAACAGTCACCGAATGACCAGGGCCCCTGGGTTAAACGCTAGTTGAAAATCATAAAGAGAAATTAGATGTGGGTGTTAATATGTCAGGAGCCTAAAAATACTTATGCCTACTAATCTAGAGATCACATTTCTAAGAAAGAGTTCTGAAGAAACAAGCCCAAATACAGAGATGTCTTCAGAGAGGAAGGGGCTGACCCCAGCGTCACAACTCAAAATAAGGAAATATAAATTTTTCTCTATTAGGGGATGATAAAGTAAGATAGGCTATATCCACTGGAATGTTTCTTTTTAAACCATTAAACTAAAGGAAGTAGCAAAAATATAATCTAACCTCAGTTGTCAAAAAGTAAGATAAAAAATGTACTAATTGTATTAAATGTACTAATTCTACATTAGTACTAAATGTACACAGAATTATATAAATACATATGTGTACATACACATATATGGTAAATAGTGTAACCAAATATGTGTGTGTGCAGACACACACGTATATATGATCTAGGCATGGAAAACATGAAAAGCATTAGAAATAAATGCTCAAAGCATCAATAGTACTTATAGTTGTGTGACAGAAGAATGGATGATTAATTTTGTTTTCCTCTTTTTCTGGAATTTTCTCATTTTTTTGTAGTAAAAATGTATTACCTTCCTGGTGAGCCAACAGATTTATGGACACATTCTGTCTTAAAGCACTGACAAGACAACCAGTTGGAAAGTAGGTTATTGTTAACTGTTCAACTTGAAAGAATTTTTGGATAGATATACTAAGGTTTCTTTCGAATACCTTTGCTAAAATGAAGTCTTGATTTCCATTTCTCTGAATTATTTTGAGGAACATCGCGCTCATGCTAAGTCGCTTCAGCTGTGTCTGACTTTTTGAAGGGGAGTTCTTTACTACAAGCGCCACTTGGGCAGCCCTTCAGGAAAATAAGTCTGAATTTGGCATTACTTGAGGACCGTAAGTAATGCCAAATTCAGAGCAGTTTTCCTTTCCTATTCTTTTCAACTCATAATTTCAGTGGTGCGAGAGGGTCTTCTTTCTCAGCCAGACACATATCTTCTTTTCTGTCCTTTATTGTTTTATTATTATTAGTGGGCATAGGCCACCTCTGGTGGCTCAGACGGCAAAGAATCTGTCTGCAACTCGGGAGATGCAGGAGACGCAGGTTCGATTCCTGGGTCAGGAAGATCCCTGGAACAGAGATGACTGAAACAGCCAAGCACACACGCATACACACAAGAGGGATAACTAGTGGGCACTTACTGTACAAATCACATTTTTATATTGGGAAACAGATTTACTTCTTTCCAATGATCTTCTGAAAAATGTTACTGATATAGTTGCTTTACAATATTGGGTTAATTTCTACTGTATGGCGAAGTGACCCAGTTATACATATGCTGTTCTTTAACTGCTAAGTTCTGTTCCACTCTTTTGTGATCTCGTGGACTATAAGCCGCCAGGCTCATCTGTCCATGGAAATTCCCAGGCAAGAATACTAGAGTGGGTTGCCATTTTCTTCTCCAGGGGATCTTTCTGACCCAAGGATCAGACCCGTGTCTCCTGCTTGGTAGGCAGATTCTTTACCACTGAGCCACCTGGTAAGCCCCACTGATACCGACATATATATCATTGTTGTTTAGTCACTCAGTTATGTCCAACTCTTTGCAACCCCATAGACTGTAGCATGGCAGTCTACCCTGTCATTCACCATCTCCCAGAACTTGCTCAGACTCGTGTCCATTGAGTTGGTGATACCATCCAACCATCTTGTCCCCTGTCATCCTCTTCTGCCTTCAATCATTCCCAGCATCAGGGTCTTTTCTTTTCTTTTTTTAATTTTTTTTTTTTTTTTTTTTTAGGGTCTTTTCCAGTGAGTCAGTTCTTCACATCAGGTGGCCAAACTATTGGAGCTTCAGCCTCAGCATCAGTCCCTCCAATGAATATTCAGGACTGATTTCCTTTAGAATTGACTAGTTTGATCTCCTTGCTGTCCAAGGGACTCTCAAGAGTCTTCTCCAACACCACAGTTCAAAAGCATCAGTTCTTCAGTGCTCAGCCTTCTTTATGGTCCAACTCTCACATCTATATATGACTACTGGAAAAACCATAGCTTTGACTATACAGACCTTTGTCAGCAAAGTAATGTCTCTGCTTTTTAATATGCTATCTAAGTCTGTGATAGCTTTTCTTCCAAGGAGCAAGCATCTTTTAATTTCATGGCTGTAGTCACCATCAGAAGTGATTTTGGAGCCCCCCCCCAAAAAAATAAAGTCTGTCACTATTTCCATTGTTTCCCCTTCTATTTGCCATGAAGCCATGATCTTAGTTTTTTGAATGCTGAGTTTTAAGCCAGATTTTTCACTCTCCTCTTCCACTTGCATTATGGGGCTCTTTAGTTCTTCTTCGCTTTCTGCCATAAAGGTGGTGTCATCTGCATATCCAAGGTTGATATTTCTCCCAGCAATCTTGATTCCAGTTTGTGCTTCATCCAGCCCAGCATTTCACCTGATGTACTTTGCATCTAAGTTAAATAAGCAGGGTGACAATATATAGACTTGACATACTTCTTTCTCAATTTGGAACCAGTCCATTGTTCCATGTCTTGTTCTAACTCTTGCTTCTTGACCAACATACAGGTTTCTCAGGAGACCAGTAAGGTGGTCTGCTATTCCCATCTTTAACAATTTTCCAGTTTGCTGTGATCCACACAGTCAAAGGCTTTATCATAGTCAATGAAGCAGAAGTAGTTTTTCTGGAATTCTCTTGCTTTTTCTATGATCCAACAGATGTTGGCAATTTGATCTCTGGTTCCTCTGCCTTTTCTAAATCCAGCTTGAACATCTGGAAGTTCTCAGTTCATGTACTGTTGAAGCCTAGCTTAGAGAATTTTAAGCATTACTTTATCAGTGTGTGAGATGTGTGCAATTGTGCAATAGTTTGAACATTTTTTGGCATTGCCTTTCCTTGGGATTGGAATGAAAACTGATCTTTTCCAGTCCTGTGTCCACTGCTAAGGTTTCCAAATTTGCTGACATATTGAGTGCAGCACTTTAACAGCATCATCTTTTGGTATTTGAAACAGCTCAGCTGAAATTTCATCACCTCCACTAGCTTTATTCGTAGTGATGTTTCCTAAGGCCCACTTGACTTCAAATTCCAGGATGGCTGGCTCTAGGTGAATGATCACACCATCATGATTATCTGGGTCATGAAGATCTTTTTTGTATAGTTCTTCTATGTATTCTTGCCACCTGTTCTTAATATCTTCTGCTTCTGTTAGGTTCATGCCATTTCTGTCCTATATTGTGCCCATCTTTGCATGAAATATTCCCTTGGTATCTCTAATTTTCCTGAAGAGGTTTCTAGTCTTTCCCATTCTATTGTTTTCCTCTATTTCTTTGCACTGATCACTGAGGAAGGCTTTCTTATCTCTCCTTGCTATTCTTTGTAACTCTCCATTCAGATGGGTGTATCTTTTCTTTTCTCCTTTGCCTTTCACTTCTCTTCTTTTCTCAACTATTTTTAATGCCTCCTCTGACAACCATTTTGCCTTTTTGCATTTCTTTTTCTGGGCGATGTTTTTGATCACCAACTCCTATAGAGTGTTATGAACTTCTGTTCATAGCTCTTCAGGCACTCTATCAAATCTAATCCCTTGAATCTATTTGTTACTTCCACTGTATAACCATAAGGAATTTGATTTAGGTCATACCTGAATGGGCTAGAGGTTTTCCCTACTTTCTTCAATTTAAGTCTGAATTTTGCAACAAGTTCATGATCTGAGCAATAGTCAGCTCCTGATCTTGTTTTTGTTGACTATATATACAAATATATATATGCATATATAGCATATATACTATATATATATATATATATATATATATATATATATATGTTCTTTTAAATTATGGATTATATTTTCTAACAATCTTTATCCTCTAGATGCACCCAGTCTAATAGGAGCAGGTAGAGTATAAACAGGCAACCATAGCACTTAGCAGGAAGTGCTAAAATTCTTAGGAGATAAATAGGAGAAAGCTCAGAGCAAGAGGAGGAGGGAGTCATAGGCTTTCTTGAGAGGATAGGGAAAGCTGTCACAGAAGGGATAGAATTATTGGGTCTTGAAAGTGACACAGGATTTGAACATATATAGACAGTGTGGCAATAGATGACTTGATCAGCTGATGCAGAGTCACAGGTGTGAAATTGCTGGGTCAGAGAGAGAAGTGAGTTGTTCTGACTCAGCTGCAGGATGGAGGAGCAAATTTGAGCAAAGAAGTTAAATTCGGGCCAGTCCAAGAGGGCTTTGAATTCTCCCAAAGGAGCTAGAATAATGGAGGAAATAAGACATAAGCCAAGTGAAACCACACCTTAGGAATTCTGTCCTTCCTACGTCTGCACAGGTACTTCCCTTAAAACACACGAGCTTTGATTCCATCCATCTCTATGATTCCTGATGCTGGTCCTGAGGGAGGTGAAACAAAAGCAAGATGTGGGGCAGTAGCAGATCTCACTGGGGCTGTAGCATCCAGCTGTCTTTCTTTGTTACTGTCAATTTAAAAAAAAAAGGAGTCTATCGCCTGCTTCATTGGAAACTCTAGTCATAGACAATGCCTCCTCCTCACACCCAGCCCGCTCGCTCCCAGTCCTCAGTCGATTACTCGAATTGCATTCCCTTTACCCTTGGGGGAACCCCCTTCACACTCGTGATTCAGTTTCTGAGAGTGGACGGATTTGAATTGAGGAGGGTGAGAAGGAGGAACTGGAAACTGCTGAATCAACCACATTTCTGATAATGGACCTTATTATCTACCTCTGACATTACTACACTTTCCACATTGGGAAATAATTAGTTATCTAGGTAGCTGTCTCTTCACAAACTTAAAAGATGTTCTGTTGATTTTACTTATTTTTTATTTTAAAGCAAATTTATTTTTACTTATTTTAAAATTTAAAAAAAATTTTACTGAAGTATAGTTGATTTACAATGTTGCATTCATTTCTGATGTACAGCAAAGTGATTCAGTTGTTTACATTCTTTCATATTCTTTTCCATTAAGGTTCACACCGAGATATTGTATATAGTTTCCTGTGCTATAAGTAGGTCCTTGTTGTTTATTTATTTTATATAGAGTAGTTTGTTTCTGCTAATCCCAAACTCTTAATTTGTCCCTCTTCTGGTTCCCTTTTGGTAATCATAAGGTTGTTTTCTATGTCTGTGAGTCTGTTTCTGTTTTGTACACAAGTACATGTGTACCATATTAGACTCCACATATATGTAGTATCATATGATACTTGTCTTTCTCTGACTGACTTGACTTAGTGTGACAATGTCTAGGTCCATCCATTGTTGCTGCAAATGGCATTGTTTCTTTATCCATTCATCTGTCAATGGACATTCAGGTTGCTCTCCTGTCCTGGCTGTTGTAAATAGAGCTGCTTAAACATTGGGGTTCATATATGTTTTCAAATTAGAGTTTTCATCTTTTCCAGATATATGTCCAGGGATGGGATGGCTGGATCATGTGGTAACTCTATTTTTCATTATTTAAGGAAACTCCATATTGTTGTCCATAGTCATGCACCAATTTGTATCCACCAGCAGTGTAGGAGGGTCCCTTTTCTCCACACCCCCTCCAGCATTTATTATTTGTAGACATTTTAATTATGACCATTCTGATCAGTGTGAGGTGATACCTCATTGTGGTTTTAATTTGCATTTCTCTAAAAATACGTGATGCTGAGAATCTTTTCATGTGCCTATCGCATGTCCTGTTGATTTTAAATCAAATTCATGCCATGTCTTTGTGGATTTAAATCAGATTCTAGCACATGGTGATTATAAAATGGTTAATTTTCTGATGTAACCTCTAATTCTTATAATTTTGTTCTTTTTAATAAAAGTGATTTATTGAATATAAAATTCTATCTTAGTGATTATATATTTGTAAGATTTTTCATACTAATCCTAAAACCAGGTAATAAATAGTTCTTGGCCATATATGTTTTTATTTGAATCAGAAAAAAATATACTTGTATACAAAGTATGAGTTTCATGTGTACATACTGAATGAATAATGTAAGGAAGCTGTAGGATGATTGAGCTGGAAGGGTCTCAGAAATTTCCTAATTGGTAAATTGATGTTCCCAGGTGAAGTGACTCGTCCAGGATCACAGAGTTAGAATTAGTCAGCTTTACATTTCAGCTGTTTTTATTGTTTAGCTGCTAGGTCATGTCCGACTCTTTTGCAAACCCATGGGCTGTAGCCCTCCAGGCTCTGCTGTCCATCAGGTTTTCTAGGCAAGAATACTGGAGTGAGTTGCCATTCCCTTCTCTAGGGGACCTTCCTGACCTAGGGATCAAACCCACGTCTTCTGCATTGGCAGGCAGATTCTTTACCAATGAGCCACCAGTAAGCCCTTACATTTCCGCATTATTTAACAGTGCATCTCCAGCAATAACCACAATGCCTTAATAAGTATTTGGTGAAAAAATGATTCATTGATTTGACCGACAGCATGTATTAGACCCAAAATCTCACTAGAATTGAAATACTGATATTATATAAAGGCTCAGAAAGGCCATGGTGTCAAGGTCTTGATTTTGGGGGGCTACCTAAGATCTTATAGGTGGTGATGTCAGAAAGTAGCCAACAATCAGCATGGTGGATCTTTCCACCATGATGATCTTTCAAATCAAATGGAGGGGTTTGATTTGAGTGCAAGGTTTCTAGCTCATTCCAGCCTCTTTGAGGCCCCACTTCAGTCCAGCAGAAAATCCCCAGCCAAGACTACAGGGAATTCTGGCTGAATAATCCAGGTTCTGCCACACCTCCGCCTTGTCCTTCTCTGCTCACCTCCTCCCTGCTTCCTGTGCCCTGACCCGACGGATTGGTTTCCTTCCGGTTTCCGGCCCCACAGCTCTACATCCCCAGATATCGATCTCAGCTCTTTCCCTCCAGCAGCAGTGGCTCCGTGGAGGGGCTCACTGATAATGACACCCTTCCTTCGCCCAGCCCTGGTCTGCTTTTTTCAGCTGTGGTCCACAGAGTCAGGCTGCAGCCAGCTTGGCCCCGTGTTTCACGTGGGCAGAGACAGTATCCTGAGGGGCCCTTTCTAGCATCCTCTAGCATCCTCTAGCTGTATCTCATCGATGCAGCCCCTCCTTTCTGCAGCCAGAGCCTTTCCTATCTTGAGTTCTTGTCATTTTCCTCTGGCCATTGTGTGTTTGTGTGTGTGTGGTGTGTGTGTGCACATGCATAGAAAGTGGGGTACACGTCTTGGTACTGGATTAGATCCTTCCACCTGTCCCCTCCCTCCTCTGTAACTCAGTAAAAAGCATGCCCTGTTACCAAGTCACCCTCGACTCCTCCCTTCTCATCTCCTCCATCTGTTCAGCCAGACGCTGCAGTATACTTGAAACGGAGTGTATCGACTTCTCACCTTTCCCGTTGCCTCTGTGTCAGGCAGACCCTCGCCACTTCTTGCCAAGACAGCTGTAAGAGTATCCTGTCCATTGTTTTTTTCCCTCCAGTTTTTGCCTCTGTTCAATCTGTCCATCACAAGGCATTTAAAGTGATTTTGTTTAAGTCAGTCTCTGTCTCTGGAAAACCCTTCAAAGAGTCTGCACTGTTTCCAGCATGAAATAGAAGCTTCCCCTCTCTGACCTGACTTCTGTTTCCCCTTTGGCCTCATCTCTTGCCTCCTTCAGACTTCCTGGAAACAAAGAGTCATACTCTGAACTGCATGCGATTCCTTAAAAGTGCAGGTCTCTGCTCTGCTTTTTATGAATGAAGTGTCACTTAGTAAAGCACAATTTCCCCTTCTTGTAGATCATAGGCCAGAGTGAAATACTTTAAGTTCTATTATATCCCATGACAGCTGCAGAGCTTAGTATTTAGAACAAATAAAGGAAACCACTATTTAACTCCCTTAATTTTCTAAGGAAAAGAGAGAAATCCATGATTTGCACTGCTTAAAGACACGCAAAATGCAAAACTGAAAGACATTTTACATCATGATAACACAACTCTGGCTATTAAGCTTTTGACACAAGTTTATAATAAGCACATACTCATTTTCTGATTTATTTATGTTCTGGAGTCATATTTCCTTGGTGTCATTTCCACATCTATCATGTATAAGCTGTGTGTTCTTCTGTGGGTTACTAACTCTGTGCTTCAGTTTTCTCATGTGTGAAAGGGGATAATACAGTACCTACTTCAGAGGACTGCTGTGAGGATGAAATACATTCAGTTCAGTGCCTCAGTTGTGTCCAACTCTTTGTTACCCCATGCACTGCAGCACGCTAGGCTTCCCTGTCCATCACCAACTCCCAGAGCTTGCTCAAACTCACGTCCATTGAGTCGGTGATGCCATTCAATCATCCCATCCTCTGTCGTCCCCTTCTTCTCCTGCCTTCAGTCTTTACCAGCATCAGGGTCTTTTCCAGTGAGTCAGTTCTTCACATCAGGTGGCCAAAGTATTGGAGTTACAGCTCTCGTATCAGTCCTACCAATGAATATTCAGGACTGATTTCTTTTAGGAGTGACTGGTTTAGGATTGACTAACGAAATACATTAGTATCTATAAAGACTTGGAACGGGACCGGCTCATGGTAAGTGCTATGTGTTCGTTACTATTATCATTATAACTGAAATATTTCAAGTAATCTATCTTATATATTTTAAAAAGTACAAGTCTCTTGTTCTTTTCCCGAATGACCCCATTCTCACACTCTTCTTGGTTAATCATACTTCAAGTTTCAGCTAAATTTAGAATAAAGTTAGAACAACCTGAGGGGGCTAAGTAACAGAATGGTTAAATATAAATTTTGGTATAAAAGTTTGGTATACTCACACAATGAAACATCATGAATGCTAATTTTGAATAACTTTTTAATAACACGGAAGAATACACAGTAACAACAATAAGATATACTGGTTCCATAAAAGATATTAAGTAAATATAATAAAATACAAAACCATGTACAGAATGCTGGATAATTTTTGTTTTCTTATTTATGCCTTCCAGTAATTTCTAAATTTTGTACAGTAACCATGTATATTCCCTGAAAGAGAAAAGAAAACTGACATAAATTTTTGAAAAATCAGGCATCATCTTTTTTGAAAGCCTTTAACATGTATACTCAATGCCTGTCACATAGTTGGTCCCCAACAAAGTTTTACTAAATCATTTTGTTCTATTTCTGGATGTGCCCCATGACCAGCCTGTAAAGAACTTGAAACAGGTGTAAAAGTGTTGTCTGAAGGAAGAAAGATGCTCCAGAAGGAATGCTGAAAGTTTTCTTCGTGAACCCACCAAATAAACTCCTCTCAGGAAGTTGACATCCCCTGAAGTCACTGCCGCCCACCTCTGACAGCTACACAGCAGGCTTCGGACGGCTGTGAAGGCACTTTTCCACTTTAAGAAGAGGCACTGATGGACAGCTTCAACCCGCTCACTATTCTGTGGATTCCACCCTGAACCCTGCACTTCAGATAATTGTGTCCCTACTTTTTCAATCTACAATCCCATTTCTGTTCCCATTCCCACCAAGGAGTTGGGCTACCATGTTGGCCAGACCAAAGGATTCACCTCTTCTTGGTTTATGATCTTGGCAGAATGACCACAAATCCTAGCTCAGCTTGGCTTTGCAGTCTCAACATTCACTCACAAGGAATTCTCTAGTTCTGGGCACTCTGCCTCCTTAGAGGCTAGTGCTCTTGGTCTTGGCACCCAGCGATCTCCCCTACACTTGCATCTCAGCCCTCCCCTTTAACAAAAGCAGAGAATGTCGGGATTGACCACCTCTGCTTCCGGTTCCTCAGCCGGAAGGAGCTTTTGTAATCTCTCCGGAGAGTCTGGTACCTACAGAGATTTGCCACGTGTGATCTCAGAAGGTCACACCTGTCAAAGAAGTTTGGTCATCTCTGGACCACGAGTTATAAGAAACTGAGTCTTGACATATATCCTATGTAACCTTAATCAAGTTTTGTTTTGTTTTACTTCTCTAGGTCTTGCTTCCTAATCTGAGGCATGGAAAAATAGATTGGACTCAGATAAAATCACAGACATGGATGTGCTGAGGGAAATCAAAAGTGTTGAGGGAAATCAACACTAAAAGTACTAGGGCTTTTGTAAGGTCATGTGATGGCTGTAGTCAGAGGTCTTGCTTTCAGCCTCGGGAAGCTGGGAGGACAAAGTGCTGAAACAGATGTGAAAGTTCCCAGGATGGAGTTTCGAGCGTAGTGGCAGCGTAGGGAAGCGGTGGGGGGCGTGGGAAGGGAAACCTCTTATCAGCACGAGTGAGGGGGAAGTGGAGAGTTTCCCTGCTCGGGAGTGAGGGGGCGGCTCACAGTATGCCCTGTGGTCCAATCTATTGGACCGTGGTTGCCTCACTGTCACTTCTGACATGCCTGAACTGGGAAGAGCCGAGGCCTGGAATAGTATCCTTCACCATAAACCCACTGGGCGTGTGGGTTGAAAGAGGGGGAGCAGGAGTTACTATTCCATCAGAACATTCTGAATAGGGGCTGCCCTGGTGGCTGAGTGCTAAAGAATCCACCTGCCAATGCAGGAGACATGGGTTTGATCCCTCATCCTGGACCCACGCGCCGCGGAGCAACTGCGCCTGTGCGCCTCAACTACCGAGCCTGTGCTCTAGAACTACTGAAACCTGTGAGCCCTAGAGCCTGTGCCCTGCGAGAAACCGCTGCAATGAGAAGCCCAGGTACCGCGACTAGAGGTAAAAAGCCCTCCCGGCAGTGAAGACCCAGCACAGCCAAAAATAAATAAATAAATAAATAAATAAATAAATAGAATTAGGAAACAAAACAAAACCCCCAGAAACATTCTGGATAGAGTGTCAAATGCCCAGTTCATTCGTACTTCATTTGACTTCATTTGAATTTGAATTCATTTGAATTCATTTGAATTCACATCCTGAGTCCATGTTACCCATCACACCCCCTTGAATTCACATCCTGAGTCCATGTTACCCATCACACCCCCTCAAATTAAAACAGTTAGGGCTGCCTCTGGGCACTTATTAACCAAGTGTTTATTGAACACCTGTTGTATACGCAGAGAAAAGCAGAACACAATTTCTGCCTCAAGGCGCTCCCTTTCTAGGGGAGGAGACAATCGAGTAGATAGACATATTATAGATGAAGCAATGGAGGTGCACAGAGGGAGATACAGAATTCAGTTGCGAGAGGTCAGGGAAGGTTCCCTAGAGGAGAAGAGCAATTTTTTTGTGCATACAAAAGGCATTTGTTATCATTCTCTGTTGATTATTGGGCTTCCCTTATGGCTCAGCTGGTAAAGAATCTGCCTGCAATGTGGGAGACCTGGGTTCGATCCCTGGTTGGGAAGATCCCCTGGAGAAAGGAAAGGCTACCCACTCCAGTATTCTGGCCTGGAGAAGTCCATGGACTGTAGAGTCGATTATTACTTAGAAAAGACCTCAATGTATAAATCTTGGAGGCTACTAATTTAGCTAAAAATATTGACACAAGCCTTTGTATTCTCCATGTGAAATTTCACTGGTGTGAGCGCACTATTATTGTTAAGACCTTCACGAATAAAAACATTTTACCTGCATTAGCCAAAGATCAAATCAAGGCTAGGAGGCAAAAATCAACAGTCATCCTTTGTGTGGCTAATCACCTATTCTTATCATTCTTCTTAAGCATCTTCATAAGCCTTCCATGGCTTAAAGACTAGCACTCCCCACTCATTTAGACTGAGGTCTCCACGTCAAGTACTCTTCCTTAATGCACAGTGAACTTAGCCTTGACTTGGAATGATTCATTTACACCCAAGGGATAGTCTTTTCCGCACTTTGGGCTCTCTGACATTTTGTTTCTACCTCTGACATGAGATTACCATATTCTATCTTAAGAGATAGTTATTTCCGTCACTGTCATCATTACCTCTTGACTAAGAACTCTTTGAGGGCAGGGGTGGGGCTTCATTCAGCTCTGTCTGCCCTGACAAAGAGCAGGTGACTTGGGGTGAATGGAAATGCCATGGATCACAAAATCTGTGTAGATTCCTGGTGCTATCAGACACATCTTCCTGCTCTTGAAGCAAAAAAGATGTGTGCAGATGAAACTCCACAACCAGGAGAGAACTTGAGAGATACTTGCTTAGATATCAGGGATCATAGACTGTTAGACCTGGGGATGGCAGTCTTGGTGAAGATCAGAACATTTGAACCAAGACTCACAGAAAAGAAAGGGTGAGGACAGAAAGGTTAAAGGAAAGAAGTACAGGCTGAGGGCTGTGTAGATGGTGGGGAGGGAGAGGGGAGAGTGATGAAGTAGGATGATGTTGAACTGTATTTAGTGATCCTGAGATTTTCCAAGATGCTCTGACTCCTTCTCTTCCACATTGCTACAGTTCCCAGGAGGCCTGGCTCCCTCTTTTCACTTTTCATTGTTTTTCAAAGCAGAGGGAGGCAGGTGGCAATGTGGAAGAGGGGGTGAGCAGGGGGTCAGAGGTGACTGAGCTAGAGGTGGGTAGTGGTCTTGAGCCCATGACTCTAACTTTCCCAGTTCATGCACTACTGTATTCCTGGCCTTTGGAAACTTCACATAGTCACCTTAAGGCTCACAGCAGCTGTTGCACCAGGCGGGGCTTTACATGAATACAAGGAATTGGATGACTGTGGAACTCCCACACGATCAGAGTAGATACTTTATCTGTAACATAGATGAATTCATTGCCAAGTATATCCAATTCCTTTTTTATAGTGGAGGAATATTCTTTTAAAAAACTTTTTATGTATTTAAAAAATATTCAAACAGGTCTTAGTTGCAGCATGCGAACTCTTAGTTGCAGCATGTGGGATCTAGTTTCCTGACCAGGAATTGAACCCAGGCCCCCTGCATTGGGAGTGTGGAGTCTTAGCCACTTGGACCACCAGGGAAGTCCCAATAATGGAGGAATTTTCTTCATCTGGGTGTCCTCCTAAATTCTAGGTTCCTTCTAAATTCTTTCTCCTTTTCTTTTATTGGCCTGAGAGAGCACAGGAAAGCTTGATTTCTTTTGCATTCCATTCTTGTTCTAGGACAGATGACCCACACTCTTTTCCTGCATTCAACCCTGGGTCTTTGTGTGGGCATGGCCCCGAGGTGGCCAGCAGTTTCTGTCTCTTTGTGGTCACCTTCTAGATGTGTCCTGGAGGTGGCAGGTGGAAAGAAAATAGATTTTTAGGGTCCGATGAATCATGGCACTACCAGTGAAAAGCTGTGTGGCCTTGAGATTATCAGCGGTTTCTGTTCTGCTTTCTGATCCTCATTGCCTGGGGAATCATCACACCCCTGCTCAGGGTCATGATGGATGTTATATGGTTATAGATGTCTTGTGTGTGTAGGGCAGCTTGCCCAGTGCCTGGCACATAATAAACGTTTACTATGCGGAGGCTATACTTCTGTTGCAGCCTTCTGCACATTCAATGCCGGACTGTTTCTTTATGCCCAGGGAAATATACAGGGGGCTAAAATCACTCAGCCCAGCTGAAGGAGGCCCTGCAATGGGACATGGAATCCTGGCTTCCTCTTCCTTCTTGGGGCCAGGCCTGTGGCCACCCTGGAAGAACTGACATGAAGCCTGTAGCTTCTGGAGGTGCTAACCACTGAGAGCAGGATGGTTCTCATCTACAAGCCCCTGCTAGCAGGTGTGAAGGTTCCATCTTTCCTCTTGGGTTTGCAATTCTGCCCCCAAGTCTCAGTCACTGTCTCTGGTGTACCACTTCCCTCAGTTCAACCCACTTCTTTCCTCCCCCACCTCCCTCCGCTTTCTTCTGTGATGACACCACTGAGGAAGAGAAAGCTGTGCAGAGCTCCTCACTGTCAGCTAGCTTTAGTTTCCCTCTCGGCACCATGACATCATCTGTACCCTGGAAATTCCGCTCGCCCTCCAATGCCCTCACCTCTGTCCCAGGCCTCAGAGTTCCTATAAAGAGGGGTTCCCAGCTCAAGATCAGCACAGGACACAGAAGGGTTCTGAAGCTTCTGGGTGCTACAGTCCAAGCTCCGGGCGAATCTCTCCTCTGCCAAGACCATGAAGCTCTGCGTGACTGTCCTGTCCCTCCTCGTTCTCACAGCTGCCTTCTGTTCTCCTGCGCTCTCAGCACCAAGTAAGTCCACCCTTCCCGTGGCCCCCGAGTCAGGATGTAGAGAGAACTGACTTTTCTAGTTGGTGCTGGTCCAACAGTAGCATTCGGGGAACGGGCCAAAAGGAGCCAGGGAGATCTCTAAGTAGCCTGCTGTTAAATGCAGAGCCTAGTAAACACTCAGTAATATTCAAGTTCCTGTTTTCATAAGAAAGAGCAACTCATAGGCTGGCTTAAGCAAGTCCCTGTCTCTCTGAGTGCCTTAGTTTCCCCATCTGTAAAATGAAAGGAGTTAAAGACCTGTGAACTGAGACCCAATCCAGCCTCAACCTTGTAGAATTCTTTCATCTCTAGGATCCTCTGTTCAGAATAAGACTCCTACTCTGAGTGGGTGGGCTTGAATAGAAGGGACCATGTTGGGGGATCTGATAGATCTACAGGAATGTCCCTTGAATATCTATGACTAGAAGCTAAAATGAAGAGCTCCTTGTAGAACTTAGGTCTCACCTCAGCCTTTCTTTCCAGTGGGCTCAGACCCTCCCACAGCCTGCTGCTTTACTTATACCCTGCGGAAGATCCCTCGCAACTTTGTGATTGACTACTATGAGACCAGCAGCCTCTGCTCCCAGCCAGCCGTGGTGTGAGTATCAAACCCGGGCTTTTCAGGGAGGCAAGGGTGAGGGCAAGATTAAAGAAGGGGAATCTATTTGGGGTGGAGGGGCGATTAAGCAGTAAATAAAAAAGATGACAGGAGGTGCGAGCTGTTTCTTTAAAGCACGCTTAGAAAACACGTGGAAAAGTCACTGATGAGGATAGCTGGAAATGAATGGGGAGGTTGCATCCACATTGATTGCAAAACTCATGGGTTCCTAATCTGGGCAACCCAAGAGGCTAGAGCTAAACCCCAGGGAGGAAGTTACAAGGAATCAGGTTCCAGCAGCCCCCACTAGGCTGTGTAACATGAGCTAAGGATGGGGAGATACCCAATACAGGCAAGGTCTCAAGGGATTCTCACCTGTCCACTCTTGGTTCCACAGATTCCAGACCAAAAAGGGCAGGCAAGTCTGCGCCAACCCCAATGAGCCCTGGGTCCAGGAGTACATGGATGACCTTGAATTGAACTGAGCTGCTCTGAGCCCTGGGGCAGGTGTTCTGCAGGAAAGGTCACCTGAACCCGGCGCTTTTCAGCGAGATGCACCTTCTCCATGCTCACAGCTCCCTTCAGTAGTCCCTGTCCCTTCTCTTAATTTAATTTTTTTTATTCTGTGTTGTGTTATTACTGTACTTGCTATTGTTTCCCATTATTTATGTTTGTTTTACCAAAGGACACATGTCCCCCATGGGGATGGTCTGCCATCACTGTTCCTCTGCTATTGTGAAAACATGGATAATGTAACTGATTTCAAGTGTTTTTGTAATAAAAAAATTTTTTTTAATGTAGACCGTTTCTTTGTGCTTTAATTTGATTTGTAGTAAATCTAATTTACTACAACTGCCTGGTATTATGAATAGGGACAAACTACAATTTCCAAACACAGTAAGAATGAACAATGACTGAGGATGGAATATAGGGTAAAATGTCTAAAGATACAAACTTCACTTAGTACTTTTAGCAAGGAGGATTTTAACACCCTTATGAAGTAGGGACTATTATTCTCAATTTTACCGATGAGGGCATGGAGGCTCAAAGGTGAGGTGACTTGTTAAGGATTGCAGGTCTGCTTGGGGAGGACTGTGAAAGGAAGACTCAAAAAGATATCTGTGCTGCTGTGAAACATCTTGCAGGGAAGTTGTAAATGAGAGAAGATGAAGTAGTTCAGAGTCAGAAAAATGGGCCTCCATTCCTCACTATCATTACGAAGGTCATCTTGTTGAAGCAGAAATTGCTAGGCAGTATAGGACTCTGAGACTTCGGTTCCTTTTATTTTTTAATTTCAGTTTTTTTCTTCTCAAGTAAACATCTCACTTCTTTAACATAAAGCTAAACTGTTTGTACCAGTTTCTAGGCATTCAGAGGAAGGCCTCCCTGGTCTGGAGGGTTATAAAACACTCAGACCCAGGACAAGACAATCATTAACTGCTTATCCAGTTTATCAAGGAAAAAAAGCTCCAGGTGGACCATTAACTCGTAAACATACTTCTGGTCCCTAAAGAATGGTCTGGGGTCTTGGAAAAGGGTCTAGGGATGGCAATGTGTGGGAGGACTGAGAAACAGGGAGCCAAAAGAAAGCCATAAAAATGACAAAATGGAGACTCCAACTTTGAAACTGATTGGTCAGAAATTACACACATCTGGCCCCAAGCCAACCACAAATGAACAGATCAATTCTAATAAAGATATCAATGGCTGTTATGCCCACCTTCTGGGGGCTCTTCACACCCCCTCTCAGTGTCCATGCTGAGAGTTTTGTATCTCTATCCTCTAAAATAAACTTTGCCCTTGTGAGTGTTCACAAATTTGTGAAGTTCAGTTTTCAGCTCCGCAAACAAGTACTCAGTTTCCTGTTTCATTGTCTTATTGGACCTCAGTTTTCACACCTGTAAGATGGGAGTGATATTATTCACTTTGAAGGACTGTTATGAGATGATGTGCAAAGTGTTCATTAAGAGGCCTGGTACCTGGAAGATTCTCTCTTTCCCTCTCTGAGTCTCAGATTTTTCACTTAAAGAGGGCCATAATGTCTATCCTCCCAGGGTCATCAGGCAGGTTAAATTAGTGGATCTAGAGCCAGAGCAAACGCAAACTGTTGTCACGAGGACAAAAGAATAAATGTCGGATTTGGTTCTGGAGTGTGGTGGGAATGATCCAAGGCCATTTCTCCTTGACAGTCCTTCAATCAAGCATTCCCATGACATGAGTCAGAGAGATCATGGGCTGAAATAGAATTATATGCCCAATTAAGTCTTGATCCACAGGCTGGGAGGGAGCTCTCAGACCATCTGGTCCAGTCCTGTCATATTATGGAAACTGAGGACTAGGAAATGAGAAGTGACTTGTCAAGGCCACCCAGAAAGTGTTAAGGCCAGTGCCAAGTCGCAGATTAGTTCCCTTTTCTGTGCTCCTTGATGGGCCACTGTGGTCCCCCAAAGAACAGCTCATTGTATAAGTAGGGTAAAGAGGGGGCTACCTCAAAACTGCTTGTGTTCTTTCTTACTGAACTATGGCTGATTTATAGTACTGTGTTTCAGGTGTATGGCAAAGTGATTCAGATTATACACACATATACACATATGTATATATATAGTTTGTTATATATATATATATATTTCTCTTTTCCATTATAGGTTATTACAAGATAATGAATATAATTTCCTGTCTTATGTAGTAAATCTTTGTTGTTTAGCTATTTTATATATAGTAGTGTATATCTGTTAATTCCATGCTCCTAATTTATCCCTCCTCTCTCTCTCCCCTCGCCTTTTGGTCACCATCAGTTTGTTTTCTATGTCTGTGAGTCTGTTTCTGTTTTATAAATAAGTTCATTTGTATTATTGTTTTTTTTAGATTCCACATATATGTGATCACATAGAGTATTTGTCTTTCTCCGTCTGACTTCACTTAGTGTGATAATCTCTAGGTCTATCCACGTGGTCGCAAATGGCAATATTTCATTGTTTTTTATGGCTGAGTAGTATTCTACTGTATTTATGTATCACACCTTCTTTATCCATTCTACTGTTGATGGACATTTAGGTTGCTCCCATGTCTTGGCTATTGTAAATAGCCACGGTGGGCTGAATAATGTCCCCCGAGATGTTCACGTCCTAATCTGCAGAACCTGTAAATAGTGTTGCTGTGGACCCTGGGGTGCATGTATCTTTTCAAATTAAGTTTTTCATCTTTTCCAGATATACATCCAGGAGTGGGGCTGCTGGGTCATATGGCAATTCTATTTTTAGTTTTTTTAGAAACCTGTGTACTGTTTTCCATAGTGTCTGCACCGATTTACATCCCCACTAACAGTGTAAGAGGGTCCGCTTTTCTTCACATCCTCTCCGGCATTTATTATTTGTAGACTTTGTGATGGTGGTCATTCTGACCAGTGTGAGGGGGATACCTCATTGTGGTTTTGATTTGCATTTCTTGTTTGAGCATTCTTAGTGTGGTGGAAAAGCAGAACTGAGACTACGTATCTCTCTGAGGCCAACAGACACAATTCCCTGCCTTGCCCTGTCCTCAGTCACTCCCATCATCCCAGAGTTCCTGTAGAAACTGGCTTTGGATTCTGCAGGACTGAGAGAAGGATGTTGGGGGCTGAATTGATCCCAAAAGGTGTGAGAAGAGGCTAGAAGCCAAGAACCTGACTGGTCTTGCCTTCTACTTTTGATCTTCCTACATCTGAGCTGTCTGATATGTAACCATGAGCTGCAACTGACTATGTAAATGTCAATTAAATGTAATTTCAATGAAAAGAAACTTAAAGTTGTGAACTTTCCTATGGTGGAGTGGATGGGTGTATGCCTGCCAATGCAGAAGGCACGGTTTGAGCTCTGGTCCAAGAGGATTCCCCATGCCATGGAGCAACTAGGCCAGAGAGCCACAACTACTGAAGTCTGCATGCATCGAGCCCATGCTCTGCCGCAAGAGGAGCCACTGCAATGAGAAGCCCGCACATCACAACTGGAGAGTAGCCCCCGCTCGTTGCAAGGGGCAACGTTGCAAGGGGCTCGTTGCAAGAAAGCCCTCGCTTGGAAATAACAACCCAGCACAACCAAAAATAAAGATAATGAATAAAGTTCAGTGCCTCAGTTACACTTGTCACATTCTTAAACATTAATTACTTACTTTAGTTTTGACGGTCTGGGTCTTCATTGCTGGTGGAGATGTTCTTGAGTTGCGGTGGGTGGGGTTATTCTGCAGTGACGGTATGAGGGCTTCTGACTGTGGTGACTTCTCTGGCTGTGGACCTTGGGTTCTAAGGAGCGCAGCCCCAGCAGTTGTGGCTTATGAGCCCAGCTGCTGCCCAGCATGTGAAATCCTCTCAGACTAGGAATCAAAGCCATGTCCCCTGCACTGACAGGTGAATTCTTAACCACTGGACTGCCAGGAAGTCTGCACTAGTCACATTTCAAGGGCTTGCCAGCACTCGAGCCGTGTGCCTGATGGCTGCCATGTCGCATGGTACAGATATAGAACATTTCCTTCATCATAGAAATTTCCACTGGACAGATATTCTCAGGGCCTAAAGAGAATGAAAGGAGAAGTTGGGGGTGGCCTGGAAGGAAATGACATGGTCTTTGGCAAAAGATACACAACACTAGTCTGAGGGAAGGGGTTGGGAGAGAGAATCCATGATCCCCAAGCCCAACACAAGGTCTAGATCACTGTGGCAGGCTGAATAATGGTCCCTGAGATGTTCACATCCTAATCCCAGAACCTGTGAATATTGCCTCATATGGCAAAAAGGACTTCGTAGATGTGATCAAGTTAAAAATCTTGAGATGAGAAGATTATCCTGGGTTATTTGTCTGGACTTTAAATCTAGTCTTATATGTCCTTATAAGAGGGACAGAGATCTGACCACAGAAGAGAAGGCAATATGAAAACAAAAGCAAAATACCATGCTGCTGGCTTTGAAGATGGAGGAAGAGACCATGAGCCAAGGACTACAAAAAGAATGCAATTCTAGAAGCTGGAAAAGGTGAGAAAAAGGTTTCTCTCCTAAAACTTCCAAAAGGAGCACAGCCCCTTTGATTTCAGCTCAGTGAATCAGATTGTGGGCTTCTGACTTCCAGAAGCTTAAGAGAATAACTGTTTTAGGACACTGAATGTGTGTGATTTGTTACAGCAGCAGTAGGAGGCTAATACAATCACCAATACCAGAGTAATTCATTATGACCCCACCCCCACCCCAGCTCAGTGTGGAAGGGAATGGAACATTCTAGAAAGAAGCAATGGTTTTCCCAGCAGTCATGTACAGATGTGAGAGTTGGACCATAAAGAAGACAGAGCACCGAAGAATTGATGCTTTTGAACTGCGGTGCTGGAGAAGACTCTTGAGAGTCCCTTGGACTGCAAGGAGATCAAACCAGTCTATCCTAAAGGAAATCAACCCTGAATATTCACTGGAATGACTGATGCTGAAGTTGAAGCTCCAATACTTTGGTCACCTGATGTGAAGATCCATCTCACTGGAAAAGACCCTGATGCTGGGAACGATTGAGGGCAAGAGGAGAAGGGGGCAGCAGAGGATGAGATGGTAGGATGGCGTCACTGACTCAATGGACATGAGTCTGAGCAAAGTCTGGGAGGTAGTGAGGACAGGGAAGCCTGGTGTGCTTCAGCCCATGGGGTCACAAAGAGTCAGACACAACAGAGCAACAGTTTGCTTGAAGTTTGAAGACTGAAATTGAGGCAAACTTCCCCACAGGAGAAACTCAGGGTAAAGTGGACACATTCTAGGATGAAGAACTATAATGAGCTGAGGCATCTAAAAAAAGGAGTGCTGCTTCAGCAGCTAAGTATGAGGGCCAAAGCTCCACCAACGACTCCACACCCATCACAGTAAGAGGAGTCTTGATTCTTCTCCAGACTCACGGGGGGCCTCTGGGTGTCTTGCATTCCTAACTGGGAGGAATCCACCCTCTCCTTTGTCTAATGAAGCCCATTAGAGCTTTGTCTAATGAGCCCATTCATCACTGTTTCATTATTAGAGAGAAGGCAGGGTTAGGGCCAGGATCCAGATTTCCTCCCTCACCCTGGAACCCTTTCCCCACACCTCCCTGGCCCTGAGCAAGTTGGAAGGGAGGAGACTCCACTCCTCTGAGGCCAGATCAGCAGGGAAGATGGCAAGAAGCCTGAACACCGTGAAGAAATGCTTTACCAGGGAATTACAGATGAGAGCACAGACTCCTTGCACTGGGGCAACATGGGGCTTCACCTGTTGTGCAATATCAGACTTGGATTTCCCCCCCTTTTTCCATACAACTTCCTCTTCTCATCCAGAGGCCAGGGAGCTTGTATCTGCTTTCCAGACTGTCTCATGGAGGTGTCTCTGGGTTTCTGGGTAGGGGCCAGAACAGATGAGACAGGATGGGGGTTGGGAGCCACTGGATGCCTAGCCTGTGTTTTCTGCTTTCCTGCAGTGCCTGCCCCCTCTCACCCCTGTCTCCCTCTCTAGATGGCAGGAAGGCTGTTACCTCCTGTTCTTATTTAGGGAAATTTTGTGTCCCCTCACTATCTCAGCCCAGTCCCCAGAATCTTCCATGTTCTCATGACACAGGCATTTTCCTCCTAGGAGGCCAGGAGCTGAGCTAGCGGGCGCCAAGGATATGACTTGAACTGTGGAGGGTGAAAGAAACCACAGCTCTTCCTGATGACAGAGCCAGCGGCTACAGGGCTGTTCTGAGTTTGCATAGTCACCATTTGCATATTCACCCTCCACAGACCCAGGAGTCCCGTCACAGCGTTTCAGGTCCCGTCCGGGGACTCTGCCCCATTTGACGCAGCCTAAGCACCTCTGAGCCCAGCAGGCTTCTTGGAAAGGCTGGCAGCCTTCCTGGGTTGTTCCTTCACCCTGCCAACTCTATCTACAGTCCATCCTCCCCTGCAGGGATGAGACCCTATTAAGGCCATTCTCAGATGTCTAATTTTTCAGCTCACATCTTTCCTTTATTCTCTCACTAGTGTGTATCTTATTTTTCTCTGCCAATATGTAGAAGGAAAGCTAGCTCTTAAATCATGAATTTTAAAAACACATCTATCATTTATGCTATCAACCCTATGTCAGGTTTCTTTCAGGGCTGGGCCTTATTCCCATCCTCCCACCTCCACCCAAATCCTATTCTCCCACCAAAGCCCACATCTTGAAATAGGAAGCCTGTGCTTTCAGAACTAGTGAGTCCAGTCTGAAGGAAAATCCCCTGAGGAATTCAGCTGACTTGCTTCTCTAAGCTGTGTCCACCCTCCCCCCAAGGCCAGGGAGTCTAGTTTATAAGTGACTGCTTGCAACACAGGGAAATGGGTATGAGAATAAGGAAGTAGGGGAGGGAGGGAAGGCACCTTGCAAATTCCTCCAAATATTATCTATTCCACACTTAAAGTTATGCAGAAAGGCAGCAGGCCCACAGGTGTTGAGAAGATGTCTTTGGTCAGATCTGTGCCATCTGACTTTTTAAATTTCATCATCTCTGACCTAACAAGTTCTCATGATCTGTTACACAATGCCTTGGTGTTCATTCTTGGCTCTTCATGAAACAGGATAAAGATGACAAAGATATAAAATGAACATGATCTGGGGCTGGGGGGCTGAACATGCAGTTGGGTGTTTAAAGAGTTTGGCAGCGTTGGGAAATGACTCTCTGGAAAATGAAATTGCAGGAAAAATAGAATTCCAGAAAATTCAGGAGACTGAACACAGAAGCTGCTGCAGTCTCAAGGTCTCTTGTGTCATCCTGAAAAAAAGAAAAATGAGATACAACTTTGATAGCTGCAAGTACAACAGGTGGATTTTTTTGCTGGAAAGGCAGATCCCTTTCAGGGCCTGACATTGGGCTCTTGTCTAACACTCAGAAATGAACTATCTAAGGAGACACCTGCTGACAAAGCAAGAGATTTTTGGGCAGAGAGCAGCAGGGTAGGGGACCCAGGAGAATTTCTCTGCCACGTGGCTTGAAGTCTCAGATTTTATGATAATTGCATCAGTTTCTGGGTTGTCGTTGGCCAATCACTCTGACTCAAGGTCCTTAGTGGCACGAATATTACTCAGCCATGATGGATTGCAGTGAGAAGGATTCTGGGAGGTTGGCAGAACATTTGCACTGACATCTCCTCCCTCCCTTTACCTTTTTTAAATGCTTCTGTTTGGTAGTAACTTGTTAGTTCCACATTCCTCATCAGGATCTCCTGTTTAAGATAACTCATGCAGAATGGATACAAGTATATGACTGGCTGAGTCCCTCTGCTGTTCGCCTGAAACTATCACAACATTGTTAATCGGCTCTAGCCCAATGCAAAATAAAAAGTTAAAACAAAAAAAGATAACTTATGTAAGTGGTTACTATCACGCCTGGCCAGGGCAGTGGTTTCGGTCAGTGGTTCCCCAAACATGTTTTACAGACTGAGAGTGACTGAACCAAAACTTGGGTGGCTCCCTTGCATGTAGTAAAGCCAATCTACAGACACCAGGTTACAGGGAAGGAAAGTGCAGTGTTTAACGTGAGGAGCCATATAAGGACAGGACAACAAGTGCTCAAAAAGTCTGAACACCCCGATGGATATCAGCAAAGCCTTTTAAAAGGCCAGGTAAGGAGGGGAGTCCCAGGAGGTGGTATTGTAATCAGCTTGTGCACAACTTATTGGTTAATGGTGAGGGTGTACAGAGGTTAATATGATCAACCCTTAGGCTCCCATAGGCCTGGGGACTATGTGCTCATGGTCATTAACTAGTTAATTTATTCCCATTGGTGGTGATTTTAGCATGTGTAAAGCAACTCAGGAAATGTGCCTCTGATACTATTATCTGGGTAGTTAGGAGAGGAGCTGGGGCTTCCTAGATGGTGCAGGGGTACAGAATCCACCTGCCAATGCAGGAGACACAGGTTTGATCCCTGTGTTGGGGAGACCCCCAGGAGAAGGAAAGGGCAACCAACTTCAGTATTCTTGCCTGGGAAACCCCATGGACAGAGGAGCCTGGTGGGCTACAGTCCACGGGGTCGCAAAGAATCAGACATGACTGAGCACTCACTTACTTGGAGAGGAGCTAAAGCAGAGGATATGGGGGAAGGGTTTGTCTAGGGAAGGACCCCCATGGGGTCCTGGCTCAGACACAGGAGGACATCTAGGAATTCCCAAGGTTTCCACTCAGTCTTCTTTAATTGTTCATTTGTGTCTTACGAATGCTGCAGACACCTGGTCTTTTCAAATGATATGTCATGAGAACTTAGCAAATCCCCAAATTTGTGACTGTCACTTGAGTATTAGAAATCCACTTTTTATAGGAACATCATTTTGTTCTGTTTTTCACGAAGAAATCAAGATTTTAATCAGGTAGGTAAGTTCAGTTCAGTTCAGTCGCTCAGTCATGTCCGACTCTGCGACCCCATGAATCACAGCACGCCAGGCCTCCCTGTCCCTCACAAACTCCCAGAGTTTACTCAAACTTATGCCCATTGAGTCAGTGATGCCATCCAGCCATCTCATCCTCTGTTGTCCCCTTCTCCTCCTGCCCCCAATCCCTCCCAGAATCAGGGTCTTTTCCAATGAATCAACTCTTCGCATGAGGTGGCCAAAGTATTGGAGTTTCAGCTTCAGCATCAGTCCTTCCAATGAACACCCAGGACTGATCTCCTTTAGGATGGACTGGTTGGATCTTCTTGCAGTCCAAGGGACTCTCCAGAGTCTTCTCCAACACCACAGTTCAAAAGCATCAATTTTTCGGCGCTCAGCTTTCTTCACAGTCCAACTCTCACATCCATACATGACCATTGGAAAAACCATAGCCTTGACCAGATGGACTTTTGTTGGCAAAGTAATGTCTCTGTTTTTTAATAGGCTATCTAGGTTGGTCATAACTTTCCTTCCAAGGAGTAAGTGTCTTTTAATTTCATGGCTGCAGTCACCATCTGCAGTAATTTTGAAGCCCCCCAAAACAAAGTCTGACACTGTTTCCACTGTCTCCCCATCTATTTCCCATGAGGTGATGGGACCAGATGCCATGATCTTAGTTTTCTGAATGTTAAGCTTTAAGCCAACTTTTTCAGGTAGGTAAAGTGCTCCTCATTTTCAGGTTCATGAACAGCATCTGGGGAGGTTTTCTGGACCCCACCCTCGGAGTTTCCACAGCAGTGAGTCTGGGGTGGGTTTGAAGTGTTCGCAAGGCATCACTTCTTTGAGTCTCATTTCTTCACCTGGGACATGGAGATTATTGGTGAAAGCAACCCCACAGGCTTGTGAGCCTTCAGTGAGATGATGGGTATAAAGTATAAACCCAGGACCTGCCAAACAATCATGTGCTTAATAAAGGTCAAGTATTGTTATAATTCTTGGACAAAGTCCCTCCTTCATAACCTTGCAACATCTGTTATTACAAAGAGTAGTCAACAAGACGTTATAGACCATGATTTATCCTTTGCTTCATACTGGGAACTTGAAGTGCTAGAGTAACAAGAAAATTATATTGTGTTATATAATTTCTGCCAATAAAGTTCCTTTACTGTCATGAGAATTCTTTGCCTCATATTCCCAATTTGGATATATCCCAAGGGGAGTATGGGACTACACAGCTTGAAAGAGTCCATTAAAAATTTAAAGGAAGATGGATAAATTAGGAGTTTGCTAATTACTACTATACAGAAAACAGATAAACAACAAAGACCTACTGTATAGCACAGGGAACTACATTCCATATCTTGTAATAACCTATAATGGAAAAGCATTTGAAAGGAACAGATATGTATGTATATGTGTAATGGCTTGCCTGATGGCATAGTGGTAAAGAACCCACCTGAAAATGCAGGAGGTGTGGGTTCAATCCCTGGGTCAGGAAGATCCCTGGAGAAAGAAATGGCAACCCACTCCTGTATTCTTGCTTGGGAAATCCCAAGGACAGAGGAGCCTGGCAGGCTACAGTCCATGGGGTCACAAAGAGTTGGACAGTACCTAGTGACTAAAACAACAGCAGCAACGTATAACTGAATCACTTTGCTGTGATTCAGCAAACTAATGCAACATTATAAGCCACCTGTACTTAAGCCTTCCCTGAGAGCTCAGCTGGTAAAGAATCCACTTACAATGCAGGACACCTGGGTTTGATTCCTGGGTTGGGAAGATCCCCTGGAGAAGGGAAAGGCTACCCACTCCGGTATCCTGATCTGGAGAATTCCATGGACTATATAGTTCACAGGGTTGCAAAGAGTCAGACATGACTGAGTGACTTTCAGCTTCACATACTTAAGAAAAGTATAAACAGGACTTCCCTGGTGGCTCAGTGATAAAGAGTCCACGAGACATGGGTTCAAAACCTGATCTGGGAGGATCCCACATGCCACAGAGCAAATATCCATGGGCCACAACCATGGAGCCTGAGCTCTAGAGCCCATGGGCTGCAGCTACTGAAGTCTATCGCTTAGAGCCCAAGCTCTGCAAGAAGAGAGTGGTCCCCACTCGCTGCAACTAGAGAAAAGCCTGAGTAGCAATGAAGATCTAGAAGAGCCAAAAATGAATAGCAAATTACAAGTAGACAAATAAAATCTGAAAAACTTTAACTTGCAGAAGAAAGACGATGAATGTACTGGATCAGTGTTACAAATTCACGTCTCCTTCGCTGTGGGAGGAAGTGTAAATGGTATAGTCTTTTTTTTCCCCTTTCAGTTGTATTGAGATATAATTTACATACAGCACTGTATACATTTAAAGTGTAAAACAATGATTTAACTTATAGCTGTTGTGAGATGATTATCACCAGAAGTCTAGTGGACATCCATCATCTCCAGAGATACAATAGTAAAGGAGTAGAAAAAAATATTTTCCCTTCTGATAAGAACTCTTTAAGATGTACTCTCTTAACAACTTTTGTTTATAAAGTGTAGCACTGTTAATTATTTTTACCATGTTGTTTGGTCTCTAAGTCATGTCCAACTCTTTGTGATCCCATGGACTGCAATACACCAGGCCTCCCTGTCCCTCACCATCTCCTGGAATTCACCCAAGTTCATGCCCATTGAATTGGTGATGCCAACAAACCTCTCATCCTCTGCCACCTTCTTCTCATTTTGCCTTTAGTCTTTCCCAGCATCGTGTTGTATATTATTATGTATCCCTAATACTTACTTACAACTGAAAGTTTATACCTTTAACTACCTTTATCTAATACTCCCAACACCTTCCTCTGGTAGCCATAAATCTGAACACTTTTTCAATGAATTTGTTTGTTTTTGAAGTATAATTGACCTACAACACTATGTTAGTTCCTGGGACACAAGACAGTGATTCAATATTTCTATATGCTTCAAAATGACATCAGGAAAAGTCTAGTTGTCACCTGTCACCATACAAAAACAATTGCGTAATTATTGACTATATTCTCCACACTGTATATTTCATATCTGCAAAGAAACCTAGGTGCCCATCAATAGTGGAAGAAAGTGTGAGATATACATATATGTGTATTACTGAACCATAAGTTGCATAGTCTTTCTGGAGGACAATTTGGCAAATATCTTGTATCTTTTCAGTAGATGGCTCCTTCGCATCCTTTGTATTTTCGTGTTTAGGCATCTATTCTGGGGAAATACTGATATATAATTATGTACATAATTACATGCATACATGTATGATATGTAATTGTGTGTATATATATATATATATATAAATATATATATAAGCATTGCAAAGTGTATGATACATATCCACAAGAAACTGTTTGATGACAAAAAAGCCCAACCTGCTAAATGTCTTAACAATTGAAGTTTGGCCAAATAAATTATAAACCATTCATAAAATGGAATTTTAGATAGTAGCTATTATTTCTTTTTAAAAGAGAAGATACTAACCTGGAAAGCTCTCCAAGACACCACATTAACTGAATAAAGCAAAATAATACATATAACTTCATTTCTACCAAAAAATGTATGTGTTTATATATACACTTATAAATACATGTAAAAGCATAGGAAAAGAGCTTTGAAAAATACAAAGCAAACTCGTAATACTGATTACTTCCTGGAAGGTTACTCAGGATATATCTGTGTTGTTGGAATTATTTACCACTATCACGTGTTTGTGTGAAAATGACCTTTGCCATTGTGTTAACTCAGTGATAGTCATCGTATCTTGGTCACTTTTGGGGAGATGTTCCGGAACCCTTTCCTCGCCAGCAGTGCTGCAATGCTCCTGCAAGCTCTTCGGAGCTGTCCAGCCCTGGCCCCACGATCAAGGCCACAACACGTAGCAGCCTGGGGTCCAGCCAGCCGTCATGGGTTTGGATCCAGGCTTCCGCTTTGCTATGGTCTGTGCTGCGTGGGGCCATTGATCCCCACCCTGGACTGAGCTTCCTCTCTGGGGACCCTGGTCCCTCCTTCAGACTAAGGAGTCATTCCTGAGTGCTTGTGCCCTTTGAACCTGCAGAGATTCTGAGATGCTAATGTGAGCTCACTGCCTGAGATGGGCAGGCTGAGTCCCCTCTTGGCTGACTTAGTCTTTCTCTGCCCAGGCCTCCCCACAGGAGGTCTTAAGATGCTTGTGTGAGCTCTGACCACCAAGGACAAAGCAGACTTTCTCTTCACTCCCCCTGTCATTGGGGGTTTATCTGCATACGCCTCTCTCAGAGATTTTGTAATTGGGATGGGAAAGTGGGCTAGGCTCCTTACACCAGCCCCTGAGGACCCTTTCGTGTCTTTCTCCTATAGTTCTGCTCATGTAGGGCGCCCACACAACCTTCTCTCCAGAAACTTCTTGGTATGAAGCAGGGTAGCCTCAGAGATCACCAGACACCAAGATCGACCATGCCTTTCAACTCCCAAGGGCCCTGCCCAGCTTGTGATCTTGAATATCCATCCCCTTAGATGAGTGACTTACTATCACTGTGGTCCTGCCCTCAGCCATGGAGGCAGCTCCAAAGCACACGTTCATCCTCCTTGTGTAACTGGAGCTGCAGGAGACCCCAGATGGGCCCTGACAAACAACACCTAGCTTAAGCTCTTACTCTGATAATATAATTTACATGGAGAAAATTCTTTTATTTGGCTATGGTTCCTAGAGGCACTAGGGAAATCAGGGCCAAGAAGTAACGGAGCAATGAATGAAGAGCTAAAACATGTTCCTGAGATTTCCAGTTTAATATTCGCCTCTCCTAAAACAAGCTGCTTAGTCTGAGAAACCAGTTGTGAAATAGAACAAGGAAATTGGAATATCCCAGGACACTCCCTTGAGAGCTTATATTTTAATCCCCTTCCTGCTCTACCACCTCCTACCCCACCCTCCTTTCTGGTGACAGGGAGAGTATAAATTTTAGCTGGGCTCTGTCCCTGCACCACACCAGAGGCCAACATGAAGACAGTCACCGTCTTTGTTCTGCTGGCTTTTGTCATCATGGGGCTGGAGGTGGCCTGGGCTCAGAAGTCTCTTGGCAAAGGTGAGGACCCTAGCTGACCGCAGAGAAGGCTCAGAGCCCAGTGCTAAATGTGGGAACGGTTTGGCCTGGAAGCAACGGTGTCCCCTCATGCATCTCCCTTGATCTAAATGAGAGTTCACCCTGCATTTCCCATGGTCCTTGTCAGATTGGGTTGGGTCTGATTGGA